>NC_140589.1:154967580-155385080 GCF_964204655.1 Triturus cristatus | reverse complement strand
TTTTTTCCGCCATCGGGCTCGGATGTGATACTTCGTGCTCCGGCTTCAAACTTCTACGGTTCCAGCCTCGACGGAAAATCCTCGTTTCTTCGAGTTTCTTCATCATCATTTTCATCTCTCGAAGCGGCACTTTTCTCCATCCCGTACATCGGCACCGGCCTTCGGGCCCTCCTCGACTCCGGTCCCGGCCGATGGAAAGGACTCCGTTCAAAAAGTGCCCAAAATGTGGGTCTAAAGTTCCCCACACCGACCTCCATCAGGTGTGTAACCTTTGCCTCTCTCCAGAACACGAGGCCAGAGACTGCCCCGCCTGTAAGTCTTTTCGATCAAAGAAGACCATCCGGGATCGAAGAGCTCGACGCACTATGGCGCACTCATCGTCCGCAGCTCCACCGGACATCTTCGGAGACGGCGCCGAAGCTTCGGGGCAACTACACACCGAGCAGGAGGACGACGTCGTCAGCGCTTCCGAGGCCGACGACTCCGACGTGGAGGACATCACACCGGCGCAGCGGGTCGTGAGTACTGTACCCCCTCCCACCCCCGCGCCCAAAACCAAAGAGACTCAGGTTACACCCTCGCCTGCAGGCCTGGGTAAAACCAAGCACAAAGCTTCTATCACCCCACCTTCGGGCCCGGTGTCGAAGCCTCAAAAGTCTCACGGCAGCTCGGGCTCGAGCCAGCTGACGCCTGGTGCCGAAAAACAGCATCCGGCACCGAAGAAAGTAATACCCAGCTCGACCCCGAAGCCACCGGTGCCGAAGCCTGGACTCTCGGTGCCGACCAAACACAAACACAAATCCGTCGGCACCGACGCTCCGGCGCCGAAAACTCCTTCGACGCCGAAAAAAACGGAGACCCCAAAAAAGCATGGCGCACAGAAACCATCGAAGCCCTCGGTTCCGAAATCATCGGCGCCAGCGGACGATTCGACGCCACTGGCTCTGTTTACACCAGACCCTTTGCAAAAGACTCTATCTAAAGATTCAAAGACTGGGCTATTGACTTTAGTTGTCAAGAAAAGACGCCTTGACACTCCGGCTCCTCCTCCACCACCCAAACGGAAGGACTCTGCCACTTCTCCCCTCAGAGTTCCCTCCCCACTACCTCCTCCTCTGCCTCCTCCACCTCCTCCACCCCCTCCCCCTCCCAGGTCTCCGCCACCCTTACCTCATTACTCCCCGACCCCGTCCCCAGACCCGGATGACGGAGACCCGGATTATGACCCGGCGGACGCCCCAATGGACCCCACTCCACCGGGGACCCCAGACCCATGGGAAGACTACCACAACCCTGACATACCTGATATGCCTCAGGACGACCTATACCCATCCAGGCCGTCTCCTCCAGAAGACTCCTTAGGGTTTCATCACTTAGTGCAGAGAGCAGCACACTACCATGGGGTGGACATGCACAGCGAACCAGTGGAAGACGACTTCCTACTGGACACATTTGACATTCAGGACAAATCCACATCTATTTTGCCCATGCTTAAGGGTGTCACCAAGCATGCTGCAGAGGTGTTCAAAGACCCTGTCAGGGCCAGGGTACTAAACCCTAGAATAGAGAAAAAGTACAAGGCGGCACCCACAGACCCTGCATACATTAAGGGCCCTGCTCCCTTAGATTCCCTAGTTGTCTCCACAGCTAGAAAGCGGGCTAACTCCCAATCCTCAGGAGAAGCCCCACCGCCAGACAAGGAATCGAAACTTCTAGACGCGTCTGGCAAACGCACCGCCTCCCAAGCTGCAAACATGTGGCGCATTGCAAATACACAAGCGCTACTTGCGCGCTATGACAGAGCACACTATGACGAACTTGAGGCTCTTATGCAGCACCTTCCCGAAAAACACAAGCGCAAGGCTCATGACCTGATACAGGAGGGTAAACTAATTACAAACACCTCCATTAAGTGTGCCCTCGATGCAGCCGACACTGCCTCTAGAGCCATAAATACCAGTGTCCTGCTTCGTCGCCATGCCTGGCTCAGAATCTCAGGGTTCAAGCCTGAAGTCCAGGCGTCTATACTCAATCACCCTTTTGACCAACAAACTCTCTTTGGGCCAAAGGTAGACGAAGCATTGGAAAAGATGAAAAAGGACACAGACACAGCAAAGTCTATGGGGGCACTCCAAACACAAGCCTCTAAACGTTCCTTTCGACGCTCATCCTTTCGTGGCACAGGCAGAGGCTTCTCCACCGATAGCGCCTCTACCTCCTACAAGTCCCCTCCTCAAAATACCTTTTCAAAGGGCAACCAAAGGGGTGGTTACAGAGGCAACAACAATAAGGGCAGGGGCAAAACTAACACCACCCGTTCTGCTACCCCACCCGCACAATGACTTCCCTCCGCTCCCCCCAGACCATCCCACTCCGGTTGGGGGCAGGCTACAAAACTTTATCCATGCATGGGAGTCCATAACATCGGACAAATGGGTGACCCAAATCATTCGGTCAGGGTACTGTCTCGAGCTAACATCTACCCCACCCAATATCCCACCAAGGCACCGTCCAATGTCTCAAGAACATTCCACACTGCTCAAACAGGAGGTACTCTCCCTCCTCCAAAAACACGCTATAGAGCAGGTCCCCGTCAATCAGCAAAATCTAGGGGTCTACTCCCTATATTTCTTAATACCAAAGAAAGACGGGACCCTCAGGCCCATTCTGGACCTCAGGCTTCTAAACGCCTACATACATTCAGACCATTTCCACATGGTCACCCTACAACAAGTCCTCCCGCTCCTCTGTCAGGGAGACTTTCTCACTACCTTGGATCTGAAAGACGCATACTTTCACATCCCAATACACCCCTCTCACAGGAAGTACCTCAGGTTCGTGGTGGACGGGCAGCACTACCAATTCACGGTTCTCCCCTTCGGGGTTACCACCGCACCACGAGTGTTTACCAAATGCCTAGCGGTAGTGGCAGCACACCTCAGACGTCAACATATTCACGTCTTCCCTTACTTAGACGACTGGCTCATAAAAGCCGCGTCCTACCACCAATGTGTGCAACATACAAACAGCACCATCCAACTGCTCCACCAGCTAGGCTTCACGGTGAACTACCAAAAGTCCCACCTCATACCATCTCACACAAAGCAATATCTCGGGGCCACTATAGACACCTCCAAGGGTATTGCCTATCCAAACTCAGCCAGAATCACAAGCATTCAAACCTTACGCAAAACATTCCTTCCTCAACACT
Source organism: Triturus cristatus (assembly GCF_964204655.1). Taxonomy (NCBI): domain Eukaryota; kingdom Metazoa; phylum Chordata; class Amphibia; order Caudata; family Salamandridae; genus Triturus; species Triturus cristatus. The sequence goes on along the minus strand of NC_140589.1, from coordinate 155,381,869 downwards.
CTCTTCCAGCAAGAGTGTTTATGAAGCTCATAGGAATGATGGCGTCTTGCATTTTCATAGTGCCCCATGCAAGACTCCACATGCGTCCACTTTAAGAGTGTCTAGCACAACAGTGGAACCAGGCCCAGGGTCAGCTGACGGATCTGGTGTTGGTGGACGGCCGCACACATCACTCTCTGCAGTGGTGGAACACCACAAACCTTTCCAAAGGGCGGCCGTTCCTGGACCCGGTTCCTCAGGTGATTCTAACAGCGGACGCATCGCTCTCCGGCTGGGGAGCGCACCTCCTACACCTCACAATGCAAGGTCTATGGACGCCACAGCAAAAATCGCTCCACATCAACCATCTGGAGCTCTTGGCGATCTTTCTAGCCCTAAAATCCTTCCAAAAACAGATTTCGGGCAAAGCAGTCCTCATTCGCACAGACAACATGACTGCAATGTATTATATCCAAAAACAGGGGGGGACACACTCTCCCCAGCTCTCCCGCTTAGCCCAGAGCATATGGAGATGGGCAATTCCCCAAAACATCTTTCTCCTGGCACAGCACGTTCCAGGCGTACAAAACACCATGGCAGATCTGCTCAGCAGACAAACGCAACAAATACACGAATGGGAACTGCATCCACAAGTTCTTCACCCATTCTTCCAACAGTGGGGGCATCCTCAGATAGACCTCTTCGCCACCCACGAAAACAAAAAATGCCCAAGCTTCGCCGCCAGATACCCACACCCATTGTCCAACGGCAATGCGATATGGATGAACTGGTCAGGCAGATTTGCATACGCCTTTCCACCTCTCCCACTAATTCCATTAGTGGGAAGGAAACTACAACAACACTCCCTCACACTCATTCTAGTAGCTCCGACGTGGGCCAGGCAGCCGTGGTACACCACACTACTACAACTATCAGTGGTACCACATCAAAAACTGCACCTATCCCCATGCCTCCTAACCCAGAACCATGGAGAAATCAGGCACCCGGACCCAGCTCAGCTCAACCTTGGCGATCTGGCTCCTGAAATCTTAGAATTTGGATACCTTAACCTTCCCCCTGATTGCATGAACATCATCATGGAAGCCAGACGTCCTACCACTAGAGCATGCTATGCCGCAAAGTGGAAAAGATTTGTAATTTACTGCCGTAACAATACAATCAACCCTTTAGATGCATCCATACAACACATCATATGCTATCTGCTCCATCTTCACAGGTGTAACCTGGCATATTCATCCATACGCCTACACCTAGCAGCGATCGCTGCTTATCTACAAAACAGACAGCATTTATCACTGTTCAGAGTGCCCGCTATTAAAGCCTTTATGGAAGGCCTTAAACGAGTAATTCCTCCAAGGGCACCACCTTCCCCTGTATGGAATCTAAATGTAGTTCTTACACGGCTAATGGGTCCGCCCTTCGAACCAATGCATAAATGTGAGCTACAGTTTCTCACCTGGAAAACAGCTTTTCTCGTAGGTATCACTTCCCTTAGAAGGGTTGGTGAAATACAAGCGTTCACTATACAGGAACCCTTCCTACAAATACATCACAGCAAGGTCATACTTCGCACAAATCCGAAGTTTCTGCCCAAGGTCATTTCCCCCTTCCATCTCCAATCAATCGGTGGAATTACCTGTCTTCTTCTCACAACCTCTCACAACCTCAATCGGTTGTAGAGAGGGCCTTACACACACTCGATGTTAAAAGGGCTTTGCTGTACTACATACAAAGAACGCAACCCTTCAGGAAGACTAAACAATTGTTCGTTTCCTTCTCTCCACCACATAAAGGCAACCCCATCTCTAAATCGGGGATAGCTAGGTGGATTGTAAAGTGCATACAAATTTGCTATCAAAAGGCAAAAAGAACATTATCTGTTCCGCCTAAAGCCCACTCTACAAGAAAGTTAGGGGCTTCTATGGCTTTTCTAGGGAATATACCCTTAGATGACATCTGCAAAGCAGCCACATGGTCAACACCGCACACCTTCACAAAACATTACTGTGTAGATGTGCATTCCAAGCAGCAAGCTAGGGTGGGCCAGGCTGTACTAAAGACACTTTTTCAAACCACTGCAACGGATACCCGTGGTCGCCGCTAAGGTTGGGTACTGCTATATAATCTATGCTAAGTGTACAATCTGCAGCTCATATGCCTCGAACGGAATATGCTACTTACCAGTATGCATCTGTTCTTGGCATGTAGAGCTGCAGAGTTGTACACGCCCACCCGCCTCCCCGGCTACCTGTATCCGTTCCAGTACATCTTATTTAGATACAACACACATGGGTTTCTCACTGTTATTACTACGCTCCATCATTTCCCTGTTGGCGAAAAACAATCTGAGGATGGAGCCGAAGCCCATGCGCAGTACGGACCGAAGGAGGAGTCACCAAACTCGTGACTTCCAAAGACTGTCCAAAGAACAAAAACAAACTGCAAACATCCGGGCCCAACACCAGATGGCGATCTATGCTAAGTGTACAACTCTGCAGCTCTACATGCCAAGAACAGATGCATACTGGTAAGTAGCATATTCCTTACCACACATAGGGCTAGTCTCACTCTGCCTATGCTTAAAGGCATGATGAGACATGCTGATGACTTCTTTAAAGATCCAGTGCGGGCTCGCATTCTCACCCCCAGGATTGATAACAAATGTAAAGCTGCTCCGTCAGATCCAGTCTTTATTACAGGTCAGCTACCACTGGACTCTTTGGTAGTCTCTAATTGGGGCTCCTTTTGTCGCTCCTTCTACCGTGGGGGGGGTCCAAGTCCATGTCCTCAGATAATACTGCCATCTCTTACAAAGGCAACAATCCATCTTCTTCTACAATGGGTTTCTTTAGAGGAGGATATAGAAGTAACAACAACAACAAAGGTCGAGGCAAGGGTTCCACACAGCGTAACTCCCCCCTCCCCCAACAAGCAGTGACATGCCTACACTTTCCCCCCGATCATCTAACACCTGTCGGGGGACGTCTTCTACAATTCCTCCTCCTTTGGCAATCTATCACCACAGACAAATGGGTGTTAGGAATTATCCAACATGTTTATTGCCTGGAGCTTACCAACAATCCTCCAAACATACCACCACGTTCTCACAAAATTTCACCAGAACATTTACATCTACTTCAGCAAGAAGTACAGTCTTTCCTCTCCAAAGGAGCCATAGAACCTGTGCCGTTACAACATCAAGGGACAGGTGTGTACTCCCTGTACTTGCTCATCCCCAAAAAGACCTATTCTGGATCTCAGAGAACTAAAACTCTACATACTGTCAGAGCATTTCCACATAATAACACTTCAACAAGTTCTCCCTCTTCTACAGCAGAGCGATTTTATGTCTACTCTAGACCTAAGACACATATTTCCATATTCCAATTCATCCCGCTCATCGCAAATACCTCAGATTCATCATGGCGGGTCACCATTACCAATTCAAAGTGCTACCGTTTGGAGTCACCACTGCTCCCAGGGTATTTGCCAAATGCCTGGCAGTAGTTGCAGCACATCTGAGAAGACAACACATCCATGTCTTCCCATACCTGTACGACTGACTCGTCAAAGCAAGTACTTACCAAGTGTGTCTCCAACATACTCAAACCACCATTAACTTACTTCACCAACTAGGGTATACATTGAATGCGTTTAAGTCTTATCTTCTACTTCCAATTCGCAAACTTATCTGGGAGTCACAATAGACGCTCACAACGCTCTAGCCTCTCCCAGTACAGCCAGGTTTCACAGTATTCAGTCCCTACTCACTCAATTTCAGCACAACTAATCATTGCCAGCAAGAGTCTTCATGCATCTGTTAGGCATGATGGCGTCTTGCATTACTATTCTTCCCCACGCAAGACTTCACATGCGTCCCCTTCAAGAATGCTTAGCAAGTCAGTGGAACCAGTCGCAGGGTCGATTAACCGATCTAGTGTTAGTAGATGGCTGCACCCATCGCATCTGCAGTGTTGGAACCCTCAAAATGTATGCAAAGGGCAGCCCTTTCTCGACCCTGCTCCACAGACAGGGCTAACAGCAGACGCATCCCTCACTGGCTCGCCTTCAAAGTCACACAATCCAAGGATTATGGATTCTAAAGTACAGGATTCTTCATATCAATCACCTAGAGCTACTAGCAGTGTTTCTAGTGCTCAAAGCCTTTCAAACTCACCTAATAGGCAAAACTGTCCCAGTCCGCACAGACAACATGACAGCTATGTATTACATACAAAAACGGGGGGGGGGAGGGGGGGAGGGCACACTCTCAAACTGTCACGTCTAGCACAAGCCATTTGGAAATGGGCCATACATCACAAAATGTATCTCCTAGCACAACACCTTCCAGGAGTAAACAATCAAATTGCAGACCTTCTCAGCAGACGGAGGCAGCAAATCCACGAGTGGGAACTTCATCCCCAAATCCTTCTTTCCTACTTTCAGGAATGGGGGTTTCCTCACATAGACCTGTTCGCCACAGATCAAAACTCAAAATGCCCAAGCTTCGCCTCCAGGTTCCCACACCCGCTCTCCAAAGGCAATGCCCTATGGATGAACTGGTCAGGGATATTTGCTTACTCTTTTCCACCTCTCCCACTCATTACGCTGGTAGTTCGGAAGCTCAGACAATAATTTAAATGTGAAATGTAATTTTGTATATATTACGTTTTTCTGAAGAAAATAATTCCCACCTAAGGTAAAAAATATACTATGCTGTAAAAATTTAATTAGATGCACAGAATGAATTTAAAGTAATCTCATTATATTGTAATAAGATTGTCACATTAATTTTTAAATGTAAAAAAGGTTAAAATGTTTAATTATTTTTGTTTCATTTTCAGATAAATTTATTTTAATGTTTTAAAATGTATTTATATTTTTAGCTAATTTAGCTAATTTACATCATTTAATTAAGCTTTATTTTCTGTAGAGTCTTGTTTTAAATTCCTACCGCCATATTTTCTCTGAGAGGGTGTTGCAGTACCAGTGGTTGGCCATGTGTGGTGCTGGACTTACTCCAGTTCAGAACTGCCGGACATTTGCTACTGCTTTGGGTCTTTTTTCAATTTCTTTGGGCTGCAGTAACTTTTTACATTGTTTTTAATTAACTTTATTCAATTTTCAAACATTAACAGTGCAGTTGTGTACAATCATCAGGGTTTCACAATCCGGCTATTAACATTTAGAAGCAGAATCCAATGTCTCATCAATAGTGAGTGTTTAACTGTAACATTTTAGCAAGAGTACCATTATGTAATTTTACCATGTCACACATTTCTCAGCTTTACATTTCACTGTTGCTATCTGAGGTATCATACTGACTGTTTCCATTTCCCATTGGGTTTAAAAGCTCCCTGCATAATTATCTCCAAAGTGCAATGTCCACAGCTAGCTTTTCGTCCTTTCTGCAGACTTTCATGTGCATTTCTTCTGCGAGAGACCATTCACCTACATCCCTTATCCAGCTGTCCAATGTCGGGACTCGTGTGCGCACCCAACATATAGCTACCTTCCGTTTGGCCAATGCCAAGGTTAAGTGTAACAACTTGTAGGCCATTTCCCGTTTCTTGGGCTTTGGGATCAGCCCCAGGAGGCAGTGTTCTGGTGTAGCCTCCACTGGAACACCCACCTCCTGTCGCGTCCTCGCTTCCACACTTTTCCAATAGTGTACCTCCAGGCATTCAAACCCTGCCTCGGTCCTATTACATCTGGGGCATTAATGGAGACGGGTCGGGTATATGCGATGGAGCCTCACGGGGGTTATGTACACCCGCTGCAGAAAGTTCTAATGCAACAATTTAAAGCTCGCATTGCAGGATACTTTGCACGTTAATGTTCCTTCCCTGATCCAGCTTTCGTCTGACAGCGGGGTTGTAAGTCCTCGTTCCAGGCGTCCCATGCCTTAGTGGCTAGTGATCCTGAATCTGGCTTCATAGCTTTGTGTAGAAGTGATACCAGCCTGCGTACACTACCACATGTATGCAATACGTCCAGCATCTCAGTCGTCTGAGGCATGTTTGGTTATGTGGACCACGTAGCCCAGACCAGTTCTACCAGCCTGCGTATTGAAGGTACTGCCCTTGTCCCAGATCAAACCCTTCCCGTTCCTGTTCAAATGTGATGGTGTCATTTATGAATAAATCGGCTAGGACCGCACACCTTCCCTCCCTCCAAGCCTGGAAGGACATTGTTCGCACTGGGGCCAGTTGCCAAATGTTTAACTCACGGTGAAACAGTGCGTGTCTGAGTACCAGTTCCACAATATGAATACTGTTTGTTTGGTGACGTATGGTAAATCTGCAGGTGCACCTGCCCCCTCCAATTGGATGGGCAGGTTCTCGGCCTGTACTTGGCCACTGACTAGGCGCTTCTCCCATTTTTCGCACTCATCTAACCACCTTGCTGCATGTTGAAGGTGTGCTGCATAGCCTCCAGCCCCCCCTCTTCGTAGCACTTAGAGAGGACCTGCAATGCTACTCTGCTACGTATCCCTGTCCAGAAAAGGGATAGCAAGATAGATCTCAATTGCCTGAAAACTGTCATGGGGATATTACACAATGAATTCTGCAGGACATAAAGTCATTGGGGGAGCACCTTCATTTTTGCCGTGGCTATTCTGCTCGTTCAGGACAGCGGCTGCATGTTCCAGAATGCTACTGAATGCCTCAGGGACTCGAGTACCTTAGTGATGTTCAGATGGAGCACTTGTGCATCCCCATGAGCTACCTGCATTCCCAAGTACTGGAAATGGTCCGTCTCCTATCTCAACCCAGCAATGACGGGGAACCTAGATTGCGACACCGTCCTGCTGAATAACTGGATTTGCGAGACGGTGAACGCACAAGCACCTATAAAAAAAAGTCCTCTCAAACAAGAACTTGCCTAACGGCCCCTTTGTATAGTACTGAGCTTAGTCTCTATAAGGGCCAATGTAAGAAGCTGGAGAGAATATGGAGACGAGGGTACTCTGTTGATGATAAAATTGCCTCTAAAGCTGCTTTAAAGCTATATCAATTGAAACTGCATCTTGCTAAAAACAGTTTTTTCGATACTAGGTTCAAGGAAGCTGACAATAAAGCTAAGGCTATTTTTAAAATTGTTGACTCTTCCTTGCGTCCTGTGGTCACATTGAGAGCCTGCACCCCCTCTATGAATTGGTGCAAAGAGCTTGACCAATTCTTTTATGATAAAATTATGTCGCTTCAAAAACGTTTTGGGATTCCTGCGCCCATGGTGCAGAATTGGGGGCTGAGATTAGTTCCCCCTCTACGCACGTATGCCTCCTTAGACACTTTTACCCCTACCCCTGTGGCTCAGTCCTTAGCATCATTAAAATGTCTTAAATCTCTTGCAACGTTGGCAGAGTCTTTCAGCGCTAAGGTCATCTAGTATGCAGATGACACCCAGCTGCTGTTTTCATGTCACAAAGACATGGACTTAAATGAGAAGGAGACTGCCGACTGTCTTCACAGGTGTCTTTCATTGGCTGGACTTGCATCACCTTAGATGCAACCCGGATAAAACAGAGATTGTGACCTTTGGAGCTGTCCCTCACAACATTGTGGTAGACTGCTGGCCAAGCAACTGTCCGCATCCGGGATCCTCGAAAAATTGTGTCAAGAACTTAGTAATTAAAATTGACAGCTCACTATCTTTCCTCCCGCAGATCCAAGCCTTGACTGGGTCATGCTTCAGCGTGCTTCGCATGCTGAAATGAAAAAATTTGTACCGCACCTCTCTGAAGCAGCGGGTAGAAAGGTGGTTCAGGCTCTAATTTGATCCAGACTGGACTACGGAAATGCTCTGTACCTGGGTCTCCCTGACTACCTCTTCAACAGACTCCAGGTGGTACAGAATGCTGCAGCTAGACTTCTGCTTTCTCTCCACTCAAAATCTCACATGACTCCGCACTTAAAGGCCCTCCATTAGCTTCTTTTGAAACAAAGGGTGACGTTTAAAGCCATGTTCCTTATGCATAAATCCTTGAATTGGACGGGACCATCTTAGCTCAAGGAGAGAATTAGTCCATATATTCCTGCCCGTACTCTTCGCTCTTCTTCGAGTCCTATGGCAATGGTCCCACGAATTAACCATCTCCGGATGGGTGGAGATGTTTTGAATATCTGGGTCCCCACACCTGGAATAGTCTTCCTCCAAATCTGAGGCTGATAGTCTTGAACTGTTCCACAAGAAACTCATAACCCATCTTTTTAATAATTAGTCCCCTCCTGTGTCCTCCCTCTGCCAGAGCCGGGACACTCTGTCGAGTAGCCACGCGCTTTATAAATGGTTTTAACATAACATAACCCTAGTCTGGGCAGTACCTCTGTGCTGCATACCTTCAGCCCTGCGAGCGGGAACACCAAAGACTTTCGCCTATTAAGATGCAAGCCCGAATATATTGCAAAGTGATCCAACAACTGCAGGAGTTTCGGAATCTCCTCACGAGGGGATACAACATAAAACAGTACATCAACCGCAAATAGCGAGACGGGGTGAGTACTATTCCCAAGTCGTATTCCCTCGAGATCTCGTCTGGCCCACACCGCCATGGGCTCTATGGCCATAGGAAAAAGCAATGGGGACAAGGGGCATACCTGCTGCGTGCCTCGCCCCAGTAACCACTTCACAGATCTAGTCTGACTCAGTAGGACCCTAACACTTTGTTCTGTGTACAATATTGTAATCCACTTACAATAGTGTGGTCCAAACCCCGATATTACTCCAGTATTGGAACTTTCATTGATTCAGATGCTTGAATCCTTCCCCGTCGTTGAGATGGGAGCCTCTGTTATTATTAAAAGTAATGTCCTATTAGACATAGAACATAAGGCCCTAGGTCTTAAAACTCTTGTAACATATCCCTGTCCTTTTGTAAAAAAAGGACTAAACTTAGAACCAGCCAATCAATAGACACCACCCTGTAGAACCTTCCTGAGAGAAGCTCCAGTTCTTCAGATTTTCTACCGCACGTCGTGCTAAGTGAGTCTCAACTGAGCTCTGCTCAGTTTTCTTTCTCTTTATCTATTTTGGAATGTTTTTTCCAGTCTGATTTCCTACCAACCCTGTATATCTGTTTTGTGGTGATCTAAACTGACGCCCATCATGTCAGATACACCTAAAAAAGGTATTTTTAGAGCCTGTGGTACTTGCAGGAACAAAAGACTTCACATTGAGTATCAACACAAGGACTGCCTTTACTGCCTGTGTCCTGAACACAAGCCTAAGGATTGCAAGGTATGTCGGATTTTCTCTACAAAGGCTTTAAAAGATCGAGAAGGAAGGCTTCTTCTGTAGCTTCAAAGGCTTAAAAACAGGGCCTCGGTGGTCTCTGATGAGGAGAGTGATACTTCTTCCAAGTCTTCCTCTAAAACGCCTAAAAAAGACCTTTAGATGACCCTGCTGGTACATCGTCGCAGCCTCCAAAGAAAGCGTCAAAAAAGTCATCTGAATCCTTTCAGAAGGAGGCTGGGACTGTTGGCAAAGATTCTCGCCAAGAAAAGGAAGTTTTTGTCTGCTAAAAAGCCAGCTTCAGAACCTTCTACTCCGCCTATGAAGCTGAAGCTCAAGAAGCCTACCTCAGCTCCGCCTATGGACAGCTCGTCGACAACACCTCCTTCGATGAGAAAATCCTTTCCTGAGGTGATTTTGGTCACATTGACGGTGTCTACAGTCACTACCGTCACCGTTTCTTCAGCATCGATGTGTTCGTCGACGACATAATCGTCGACAGGCCAGGCTCCAATATCTTTGTCAAAGTCATTTTCGTAAGGCCATTTCTCGACGACGGTCCATCCGTCGACACAGCTCTCGTCGTCGACCTTGACTTCACCATCGTTGTCGACCTTGTCGACAGGACAATCCTCGTCGACGGCAGAAGTGTCATCGGTTGTATCGATAACAGTATCCACTTTGTTAGCGTCAACGGAAATCCTTGTCTCTGACGATTCATCATCGACGAAGGCGATTCCGTCGATGAATCAAGATTTGGCTGTGAAGGAGCACTCGTCGACTAAGGTGATTCCGTCGACTAACCAGGATTTGACCGTCGACGAAGAAAGAAAAATATAAAATTGCGAAAATTCCATTGACACCAGCTTCAACTTCACCTAGTCAGGTGCAGTCTCTTTTGCCGTCCCATCTTTTGGAAGCAGATGACGAGGAGGAGGGATCGGAGGACAATAGTCTTTTTGGGGCAGCTTTAAGCCCATCTGAACTTAATGTCAAGTACCAGGAGGATTCTGATGACGACGATTATTATGACCATCAATATTACCATTCACATCAGCAACCGCAAGATGTGATGTACCTCCCTTCGAATCTGGTGACGGATCTGCAATTTATGCTGGCGGACTATAAGAGAAGGTTTCCTTCAGAGCCTACTCTCCAACAGGCTCCTTCTCTGCCTCTCATTCCAGAAGCACAGGTTTGCGCCCCTCTTCTTCAGCAGGGGTCTCCAAATGTTCGACCTTCTCCTCAAGTTGCTCCTGTGCAACAGCTGTCATCCTCTGAAGAGGAAATAGAGAGATAAAAAGGGGAAATTCATCAGGATTAGTGAGATTCTTACATTATTCCCCCACCGGCATCTCCATCTCCTTCTCAAGCGGATTGACCACTGGAAGATATTGGGGGTTTCCATAATCTTCTGGAGAGAATGGCCAGACATTTTGAATTACCAATGCTCATGCATCAACAAGACTTTCCTGTATGATTTTAAAGAGCCTTACAGGAAATCGGTACGGTCTATGCCTATTATTGATTATATTTGGAAAGAGGGACTGAGAATCGTGCAAAATCCAGCAACTGTTCCACCTGTGTTGCCAAGGCTTGACAAAAAATACAAAGCTCCAGATAATGCTCCCGCTTACTTAATAGGTCATCCAAAACCAGATTCGGTGATCTCGCAAGCAGAGGAGCGACTATCTAAGAATCCTTCAGCCATCCATTCGGAGATATATTATACTGGCACACTACATAACCCACAAATCAACGCGTGCTCATCGGAGCAAGCCCATTAGAGGGCGCCAAAAATGCAAATAAAGGGGGTGTGTCAGTACGAGCACTTAAGACTGTCCTGCCTCTGAGGAAAGTGCAGGAGCACTGAAATGCGTAATGCTGAGGACATGAAAGCTGTAATTCATATCGGCACGCAGATGTTGGTTTTTACCTATTAAAGGTTTTGTGCTACGGATGTCGAGTGCATCTTTGTCTGGGAGGGCACTTTGGAGCATATATATATATATATATATATGTATATATGTATATATATATATATATATATATATTCCAATCGAATGCGCTCTGCAAATGAAGATACCCACACAACGATAGTTTTCTCCTTTTATTGCAGGGCAGCAGCAACGGACATGGTATCTCCTTCGAGCAGTGTCCACCAGTTGCCTACGCGTTTCAGAAAGAGGTTTCCTTAATCATGGCTTGGCGTTTTGTGACGGGTTTGGAAGGCAGCTTTGATATTCACAGGTGTTATGAGGTGATCGTTGGTACCGCCCCATTGGGCGTGTCGGCTGCAAAGCATGTTGGTTAATGTAGTTCCAGATAGTGTTCATTCCATAGTGGGTGCCACTTTCCAATCCCCTCATGTTGTATTCCCCATCGGGTTGCTCTCTGGGTGAGCCCAGGCCTGCTGCTTACTTTGCGCTGGTCCTGCAAGGCACGTTGTTCCTTCAATTGTGTCTCGGCTGAAACACATGGACCCGCCTCAGGGCAGTTTCGATTGGATATGTTAGCGGCCCGGCTCGGGTCGCGAGACACCCCGCTGCAGAAAGCGCAGCTCCACGACGCCAAGAAAGATGACGGCTTCGACTGGAACAGCGTTACCGATTTCTGTAGTGCAACTAAGCTGAGACTCAGATCTTCAACACTTGCAGCAACCTACTAAAGGATTTTAAAAATTGGTGAAAGGCACAGTGGCATTCCAATATGGATCTTAACTATGAACTACAGAAACCATCATGCACTTTAGCCACGCCCACTACGGCGGAATTCAAAAGAAGCGCCCTGAAAACGGCGCGAGACTGTGCAGCTGTGCCTCCAGCATAGACCAGTGACCAAGGGCTCAACTCAGCCCGAAACGCGTTTGGACTTATTGCTGTGGTGATAAACTGATGTCCCGGCTACCTACAGAATAAAAAGGTGAAGCAACGCTTGTGTGTGGTGCCTCAATTTCAGGGCAGTTTCGATTGGATATGTTAGCGGCCCGGCTCGGGTCGCGAGACACCCCGCTGCAGAAAGCGCAGCTCCACGACGCCAAGAAAGATGACGGCTTCGACTGGAACAGCGTTACCGATTTCTGTAGTGCAACTAAGCTGAGACTCAGATCTTCAACACTTGCAGCAACCTACTAAAGGATTTTAAAAATTGGTGAAAGGCACAGTGGCATTCCAATATGGATCTTAACTATGAACTACAGAAACCATCATGCACTTTAGCCACGCCCACTACGGCGGAATTCAAAAGAAGCGCCCTGAAAACGGCGCGAGACTGTGCAGCTGTGCCTCCAGCATAGACCAGTGACCAAGGGCTCAACTCAGCCCGAAACGCGTTTGGACTTATTGCTGTGGTGATAAACTGATGTCCCGGCTACCTACATAATAAAAAGGTGAAGCAACGCTTGTGTGTGGTGCCTCAATTTCAGGGTAGTTTCGATTGGATATATATATATATATATATATATTCACTGAAAAAACCATAGGTTTCACACATGTTATAGTTAGCGGAAATTTTACTGATAAAAAACCAATGAAATTCCCCCGTTATAGTTAGTGCAGGCAACTATAACTCACGCGACCGCAATCCTCTGCTGATGCTAATACTGTATTTAGACACTTATTTGCCCATGTCTTCTTCCATACATTTTTAGCTATACATATATTACAAATATTTTTTTTTCATAAAGACACATATGTCATCAGCAGAAGATTGCGGTCGCGTGAGTTATAGTTGCCTGCACTAACTATAACAGGGGAATTTCATTGGTTTTTTATCAGTAAAATTTCCGCTAACTATAACATGTGTGAAACCTATGGTTTTTTCAGTGAATTTGCAAGGTTTTTTAAATGCTAATTCCTAACTATAACGTGTGTGAAACCTATGGTTTTTTCAGTGAATTTGTACGGTTTTTTAAATGCTAAGTTACTTTACGCCATTCGTGGCGTGCGCGCCCACTTAACGCAGTTCGTTCCGTGCGCGCACGGTGCGCTTCGCGCACCGCGCGCCCACTTTACGCAGTTAGTGCCGTGCACGCACGGTGGGCACGCGGTGCGATGACAAAGCAAGAAAGCACGTCAACAAATCTGTTTCTGCTTTCCTCCGTGACTATGGTATGGGTGCCATTTACCACAACAACTTGCGTTATGACATGCAAGACATTTATAGAGGAGATGGTGTGCACTTCAATGATGAAGGGAACAGAGTCTTCCTCTTGAACCTTAGACTCTGCATCGGTACTTACTTGTAGGTACCACTAAAAAATCATTTCATAAACACAACGGCTCTTTTTAGAGCCCCCTAATATCTAAACACTTAAATCTGATTTTCATTTTTTTTTTTTTTTTTTTTCTACCGTACGCTTACCGTAAGCTTACCGTACGCGTACCCCGTGATTTTTTTTAAAATCAATAAATGTTTTCTTTGTACTTTACAGTCCTTCTTTGACCCCCTCACAAATGTAAGGGGGTCTGTAACTCTCCTCATTGCCCCCTTTTCTTGTTTTCACTCTTTTTTTTCTGAGTGAAATACACAAAATGGCGGCCGCCGCTTCCTGGTTTCGGCCGATTCGAATGTTTACTAAGATCTAAGAGCCAATCAGAATCGCGCTCGCGCACGCCACCGTACGCTTACGGTAAGCGTACGGTAAGCGTACCGTAAGCGGGCTCAGATATATATATTGATTTAAAGGCTATTTTCTCAGAATCTACTGAACAGATTTACACCAAACCTACAAAAGGCACTTCCTTGACCTAGGGACTACCTCTCTGCCAAATTTCGAGTAATTCTGTTCAGCCGTTCGGGCTGTAGCTCGTTCTAAAGGTCCTATGGAAAAATGCATGGGGAAAACGCGTTTTGGGACCCCCCTTTTATCTCAGCCCCCGCTTGACGGATCCCCCCGAGACTTTCAGGGTAGGAGCGGAGCGTAGCGCCCCACCTATTTTGAGAAATTCGCGAGGATTCATCGACCGGCGCCAAAGTTATTCAAAATAGAATGTTGAGGTTTTCCTATGGAAAAGGGGTCCTAACTATAACTACCTACTGGCGACCGCCAGTAGGTAATATGTGTATATATATATATATATATATATATATATGTATGTATATGTATATATATGTGTATATATATATATTGTGTGTGTGTGTGCAGGCAATACTATTTCGGGTGATTATCTGTCGCCATATGACACGAAAATGTGTTATTCACTGCTCTACTTTCTGATTCAAGCATGTGAATCTATGAAAGTTCCAATACTGGAGTAAGAAATAAGTTACTTACCTGTAACTGTAGTTCTCCAGTATTGGAATCTTTCATAGATTCACATGCGACCCGCCCACCTCCCCTGGAGAAGGCTCACTTAGATATCCCTGTTTTTTTCTGTCTCTGTGCATTTTTGCTAGGAAAATCTGAGGAACTAGAGCTTCTCTCCGGAAGGTTCTACAGGGTGGTGTCTATTGAATGGCTGGTTCTAAATTTAGTCCTTTTTTTAGGTCTCGCGGAGCCAGCGCAAGCGCTGCTCCGAGACATTTAGTATCGGGGTTTCAAAGTGCTGCCTGGTGCTTGCGTTCACGCGAGCGTACATGCGCGCAGCCGCCATCTGCCTCCCTTCCGCGCGATCGCTTTAACTTTTTCGTGCTGCTGCGCGCGCGCATCACTAGCGTGTTTTTTTTTTTTATTTATACGCACGCGCACATCACTGTCGTTTTTTTTATTTATGCGCACGCATCACTAGCGTGTCTTTTTTTTTTTGCGTTGGCTCGTTAGACTCGGTGCAGTTTGGGGTGTATCAGGAAGTGATGACCTTTGATTCCCTATGGATATTCTCAGAAGAACTTTGGGCGTCATTGTGTTCTCACTCTCCCTTTTGAAGCTGTCATTCTGTGCTGCATCCGTCACGATCTCACAGGTCTGCTGTTACTCTCGATGCAGGACGTGTTCCCAGCCCTTGCTCCTCGTCTCCCCTTGCATCAATCACCTCAAGCCTCAGTCTGTTGTCTGCTTCGCTTGCTCTGCTTGTGCATTACAGTTTATCTGCGCCATTGCACTCGTCCAACATTCCCACACGCTTCCACCGGAGGCCTCTGCATCACTGCCGGTTCCAGTTCTGCATTCTTATCAGCGTGTAAAGATTCACAGGGCCGGCCCGCCCTCTTCCACACCTGCGCTTCCTGTTCTCCTTCCGGTCACGTCATCTCTCCCCCTGCTCTCTCCAGCTCCACCGCCCCGCCCTGGCTCGCTGCCTCTATGCCTGGCACACCGATCCCTCTGTCCGGGACACTGCCTTCTCTCTCTGGCTCACTGCCCCTGACTAGGTCTACACCCTCACGTCTGGAATGACACTCTGCCAGGCAGGCTGTCCCCCTCTGCCCGGCTCTCTGCACCCTCCCTCCAGCATTATATTTATCCTCTCTCTGGCACGATGACCCCTCTACTGCCTCTCTACCCCCTCTCTACCCCCTCTCTACCCCCTCTCTACCCCCTCTGTCTCCCTGCCCTACTATTCTGTTACTTGTCCGTCTGGCTCTATAGCTCTCTGTCGGGCACGATGCCCGCTCGGTCTATCACAATTCCTCCATTGACGGGATGTCTGACCCCTCTCTCTCTGTGACCCTGCCCCCACCTCTCTTTCTGGATCTCTACACCTCTATCAGGCACACTGCCCCTGCCCCCCCCCCTCTATCTCACTCTCTTCTCACTCTTGTCTGGCACTCTGCAACCTTTGTCGTGTACTCTCTGCTGTCTGTATCCAATTCTCGCTGGTGAACTCACTTCTCTTTGCTCCTGTTTGGTTGTTTGTGCTCCACTGTTCAGTTCATTCTGCTCCTCTGTCCTGTTGACTGCACTCCTTCTGTTTACTTTGCTTCTCTGTCCTGTTCTTTCTACTTCTTTCTTGTTCACCCAGCTCCTCTCTCCTATCCATTCTGTTCCCTGTCCATGCGCCTCCACTCCTCCTTCCATGCAACTCTGCTGCTCTATCCTGTTCACTCTTCTCCTCTTTCTATGGCCCTCCACTTCTCTGTCTTGTTCACTCTGCTACCCATCCACGGCCCTCTACTCCTCTGTCCATGCTGCTCTGTCCTGTTCACTCTGCTCCTCTGTCCTGTTCACCCTGCTCCTCTGCCCTGTTCGCTCTGTCTTCTGTCCTGTTCTTTCTACTTCTTTCTTGTTCACTCTGTTCCTTCGTCCTGTTCACTCTGCTCCTCTGTCCATGGCCCTCCACTCCTCGGTCCATGCAGCTCTATCCTGTTCGCTCTGTCTTCTGTCCTGTTCTTTCTACTTCTTTCCTGTTCACTCTCCTCCTCTGTCCTGTTCACTTTGCTCCTCTGTCCATGACCTTCCACTCCCCTATTCATGCCGCTTTTCACCTCTGTCCTGTTCACTCTCCTCCTCTGTTCTGGTCGTTCTGTCTTCCGTCCTGCATTCTCTTCCTCTTTCTTGTTCACCCTGCTCCTTTATTCTGTTCACTCTGCTCCTCTGTCCTGTTCACTCTGCTCCAATGTTCCTTGCCGTCTCCTCTCCTCTGTACTGTCCATTCCTCTTGCATGTGCTATTCACCTGTCTTCTCTGAGCTGTTCTCTCTGCTCAATGCATCACAGCTATCCCAAGAAAAACACCTGCCACTGTCTCACCACATTCAACCACCAATGGAGTTTTGGAGTTAAAACAGTACTAAGGGGCATGCCAAGGTGCAATAACTAAAACTGAAACACAATCAAATACTAAGTTGCAAGTATAGAAACATCATCTCACAACAGATCATCTACGATAACAATGTTCAAGGATTGGATTGTCCTTCCTGAAAATCGAAGATATTACACCTGAAAGTGAAACCTGCAGGTTATTTAAATGAATAATTTACTAAAGAGTTTTTGAGACACACTATATGCCGCTGTTACCTGCCTCAAAGTGTATTGTTGCCGGAGCAGAAGTTAATACGAGTTGGCTCGTACTGCGGCTAGGAGTGAAACTGGGGTTTGCCCATTGAGATTTTACAGCGCTACGGCCTTGGGTGTGATGAGATGGTGGCCGTGCTTTAAAAGCACAGACATATCTAGCTTTAATTGGCTCTGCGTTGGACTATTGCAACGCCCTTCTCACTAGTGCGAGCAAGCGTAGTATACATAAACTCCAGATGACTCAGAACGCCGCAGCTAGAGTCCTGCTCAGGCTCACTTGCTATGATTCGGCCTACAAGGCTCTCGCAGAGCTACATTGGTTGCCCATCAGCAAACGCATTCAGTTCAAAGCTTTATGTATTGCATTCAAGGCTACACATGGTCTGGGTCCTTGGCCACTGTCACAATTTTTCAAACCCTATATCCCAGCCAGATCACTGAGATCATCAGACAGTGGCAATCTGACCATCCCCAAGGTACACAAAGTAACAAGCATTGGCATAGCCAATAGGTCTCGCGTTTGGGATCTTATGTTTTTAGCCATGCAACAGTTGATGCTGTTGCAGGAAGTATATTGTGCTGCATAACTAAATACTTATAAGGCCCCAAAGGCGAGACCTATTGGCTGTGCCAATGCTTGTTTACAAAAGGACAGGGATATGTTACAAAAGTTTTAAGGCCTATGGCCTTATGTTCTATGTCTAATAGGACATTACTTTTAATAATACCGGGGGCTCCCATCTGGACGACAGGGAATGATTCAAGCATATGAATCTATGAAGGATTCCAATACTGGAGAACTACAGTTGCAGGTAAGTAACTTATTTCTTCTCAGAACTTCCAGCAAGTATCTCTAGTCCACCGTATCAAATGCTTTTTCGAGGTCGATGGAAACCAGCACCATCTCCTCAGTGACTGCCTGTGTCTCGTGCATTACATGTGCTAAGCACCGAATGTTCATGGATGTGCTACTGCCCAGGATGAATCCGCATATATCCTCATGAGCCAAATAACCCATGTGTGGGCTTAAGTCTTTTGGCCAGCACCTTGCATAAAATTTTAACGCAGGTGTTTAGCATATTACGCGGTCTGTACGCTTCGGGGTCCTGGCTCTCCCTGCCCGGCTTGGGGAGCATGCATATTTCACCTTCACGCATTGTTGGGGTAGAATCCCATTCTCAAAGACTTCAGCAAATGTCTGAAGTAGTAGTTTTACTAGCTTTGCATAGTATGCTTGATAATATTCAATTGCTAGCCCATCTCCCACCGGTGCCTTGGCTTTAGGTATGTCTGCTATTGCCTCCAGTATCTCTTGCTCAGTTATCCACGCTTCCAGCTCTAACCGGTCTTCCTTCGGTAGCCTCCTCAATTGGAGGTCCTCCAGGAACAGAATGTAGGACTCAGCTCTGACTGACGGGGTCAGCCTTATATACCTGCTGCAGGTATCGCTGAAATTGTTCCAGTATACGTACTCTGGAGTGTACCGATTCTCCCAACTGGTTACGTATACATGTGATCAGTGGGTGTGCCTGCTACCTGCGCAGTATCCATGCTAGTAGTCGGCCGGACTTGTCTCCCTCCGCATGCAGTCCCTGCCGATAACTGGTAAGGGTGTATTTGTCCAGCCTATCATGTGTCTGCGACCTGCTTGCGCAATGTACGCTCCCTCTCCTGAGTGTCTCCCTGACCCTGCATACCCGACTGGAGTTCTGCTAGTGAGTCCTCCTTGTTCCGCAGCTCACATTGCAATTGCCTCCGTACACCATAAGCTAGTCCCATTCCTGCCCCATGGACCACCGCCTTCATTGTTTCCCACTCGTTAGCTCTATTGTGGTGTTCCCGTTGAGAGTCATAGAGTCTGTCAATGTTGTTAAGAGCGACTCTACCAACTTGATCTTCCAAGAGATCCGATGGTAGCCGCCACTAATGAGGACCCTTCTCCCCGACGGTCCATTGTACCGTGCAGCTCACTGTTGCATGATCCGACAAAAATCGTGCTAAGTGAGTTACTTCTGCTGCTAGAAGGGCAGGAGTTTCTGTTGCTAAGATCCTGTCTAACCTGCTGTGCGTATTATGTGTGGGTCTGTAACATGTGTACAGCTTCTGTGTTGGGTCGTGGGTTCGCCAGATATCCCTTAAACCCAGTTCATGCATCACCTTCTGCAGCTGTTTAGTTGTTCGTGGTTTGGTGCCCCTTCTGGGCAGATGTTGATGCAGATTAGGATCCAAGACACAATTGAAGCCCCCCCAACCATATAAGTGGGGTGTATGAGTCTAGAGTGATCAGATCCTTCAAGGCCATAAAAAATGGAAGCTCATTGGTATTTGGAGCGTAACTGTTCAGTATAGTTAAATCTTTGAATCGAGCTTCCCCTTTAGGAGCATATAGCGGCCCCCGACTTCATCTTCCGCATACTGGAGCATAAATGTGGTGCCAGGACCAACCCAGATCATCGTGCCCCTGGTGTAGATGTAGAACGAGGAATGGCACACTTGACCCCTCCACTTCAAACGTTACATTGTGCCGTTTAAGAAACTAATGAACTCTGTGTCGTTTGGTGCAGGTTTCCAACCCTCTGACATTCCAGCTGATGAACCTTCCCTCCTAGGCCATATTTAATTGTTTGTGTTCTCTGCCTTACAGAACCATTGGAGTTACTGCTCTCGTATGCCAACCAGCCCATTTTCATAACACAACTTGCATTGATCCATAAACAAGAACCTAAACTACCTCTTTTGCAGCGTGAATCTTTCTGGATTCACTATGCTGTGCATTATTCCGCGATCTTGTGGTTGGGTCCGGATTCGTAGTCTTTTCTTTGTTTTTTTTTTTTTTTTGTAGCCCAGGTGGGCGTCGACGTCCACCATTTGGTGCACCTCCCGTGACGTCGTCGTGCTTCCTGCGGAAGTCCCACCTTTGGGGCGCCATCTTCAGATTCTTTTTTCCGCCGTTGGGTCTGGATCGTCATCGGGAAGCTCCAGAAATTCACTCGGAGGAAGAAGGAAGAAAAGCGAGTTTCATCGATAGAATCAAGAGAAGACATCAGGAATAGAACAGATTTCATCAGGAGCGCGAAGAAAGAGGACCAGCGAACCTTTTTTCTTCGACAGCCTTGGAGAATGCACGCTCAGAGACCCTGAGCGAAATGGACAAGACGCCATTCAAGTTCTGCCCAAACTGCCACCACAAGTTCGCGCAGAAAGACCAGCATCCGGTTTGCAACCTCTGCCTACCGGTGGATCACCGGAGTATCGACTGCAACGCCTGCTCAGCCTTCGCGCCGAAGACACTCAGAGTGAGAGAGAGGCAGAGAAGAGCCAACGCCAACATGGATGGCAAAGGGAAACCCCCGACACTCTACGAGCTGGGCCTCGACACGGACGACGAGGACAACGTCGCCGAGACAGCCGAAAACTTCACGGTCGTAGAGACCGACAAGAAAAAAGAAGACGAGGTAAGAGAATCGTCGAGCGCAAATCAAAAGACACCTCGAAAACACGAGGGTGACTCGAGAAAAACTGAGTCAAGGTCCACGAAGGGAGCCCCGGCGCCGAAAACTTCGACGTCCAAAGGGGGAACTTCGGACAAAAGGCCAAGCGGATCCTTACAAAAGGACTCCCTGGGGCAGAAAGACGCCGAAAGGCAAGGGTCGTCGAAATCGTCCCATGAAACTGGCCGATCGACGCAGAAAGAACGTTCGACGTCGACGCAAGTTTCCTCGAAGAGACCCGCGGTCGACGCCGAAAGCATCTCCGAAATGGAGAAAAAGAAGAGGCGGCTCGAGGCCGAAATGGAGAACATCCTTCAAAGGAAGAAGGAGTTCGACGCCAGGATGAAGGAATTCAAGATTCCAACGAATTCATCGGCGGACGTCGTCGAGGTCGAAGGCGAGTTCGACGCCGAAGGGCTGACAAGGGATCTCGAGGAAGAAGAGGAGCCCTATTATGAGGAGGAAGCCGAGGAAGAAGACCAACAGTCGTTCTACGAATCGGCGGCATCTACCAGCAACGACGTCGAATGGCACGATCTCGACACCGAAAACCCGGAGGAGGCCGTGGACACGTACCCCTCGAGGCCTTCGCCACCCGACGACATCGGGGTATACAATATGGTGGTGAAGAGCGCAGCAATGGCCTTCGGCGTCAAACTCGACGAGGAGAGGCCGAAAGCCGATTTTCTCGTCGAAACACTGCTCCCCATCCAGACTAGGAGTCAGTTCCTCCCCATGCTACAAAGCGTGATGAACCAGGGGAGAGAAGCCTTCGAGGAGCCTGCCACCTGCCGGTCGATCACGCCCAGGACAGAGAAGAAATATAAGCACTCCTCCCTGGACCCACCTTACATCAAGGGTAGCGTCACCGCAGACTCCATCATAGCCTCCACGGCCAGGAGAAGGGCCAACGTTCCAGCAACTTCGGGGCCACCTCCGGATAAGGAGAGCAGGAGGATCGA
Source organism: Triturus cristatus (assembly GCF_964204655.1). Taxonomy (NCBI): domain Eukaryota; kingdom Metazoa; phylum Chordata; class Amphibia; order Caudata; family Salamandridae; genus Triturus; species Triturus cristatus. The sequence goes on along the minus strand of NC_140589.1, from coordinate 155,360,289 downwards.
CCTCACAGGCAGAAAGGTCGAGAGGAACGCCGCAATGCACTGGCGCATGGCGAATTCGAATGCACTCCTCAATAGACACCAATACCAACACTGGGATGAGATGGGGGAGCTAGTAAAGCACCTCCCCGAAGAATACCGCCAGAGAGCCTCTCACCTGGTGGATGAAGGCAAGAACATCGCCAACTCCTGTATAAAGACGGCGTTGGATGGGGCAGAGACTTCAGCAAGACTCATGGCCATAGGGGTCACAGAGAGGAGGCATGCATGGCTAAGAATCTCGGGATTCAAACCGGAAGTGCAGAACAACATCCTTGGCACCCCCTTCAACGGAGAGACACTGTTCGGAGCAACGGTGGACGAAAAGCTCACCCAGCTCAAGAAGGAAAACGAGACAGCGAGGTCCATGGGGGCCCTACAGCTGAGGGGAATGAGACGAGGAAATCCCTCGAGGAGACCCTACGGTAGGGGTGGAAGCCAACAGGGGACGTCGCACCAGGCGTTCCAGCAAGGTCAGCAGGGCGAAGGTCACGGACAAAGTCAGCAGAAGCAAAACTGGCAATATCAACCTCGGGGCCAGTCCTTTCGCGGGAGAGGGAACGGACGTGGCCAAAGGAGGAGAGGGGGCGATCAGCCCTCCTCGAAGTGACTCAGCACGCAAGAAGACGCCTACCCTCGTAAGGTCCCCAAGGGTGAGGCGCAAAAAAGTGTCATCAGGGGGAAGAGAAAATTCAAGAGCCTACGAGCATACGTCACCGGTAGGCGGAAGGCTGAGGTTCTACCTTCAGGAGTGGCGGCGTATAACCACAGACAAGTGGATACGGAACATCGTGCAGTACGGATACTGCGTAGACTTGGAAAAAAGACCTCCAAACAGGAAGCCGAAGGGAAGGCAGAGATCGGCCCAAGAACTGGCAATACTCAGAGAAGAAACGCGGAGACTCCTACAAAAGGGAGCCATAGAGACGGTGCCGTTCAGGGAACGCAACAAAGGGGTCTACTCAAACTACTTCGTGGTGCCGAAGGTAGACGGAGACCTCAGACCCATACTGGACCTCCGTTACCTAAACAAGTTCATCAGAACGCAAAGGTTCAAAATGACTTCACTGCAGGAGGTACTGCCACAGATAAGAGAAGGGGACTTCATGGTCACCGTGGACCTCAAGGATGCCTACCTTCACATCCCAATAAACAGAAGGCACAAGGGCCTTCTAAGATTCAACATCGAACAGGAACACTACCAGTTCACAACCCTGGCCTTCGGATTAAAATCTGCGCCAAGGGTCTTTACGAAATGCCTGTCGGCGGTAGCGGCACACCTACGAAAGCAGGGAATACACGTATACCCCTACTTGGACGACTGGCTGGTCAAGGCAAGCTCACGCGAGAAGTGCGAGAGGCACGCAAAACGCGTAACAGACACCCTCACAAGTCTGGGATTTTCCATCCACTGGGGAAAATCATCGCTGGAACCGGAACAGGTAAAGATTTTCCTGGGGGCAAAGATCAACTCCCTCAACAGTACAGTAGTGCCCAGCGACAGGAGGACAGATGCTCTACTGAAGGAGACGCAGCTCTACCAGAAGGGGCGAGCTCTGACAGTGAGGGCGGTGAGCAAGATGATGGGGATGATGGCGTCCTGTATCCAGCTGGTGCCGAATGTACGCCTGCACATGAGACCATTCCAGGAATGGCTGCAACAGCAATGGTCACAAGCAAACGGAAGTTGGGAGGATCTAGTGGTTGTTACGCACGCAGTGCAGGAGGAGATAACTTGGTGGAACAGAGACAACATAACAACGGGGAGAAGCCTGACACCACCAAGCCCAACAATGACCATTACCACGGACGCATCGCAAAAGGGATGGGGAGCGCACATGGACAACCTCAGAGTGAGGGGTCTATGGGCTCCAGCAGACGCGGTCCGCCACATCAACTACCTCGAGTTGAAAACGATACTGTTAGCCCTGAAGGCATTCCAGAGACACCTGTTCGGCCAGAGGGTGTTGGTACAGACAGACAACACCACGGCGATGTTCTACATCAACAAACAAGGGGGGACACAGTCGTTTCCCCTCTCATCCCTAGCTCAGGAGATTTGGAGATGGGCCATACCTCTCAAGATAGATCTACTGGCAATTCACCTACCAGGGAAGGACAATGTGGAGGCAGACTGGCTGAGCAGACAGACCTCAGCATCGCACGAGTGGGAGCTCAATGGCCAGGAAACGGAGAAAATCTTCCAGAGATGGGGGACTCCCACAATAGACCTATTTGCAACACGCCACAATGCAAAATGCCAAAGCTTCGCGTCCAGGCAACCAGATCAGCAATCCAAGGGAAATGCCCTATGGATAAGCTGGTGGAGGACATTTGCCTACGCCTTTCCACCGATACCCCTGTTGCACAGAGTGCTCGACAAGTGCAGAACCAGCAACATGACTCTGATCCTGGTGGCTCCACAGTGGGCAAGGCAGACATGGTTCTCACAGATTCAAGAAATGGCGCAAGGCAATCCGTACAGGTTCGAGAGGAGAAAAGACCTGCTCTCAATGCAAAACGGGGAGGTCCTGCACCCAGAGCCAGAGACCCTCAACCTAGCAGCATGGCTCCTGAAGACCTAGAGTTCGCACACCTAAGGTTACCTCAGAGCACTATGCGAGTGCTACGGGAGGCAAGGAAACCTACTACAAGAAAGTGCTACAGCGCAAAGTGGAAGAGATTCACGGTGTGGTGCAGGAAAAAGGGCCTGCAAAACAGAATGACAAGAGACTCAACTGTGCTGAGGTACCTCACACACCTTCTAAAGAGTAACCTCTGCTCGAGCTCCCTAAGGGTACACCTAGCAGCGATCGTTGCCTACACCAGAGGTGAGAAGGGTGGAAGTTTCTTCACCTCGCAGGTGGTGAAGAGATTCATGGAGGGAGCCAAAAGAATGGCACCCCCGAAAAGGTTGCCGCCGCCGGCATGGAATTTAAACGTGGTTCTGACGGAGCTCATGAAGGCGCCGTTTGAACCCATTCACAAGGCCACTCTACAAATGTTGACGATGAAAACTGCCTTTCTAGTGGCCATAACCTCACTACGCAGGGTGAGCGAGCTTCAAGCACTAACGCTACAGGAGCCCTACATTCAAATTCACAAAGACAGGGTAGTCCTGAGGACGGACCCACACTTCATGCCCAAGGTAGTGTCGGCGTTCCACATGAATCAGAGTATCCAGATACCGAGTTTCTTCCAAAACCCGACTACAAACGCAGAAAAGGCCCTGCACACCCTCGATGCCAGAAGAGCGGTGATGCACTACATTGAAAGAACCAAGGAACTCAGGAAGTCGAAGCAGCTGTTTGTGTCCTTTGCTACTAGCTTCATGGGTAGACCAGTGACCAAGGGCACAATCGCTAGGTGGATTGCCCTCACTATTCAATTCTGTCACAAACAGGCTGGACAGGAGCTAACGGAGGGGCCCCAAGCTCACTCCACAAGGAAGAAGGGGGCCACAGTTGCCTTCCTGGCAAACACGCCCATCCAAGACATTTGTCTCGCAGCAACTTGGGCATCTGTGCACACGTTCACAAAGCACTACTGCGTGGACATTCAAATGAATAAGGAAGCACAGGTCGGACAGAAGGTGCTACAACACATTTTCAACGACCAGCGATCATCTTCCACCCAGCCACCACAAAATAGGAAAACCGCTACAAAGTCTATGCACAGCATAGTGAATCCAGAAAGATTCACGCTGCAAAACGAAAAGTTTCTTACCTGTCGGTGTAGTTTTGCAGCTTGAAGATCTTTCTGGATTCACTAGCGAACCCACCCACCTCCGCCAGGAAGATGAGGCTGGAGGAAGAGGGGGTGAAATGGATAGGATCAAAGAAGTGGAAACGTACAGAAATATGGACAAAAGGATTAATCAATCGCCTAGGGTTAAAAAAAAAAAAAAAAAAAAACAGGGAAAAAAGAACCCGAAGATGGCGCCCCAAAGGTGGGACTTCCGCAGGAAGCACGACGACGTCACGGGAGGTGCACCAAATGGTGGACGTCGACGGCCACCTGGGCTACAAAAAAAAAAAAAAAACAAAGAAAAGACTACGAATCCGGACCCAACCACAAGATCGCGGAATAATGCACAGCATAGTGAATCCAGAAAGATCTTCAAGCTGCAAAACTACACCGACAGGTAAGAAACTTTTCGTTCCCCCCCCCCCCCCCCCCCCCCCTCCCACGGACAATACTAGACTAATTTCACAGACTATACTGCCCACCCTCCGCTCGTGCTGGGCAGCATCCCAATCTGTTCAACAAGGGCAACAAGTAGATTACTTTTCCCCCAGTCCGTCCTCCCTTTACTTATCGGCAGTCGTATTGCAATTCTAAGGTGCAACCCCGCTATATTACCAATAACAGCTTCAAGACTTTCCTGGCTATGTCTAGTCACTCGCGCAAGCACCACCACCTCATCTCACTGAGCGATCATTTAGTTGAATATCAGTAAATCAACGAGAGCGTTATGCAGTTTTTACTGTACATCCGTACAGTATTGGGTCACAATCTCATTACCAGGATTGTTACTCGTCAGCTAGTACCTCTCCTCCTCGGAAGTCTCTTCCATCAGTGTCTCAGGCACAGTGTCTATTGTCAGTCCCAGATTCTGAGCCTCTCACTCCAACCCAGCAGGGGTGGCTCCCAAAGGATCAGTCACCAGGGCCTCGTCTTCAGGGGCGTCCAGCTGCAATGACCCGTCCTTGCCCCCGTGATCCTCCGTTGCGTTGGCTCAACCCTGTTCTGTGTTTCCTCTCGACCCTTCTGCTGCCCATGGCATTTAGCTGGTCTTGTTTCCCATATTCTCCTCCTCCCCCTGTGGTTTGCCGGGTGGCAACCCCTCTCCCTGGATCTCCAGTCACTCCCAAACGTCCTCTGGGGAGTCATCTTCAACTTGGCGGGGTACAAAAGCATATTCTGCATGTTCAGTTCTCGTAGTTTGCTCTTTACCCCTAGATAGGAGTTTCGAAGTTCTTGCACTTGCTTAGTGTAGTCTGGGTACACAGCAACCTTATTGCTTTCAAACTGGAGATTCTGGTGTTCCCGGGCTGCCCGCAAGATGCAGTCTCTGTCCCGGTAGTTCAGGATTTTGGCTATCATTGCTCGGGCCTGCCAACCCCCCCCCCCCCTCCCCCCTCCCCCGCCCGGGGGGCGGAGGCGGGACCAGGGCTCTATGAGCTCTCTCTACCACAAACCTGTCCGACAATCCCTTGGGTCGTGGTTGAGTGCGGATCCAATGTTCTGGGAATTGCTCAGCGGCTCTCTGTTCTGCTTTTTCCAGTATGCCCAGCACTGGTATGTTACTGCGCTGTGCCCTACCCTCTGCATCCTCCGCACGGCTCTCTAGAGCCCCCGTGGCCATGGCCATCTGTTCCTCTTGTGACTTGAGCGTTACCACATCCCCTTTCAACTCCACTATGTCCGCTTCGGCGCTAGTGACTTTTACAGCCACTTGCGGGATGTCCGCTCGTAGTGGGTTAACATAAATTGAGACCGTGTCTATGCGGTCCTCCAGTGCCTTCCTGGAGCCCTGGATGGCCGCCATTAATTCTGTTCTCGTGGGTTGGAGGGGTAAAGCCTGGATTTCCCCCTCTAACTCTCGCTCCGTTCCCCCAGTTTGTCTCGTCAACCCCATGTGAGGTGCCGGGGGGTCGTGTATTGAGGTATAGTGTTGGGGCCGGTCGGTTCGTGTGTCTTTTCCTTGCCCATATTAAGGTCCCCTTCACACAGGGTGCACCACTGCTGAGGCTCTGTGATCGGTCCTCCTCACGAGTGGTATATTGCTGCCCCAACTTTCCAGCCGTCTAAGGGACATGTGACTTTCACAGTGCTCGATCAGCTTTATATGTCTTCTTGGCGGCTGCTTCCGCCTCGCCACATCAGCCACTGCTAGGAGACCTAACCCCAAACTTAAAGCTGAAGTGGCGGCTCCCTCTTTGCCGTCTCACCTTTAGGGTGGGCGCCCCGCCGCACCTTAGTGCTGTTCACTTAAACACTGTTCTCATGTCACTGCAGGGAGCGCCGCTTCCTCCAAAGTGCGTCCCGAATCACTCTCTCCCTTCGCAGTTCTAATCTACAGTTGAAATGTCACTGGGCAACATAGCTGACTCACCCCGCTGGCATTGTAGGAAGATAACACCCACTGCGCTGTCCCTATAAGCTGTCGCAGGTGGAAGGAGGTGAATGTGCATCTAGCCACCCCCGTAGATCTTACTATTGCTGTTCAATCCAGTGGTGGGGGGGGACTCAACCCGGCACCATTCCAGGCCACTCCAAGCTCAGGGCCTGGCCATGCACAGTGCCAGCTGCAGCGTCCCTCAGTACCTCCAGGCGCTGGTGATCTCCCTTGGTCAGTCCGCTGCGGCGGCAGGATTGATGGCCGTCTAGGGATGCCTCCGCCCCCGTACCAGTCTCGGCCACTGCGTGGCTCACCACATGTGGGGGACCTTCTGTCGTGCCTGCCGAGTATCAGCAGTTTCAAGCAGTTGCAAGCAGGCAGACGTTGTCCAGACTTAATCTAGTGCAAAATGTGCCCCCTGATGCGCCAGCCCACTGCTCTGGGCTGCGGCTGCGTCTCAAGTCGCCACGGCAGCGGAATGGGCCCTCACCTCTCTGAAAACTCACAAGGATCCGCTCGCTGCCGATATCTGCAGCTGGGCACGAGGAGGAGAATAGGGCCCCCTCCGGAGCGCTGCCCGCACACCAGCTTTGTCCCACCAGCAGTCGCCACAGAGGGAACTGTTGATAGGCGCCTCGGCCGCCCCGCCCCTCAGGCCCCGGCCAGGGTCGCCGTTCTCCGTCGGGATCCACTGGTTCCTCCACAGGTTCTATGACTGCGGGGTAGTACAGGTGAGGAAAGTTGTTGAGCGCCAGTCCCGTTCTGCTCCAGCGCAGGGGGAGCCGTGTACAGGTTCCGCCTCAGGCCGCCTCCACCCGAAGGCCAGAGCAGCGGCCTCCTTGTTCCTTGCTGCTTAGGGTGTTAGTGTTATATTTCTTCGCAGCTCAGGCCATTCGATTCAGGGGATCGGCGCTAACCGATCCCAATCTTTCTGCTATTTATGGTTTGCCTTTTACAGGATTTTAAAAGGATTTACGGACGGACGGACCGCGAGCTCAAGAGGCTCACATCCTGTCGGCCATGTTGCTTAGCCACGCCTCTGGCTGCGGTAACTTTAGAAGTGCAGTTTGTGAACAGGAGCTGATTTACTTTTTTGTAGGTGGGTGCACATCTCTCCCTACGCCCTTCCTTGCGCGCTCCCTTAACCCCCCGCCATTTTGTAGTAAGTATTCCTTGTTTTCTAGCCACTCCCCTTTCTCCCTCTTAGATTTACTACTAAAACGTATACTTGCACCTCCGGAAACTCCTCCATCAGAGCAGAGATCTCAACACAGAAAAAGATAGGAAAGGTGGAGGTGGAACCTTCACACTTAGGTTTATGAATAGCATTTTGTAGTGCGTTAGTAGTACTGTTGTATAGTGTACGACAAAATGATGTTTGTGAATAGGCCCCACAGTCTAGGCAGACAGTCTTTGAGCTCTGGGGCTAGAGATTTTCTGCATAAAGCAATTTTTAGATTGCCTAGTTGCACGCTAGTCCAGAGACATCTGTTTTCACCTCAGTGTGAACGGGGCATATGTTTTTTTGTTTTACCGTACCCATAGAACATAAGTGGGAAATGTAGGAATGGTTTTGTTGAACAGTCGTTGCATCAAGAATGGCTGTTAAAAAGCTGTGGCGCCCAGGACAAGGTGCATAAGAATGCCTGGCCTTACACATTCCTTCCAGCATTCCTCTGATTTCAGTATGTCCCACTCACTTAACTTGCTTGATGTGTGGTACCAGTAGATGATATTTTATTTCCTGGCCCCTCTCCATGTTGGGCTTTTAGTTGTGTGTATTCTAATACATGTTTCACTTTACTTGCTTAAGGAAGACTTGAGGGTCAGTGTGGCATCACTTACTCCCTCAGTTCACTTTCCGTGGTTACCTCACCGTTTCACATTTCTAGTGGCTGCCTCTACTTTCATGCGTAGTCCTTGCTGCTGCCATGCATCAGTTCATGTTTTGTTCCTATTGTATCAGTGTATGGAGGAATTCTGCACCCCACCACCTAATTATTTATCTTTTCACACCAACTCCCCATAGATTGCACTTTAGTTTATCATATTTGAAATCTGCTTCATCATACCATATACCCGAAAATACTAACTTTGCGGAGTGGGCTAGCTATAACATACTTCTGGAGACACTTCAACACTCCCTTCAATCAGCCCTTGTGGTGTGCATTAAAAATGTCTAGTTGCCTCTCACCCTATATTTGGAAACCAAAAATGTACTCTTCCAGTGGATGAAAGTGCTTTCCAGACATCTACGTTCATGTCACGAAGAGTATCTTCATTGTGAATATGCATCCTCCCTCCTGATAATACCATTCTCTCAACTCCTTGTATACTTGCATTTAACGGATGCAGCATAGAGAAGTGCACTTTGAAGTAAAATGTAACTGTGCTCTGATTCTGACTAATTAAAGAAGATGGATGACATGTGGCAAGATAGGGAATCCCAATCACAGTTAGGAGATCAATATAAAATTACTGAAAGAAATGTGTCCTTGGGTTTGTAAGGCAGCAAGATCTATTTACATGTTCAGTCAGTTTCTCTTCCAGGTCATTCCTTTCCATTTCTGGGAGTGTAACTTTCAATGACTGTCCTTTTGACAAAATGTGTATCTGTTGTGCTTTCAGAAAGTTTGAGAGTTAACTTTTTTAAAATAATTGTCTTTATTGGAATTTTTATATTATACAACTGTGCATTTTATAGTGATCTAATTAACGATGCAAGAGATTCAAATTCCCCATATGAAAAAATATTGACGATAGCAGTGGCGTACAAGAATGATGGATCAACTGGTCATATTCATGAACTCATGCCCCTTGCATATAGTCTAAGATAGAATAAAACCTAACTTCACGGACATATCTCTTAAGGTATGTAACGCTTTTAAACAACAGTTATGAACATTTAGAGTAAACTTCTCTAGGCTCTGAGATGAGTAATCCTATGAGATAGGTCTTGTCTAGCACCAGTATCTGTTCAAAATGATGATTATTGTTTCATAAGTTAATATGAATGAGTGGGAGGAGGATCAGGGGCATTGGCACACACCATATGGTAGCCCATGGACAACATTTAAAAGTGTAAACGGGTATGGCCGTAGATATTGTGCCAAGAAACGTGGAGGCAAGTCCAGACAACAATTGGAATGAAGGAGCAGAGCAGCATAGAGCCTTCCACCAGTATAGACCAGGGAGTCTGTGGCAGTAACTGCAGTAGAGGGCGAGCAATTGGGTTTATAGGGACATGGTATTATTTCTTTGTCTTTCCTCGAACATCCCAGATCTTCACCCAGTCCCTTCCCTTCAGGTGCTTCCTGAGTCAACTGGCTTCTACTTTGTGCAGAGCCCTGCTCCCAACCTGGCTCCATTTCTTAAGTCTTCTGCCTGGCCATCATTCGAGATGCGAGTGAGACCTTACCTATCATTGTGACCGCTCTTTTGTCCTCCAGAAGTCCCAAACTTGGAAATCGGACTGCTAATTTGCAACCTTTTTGTCTTTTAAATAGGCCTAGGGCACAAATCTCCGAACTGCTGGGGGTAGACAAACACTTTGCTGGTGATTGTATGACTCTTGGCCAAAATGCTGCGAGGTATGGGCAGCCCATGGTGTAAATCTGCATTAGAGGTTGCACAACGTGAGCAGGCAGCACTAGCACTGCGAAAGTTTATGTACCTTTGCTCAGTAAAGATACGCTCTGTGCAAGATGATTTTTTAAAATCAGTTTAAGCTTAGCTTTTGGTTTGTTCAAGCACCCTATTCCACTCTTTATTATGGATTGCCGTTCAGATCTCTGCTTCCCAAGCGTCCCACAAACATTGCAATGATATGAATGTGGGGCTTTATAAAGCCAAGTGATGTTCCCTTCCCCTGACCCAAGCACATATAGTGTATATATAAATAAGTGTGTCACTTGCTCAGTGGCAGTTACCCTCACTTGGATCTAAGGATGTAACCATGCATAAGAAATTGATGTATTTTAATGTGCTCCCTAAGCAGGTGAAAAGGCATTAACTGTCCCATTTGGAATACATTTCCTACAGTCTTGATGACACACCTTTGCCATTGCTGTAGGTATTTTCTCTCAAACATGCTTCCCTATGTTTAGGAAGGCCGAGTAGTGCAGCTTGCTTGGTAATTGCCAGCCTGCAGGCAAGGCACCATTATTCCACTGACACCAGTCTAGAGGGGTTGTGGCTAGAGTTAACACTCAGAAGCGTTAGGTTGTACACTGCTGTTTGAGTCTGGAGTTGGGTCAGGGGTTGGAGGTGACTGCGCCGGTGTCCTCCAGCAAGAGCTCTGAAAGCCACCGGGACAGCCATTACAGTTGACTGCCAGGCAATATCTCTTGAAGTTGAATACTCTTAACCCTCCTTGATCAACTGGGAGGTGCAATTGGCCAGATCGACTCTAATGACAATTACACCAAAAGATGTCACTTAAAAGGGCGCCAAACTTTCTAAAAAACGTAGTTAAGGAAAATCTGTATGTTCGCAATATGGTATAATAGATGAGGCAACATTACCTTTTTTGGAAGGCGATGCACCCACGGGTAGAGAGGCAGCGTTGGCCAGAACTCCAACTGGGTTCTAAGAGAGCTCATTGTTCCAATGAGGTTGCCCTCTAGCAAATCGATAGTTATCTAAAGGAAAAGCTTAGTCATCTAACGGTCTCCTCCAGATTCTTGATGAAGGGGGAAATATTCTGATGCTGATGGAATGAATAAGACTTGGTCCAGTTAAGAAAGAGGTAAGAGGCTGCCTCAAGAACCTGAATGATCTTTATGAAAGAGCATGACATTGCTTTAAGTGATATGTGTGGTTGTTTGAGAGCTAACTTGGAGCTGGAGTGAAACACATCAGCCATGCTTGATAGTAAAGGAAACAATAGCAGAATCTTTCAGAGTAATTAAAAGGGGTATTTTAGATACAAAGAGTATGTGGTCTCAAAACCTAATTACTCATCTGACACTAAGTAACCAAAGTAAGTAAACTCCAAGGGAAGCCGCAGCCATAGCCATTTATTAACTGAATGCCTTACCAATAATATGCAATCCAAGGTTGGACTAATCTGAGGTCGTGTTCTGCACTGTATGTTGGTCCCACAAGCATTCCCAGTTTAAGGCATAAGCAAACGAAATGTGAGAATAGATGACTCGGTTGTCTGCCTTTCTATTTCTACTTGCTTGTTCTTCCACAGAGACCAGCCTACTCAGAAAGTAAGGAGGCAACTCTCAGGCAATTGTGCCACTTGAAGTGCCCCCAAGAGTAGGCCCCTATATAGACTCCAGGTCTTTTACTTTGCTTTCCATAAGTAGTCCTTATGTGCTCCTGCAGTTTGGATTGCTCCCCTCCTCCAGGTGCAGACTGTTAGGGCTGTTCGATATATAGTCCAGTCTTCGGAAAATCAAAATCCTTACTCATGTTCGAACCCCAACTGCTTTTCACTGGGGGTTCAGCTACTGAAGAGTCGGGAACTCATCAAGGCTTTCCATGAGTTGATGCTGGTTAGAGGCTCCCACTTAGCTCCTCAGTGTGATATTTCCTGTGGCTGTCGGCCTTACTTTTTTGAACTTCCTGATCAACTGTCATTGGTAGATCATGTTCCTCCTTAAGGCCAAGCTGCTTTAAGGAACTCCACTGGGACCATCTACCGTGTTTCTATTTTTCTTTGAAACTGGTACATTTGGCTTGAGGAACTCATCCCTTGAATAAGACTAGTATTCCCATTCAGGGTGAGGTTTATAAATGGCCCAGCTTATCTGGAAGAATACTTAGTGATTTATGCTGGGCAATTTGTCACTCACTCTTGTTTACTCTGCTGCTCCTCATGCTTTTCCAGGTGCTTCTCTGACCTCTGAGCTCATTTTTTGTGTCTCTGAGTCTGTGATTGTTTTCTGCCTGTATCTTGAGGTGAGTTCCCTATCCTACCTCTGCACTATCCCCTGGCTGTGGTGTGATTTATTTCCTTCAAAATGTCCTGGACTTAACCTGCTGAACTCCTGTTCTGTCCTGTACTGCTGGGTTTCTGCTGTCTACCTCAAGTTGTGCGAGTATTTACTCTGCCTGCAGTTCACACAGTTTGCAGTTCTCGTCAATTCTGCTTTTTCACATGTGTGGCTAGATGGATTTGGGATTGTGTTTTGCCTGGCCTTTTCTGATGCTGAGCTACTGGCACAAGTGATTGCCTTGTGCTTTGGGCACTGATGCACACGTCTTCATCTTTTGCACCCTTGAGTTCCAGGAATGCTCTTTTGTGCAAACTTTGTAGAAAGCTAACTGGACTTGCCAATTAGTAAAGTTGTTCACCCCAGTAGCTTTTACTGATACTCCTTACTTCCTTTTCCTCAAGACTTGCCTGTTGGCCTTACTTTTCTTTAGATGGCTTCTGGGCATGCTTCAACCCACTGTGGTGGAGTAGGATGGTGGTCGGAAGACTACGCCTAAACAGTTATGTTGAACAGTTATATTATGTTGGTAGTGCTAGTCACACATACTTTTCACCGCAAGGGGTAACTTGGCACAAAGAAAGGCATTGCCTTGAGGCCAAGAGAAATGAGCAGAAGTTTAAACAATCCCTCCCAATGCAGGTGAGCTAATGGAGCTGATTTTGAATCTAAGGTAATCAATCCAGTTGCTTGCATCAGATGAAATAATGCAACATTTAAGGGTGGATCAGTAAATGAGGGCCACTCTGCCACCAGGTTTATTTGTTCTCTCCTGCTAAGTATACTGTGGTCCAGTGGAATTATGGTGGCTATTTCAGGGGTGGAGGTGGGATTAAACCAGATTTCCATTAGAAAGAGCAAGTCGGGAGTCTTGGCAACAACTAGATCCCAAACGTCCAGGGTGTGCTTGGTTTTAGAGCCTGTATTGATGAGCATCATTTCAGAGAGATAATGGGTGGGTGGTAGAGTTATAGGGAAGGAGGTGGCCTGCATCTGAGACTCAGGAGTGAAAGGACGGGACCGGGCATGTAAAGTGGCAGAGGAGGCTAGTGAAAGCACCTTAAAACAAGCATTTGCATAGCCAATAGGTCTCGCCTTTAGGACCTTATAAGTGTTTACCCATGCAACAGTTGATGTTGTTGCACCAAGGATATTGTGTTGCATGGCTAAACACTTATAAGGTCCCAAAGGTAAGACCTATTGGCTATGCCAATGCTTGTTTTATTTGTGAATCCACTAAATACAGAGTATTGTTTTTCATGTGTTAGACCGTCCTCTAAAAATTGGACTTGGGAATTATTTGGGCTGTAGCTTTAAAACAGAATTGCTGATGCAGTGCTTGACTCGGTAGTATGAAAAGAAGTTACAGCAGGGGAATGTCCGCCAAGTCACTGCGGTTTAAGATGCCAAATTTTGAATACGTGTGGGTATCCCTTCAGTGAGCACGGTGAAGGCACAGCGTTAGAAGTGGTGATTAGCTAGTGCTGTGATCAGTGGGTACAGAAATCGGTCACGGAGTGGTGGATTGCAACTGCTACAGTTTCACATCGGTGAACGTGAGACACGCAAGGCAGTTATTAGAGGCGGTCGCAGCCAGTGCATTCCATAAGTAGGCGTAATCAGAACAAAAGAGAAGCAGAATGTTGAAAAACATTTTCTTTTGCTCTTGGAGAGGTGGTAGTGGGGGCGGGCAAGCAGTGTTGTGGGAGGGGTGAATGGCTGGGTGGGATGGCATGTGGCAAGTAAGTAACTCCCAGGTTCCTTTGAGGTATGTTGTGCAAAGAAATAAAAGTACATAGGAAACCAGCATTCTAATATGTATTTGTAAAGACTTTTGCTCTGAAAGTCTTTCCGCTAAGGAAAAGTGAACGAAGGGGGAAGGAGGGGAATGCTCCCAGCTCCTTGAATGTGAATTACTTGATGCAGCTGCTGGGAGAGAAAATGGGGGATAGGATCATGCCTAGTGCAGGCAGTCGTCTGCAAAGGAACTGCGAGTGGTGAGCTTTCCCGCAACCAAAGTTGGATCTGCCTAGAAGCAGCGATGTACCACTACCTAACATTAAAAGGCGCGCGGCTGTAATTTTTCAAGATGAAGCTCGAAGAGTCGTACTGAGAATGCCCTTAAAGTGGAGCAATGCAGTGAAAGAAACAGGACATACAGCCGACAGTGCTGTTGCTTTGACAGTGCTTTGCTAACTGTCATGTTCTGTATGTGCACATTAGTGTGTAAGGGTTGTGTCTAACTTGTGCTGTCTGACGATACCCATTTAGATGAAGAAATTACACTCCTATCTCAAATTAAGGCCACAAACAAAATCTGTTCCCCCAACTCCACATGAAAATAATGAACAAGCGTGAGGGAGCGTGGCGTGGCCCCCCGGCCGCAGGGGGAGCAGGAGGTGAGCCCACGAGTGGTGCACACGCTCGCTTGGGAGAGCAGTCTTCACTTTTCAAGCACTGCACTCGTGGCGCGCCGCTGCTCGCTCCCGCAAGGTGGATGCCGCCACAAGCACGAGTGCGGTGCTTGAAAAGTGAAGACCGATGGCTAAAGGTCCTCCTAGACAGCGCATGCGCGCTGCCTAGGCGAATCCTAAAAAGGTGGGGATATGCTCGCAAACATAGTGAGGAAAGGTCCTGGTTAAATTTGAGCAGGCTGGGGTTAGAGTAACCCAACCTGACCTCTGACTGAGGCGGAAGAGATCCAGGGATCCAGGCGCTGGTTGCAATCTGAGTGTGAATGAATGTAGATGGGCTAGCCTTTGGCACGTCATCGGTAGGCCCACTGGGTGCATCTTGTGCACATTCACGCTGCAGCTTCCGTTTTAAACCCCCAATCAAAGGGGGGTGCCTTCAGAGGATGGAACGCAGGGGTAGAAGGGGCAGGCACCTGGAGCAGGTTTGCTATTCGTGCAAGGCAGTTGGACTCAGATTGGAAATTGGGCCTGGGTGTGGCCATCAGTGCATGTAACCCTTTTTTCCTTGATTGTCTAATTTTGTATTAACTGAATTACCTCTTAATTGGGCCCTGGATATCTGCAAATCCAGAGTGGCATACAAGAAATCCTGTCCGTTAGATGGCAAAGAACTCTTCACTTAGTTGGTGATGAATGATTGTTTTTCTGTCAGTGTCAACAGATATGTGCAGCACATGTGCACTGTTCTATCCAGAAGCTTGTGAATATGGAATCTGTTTCTAGGCCATTTATTTATGCATTTATTTGTGTCTTCTGTCTCTGTTGGACATTGAGTCACTATCCTTTTTCCGAAGTAGATCACACCATCCTCACCTGGTATGAACTTTAATCTAAAGCCGCCACTTAGGCTTCTCTGCACATTCACATGACATTACTCGGTTGATTCTGACTTTTGATGCTAGCCTTGCTTGGGAAGTTACTCAAAATATAATATGTTTGATGTTTTCCTCTTCAGCGGCGACATTTCTTTGGACTGTGAATACTTTGGAAGCAACCTATGAACGTAGGGCTTTGTTAGGGACATTAAAGTGACGCGGAGATGTTTAACGTGTAGTGTGTTGTCATTCGATAATGATGCCTGTCCACATCATTACCATCCTAGCTCAACGTTGGTTTCAGTGGGTAATTGTCTAATGGTAGTAATGTGACTGAAAATATGGGCTGGCTTTATTTTTGTTATTTTATTAGATTAAAAGTGAAGCACGTTTTTCAAAACTTTAGACAACTCAACATTACTATTCAAGACAGAGAAATCTATCAAGTCAGTAGTAAATGAGGAGCACTATGGTGCATTATTTATTTCTGTTGCCTCTTTTCCTTCAGTCGTGCATTATTTTACATACCACGTTCTCACTATGAATGCCACCTGTCAATGCTGGAGAGAGTTTTATGTTGTATTAATTTTTTTCTCAGAAACAGGAATGTTTGTGTACAACACTGCACAAACCATTTGCTAATAACCACACTTGAAAGCAACAACAAATGCAACATTTTGTTAACGGGCCAAAGTGAGCTTTTTTTTTTCTAAATCATTGTGGTGCTTAACCTGTTGACCTTCCCGGACCCCATTGAATCACAACTGGAATCCCCAGCCATATAAACAATTTGTACCTAAAACGCAACACATAAACATACAAGTAAACATTATATGAACTCAACACATCTGCGTTCCTCTGCAACTGCATGTTTAAACATGTGAGTGAATACACACTGGTATAAGGCAGGGACCACATTCTCAAATCAACAGCTCACCGTATGAAATCAGAGCTCTCACCAGAAGTAGTGAGACCGAAGTAGTAACTGGATTGTCTCTGGCCTCGGACAAACAAAGGGTAATCAAGCTTATTATGGCCAAAGCTGGAGACCATGCAGGGTCTTTGTGGCCTAAAAGGTGACAAAGACAGAGATTGCGTAAAAGCTAGGAGGACATGCTGCCTAATGTGCATGGCACTTGAATGTCCGCTCTGCTACACCCCCCTTTCAATACAGTATGTGTAGGTGATTGAAATCTGTAAGTGCCTTTGCATAAAACACAGCAGAACATGCAGCCCGGAGGGGACTTTTTGCCAGTCTACTTGTGTATATGTCCATAGATTACTGCGCAGCTATAACTGTGGCTCCCTAAGTGTGTACATGGGTATGATTTTTTTTTTGTAAGTTATAATCAATTCAGAAGTGTTTTTAGTCAGAAGCCAATTGCTAGTTCAAGCTGGAATGTGTAAAGTGACTGTGTACATTCACACTTACTCTGACCTGAATTAGTAATTTTCTCACTAAGTTTTAAATATGACTATTGATTTTAGTAATACATACATCAGATACATTGGGGAGTAATACAATAGACTTTAAGTATTATTATAACCTGATGAAATAGTTATCCTTGTAAGAGAAACCACCTTTCTACCGTTATTGATCTAAAAATGTGCATGATTATTGGTAGAAAATAAGGGTTAGAGGTCATATATGTCTTTGGTGCGCCTGAAAAGGCACCATGGACCAACAGGGGTCCGCGAACCATGGGTGAAGAAGCACGGTTATCAAAATCTAAGAGCCACAGAGCTGGACTTAGTGATCACATGTTGTGACTTTATGGATACGTTGTAGTTCATTGGCCAGGTTTGTAAGATCTAACATTAGGATGACACAGCTTGTAGACAATTCAGCAATGACCATGATATAATTGTAACATCTTTTTACTTTAATTTTATTTATTTTTAAGGGTTTGGATCTATGCTGCGAGCTCTTGGTGCTCAAATTGAAAAGACAACAAACAGAGAGGCTTGTCGAGATTTAAGCGGAAGACGACTTCGTGATGTTAACCATGAAAATGCGTAAGATGTTAATGACACTATTTTTACATTGGTTATAAATATAAAATGACTTACGATTGAGAACCTGCAACCACTTACAGTATGTAGTAAGAGAAATTTAAAAACATAATACAAATTGCAGGTCTTGAACTTAAGCTACTTGATTTTAGGACAGGCGGCATTTACAACATTCCTAGATTAATGTGTTAGATTTCCCTTAAAATGTGTGCTGCAAATTTACAATAGTGAAATAGAATTAATGGTAGCAACCATTATTGTTTAAGGTATAGTGGGAGAAGAAAGATGCGGGAGGGGCTACATTTTCCAGTTGGGGCATTTTACCATAAGACATTGCTTTCAAGATTCCATTATAAATTAAGCGTCACCAGTTAGTGTAATTTCTATGTCAGGTGCATGTTCTGATGTGACTTTCATAATGATGCTGGGGAAGCAACCTAGACGGCGAACACGTGCCTTTTGCAAGCTGTTCCATACTGCTGCCTCAGATTCTCCACTTATGATGTTCCTGCTACAGCCCTCCTCTAGAAGTTTGAGTGCTGGGAATCTGTGCCACAAGTTTGGTGTGCTGTCTCTGAACCTCTTAGTGCTGACAGCTAGCTATACAGGCACCGTGCCTGGCTTCTTCTGCTCAGTATCAGTATTGTTTCTTGAGTTGATCTCTTAGAATCTGCCATGTCGGCTAGTTGGGTCTCTTGAAAATGCTTAAAAACAACTCTGATGTAGAGAGACTCAGAAGTTATTTCGACTAATATCGATGTGAATCATGTAGTAGCCAAGATATTTATAATTGAAATGTGTATATATAGTTGTAGAATCAGTGAAGCTAGTTTGGGGTATACAGCATTTCAAGCATGCCAGGCAAAGCAGAAGAATGATACTAACAGTGACTGTGTAGCACAGTGTGAGGTCTCTAGCATTCATGAAAGGGGCAAGAAATACGAACAAGTTAAATTACCCCTAAACTTTCTCCACACCATGTGGGCAACATATGCTGGCATAAAAGAGGATCTTTCATTCATGTTCGAGAGTTCAGTGACTGGAACAAATTAGGTGACAAATGTGGTCTGTGTCCCCACTGTCCCAAGGCCCCAGAAGGTTTAACAATTTAGGAGTAAATGCGGAAGCCAAGAGGAATTCTGCATACAAGCTGATGTGGAAGAAGCCTTCAGAAACACCTGCCTGCCTTCCTGTCAGTTTCTTCCTATTCCGATAAGAAAGATGTGAAAAAAGAATTTGTGACCTCTGAGTTCAGTAGAAATGAGCTGACATGGATAGTATTGCAGAGGATAGTTTATTCCTACACCCATACCTCACCAGGTGACAGAAAGGGTAGCTTAGACCGTGACAAAGAGACCATCTTGCACAACAATTAATTTTTATTTGATTTATCTAAAGTATTTGATAGCATGGGCCTGGCGAGAGGGGCCGCAGAGCTCAGTACAGATAACAGGCCTTACAAAACACAGATGTTGGAGGCAGAAGCTATAAAGGAGGAGGTGTTAACCTGCATGATAAAGTCTGAAAAAAATGTGTTTTCAAATTCTGTCAGGCTTTAAAAAGGTCAGTATTTAGCCCGATGTCCGAAATAGAGTAAAAAATATTAGGGAAGGAGGAGAAACACTCTCAGGAACTTAATGCCTTCATATTCTGGCGTGGTTATTCATGTTTTAAAGGAGTCTCAACCACTAAGACTGTTAGTGGCATACTTCACAATTGAGTCTGCCCAGACGGGCGCTATTTTGACCATCAAACAAACACCTATGAGGGAGCAGGATGTAAGAATTAAATTCCCTAGGGTTTACCTCAATTGTAACCTGTCATTTTATTAAGAGGTCAGTGGGCAAGATTAAAAACAGGTTTGATGCTCTTGCAGAGAATGAGTTCTTCCACCATCTTCAAGTCACTTTTCACCCAAAACAACTGCCCTACGGGTCGTATGGATTTCTTTAGGACCGCCTTTAGATCCCTGATTTTTCACAGTTGGGTATGATTTAATGACTGTGTGTGGTATTATACTTGTGAAATTCACACTCACACAGGAAGAGATTGCCTTCTTGATCTGGAATAGAGACTTGCAAGTGGGTGTACTTACAAACCATCCTCATTCTGTGTGCACCCCCTCCATAAGAAGCTTCAAAAGGGAAGAAGAAAAGAAGCATTAGGACTACTGTTGAGTCCAGTAGCGTGTGGGGGAGATGGCTTTACAAAGAAAACTAAACTAGATTACTAGCTAGCAAGTGAAGGGGGAAAGATATCCGCATTCCCACACTCTGCTCTGATGCATTTTGGTCCGTGTACATTTGTCTCGGATTAACCTTCCACAAGAGTTTATCTGAAAATCCATTGATGGTTTCATTAGAAAGTAACAACTGGCCTATTCCAAGATAGTCCATCATTCAGCAACTGGGAAGCAGAAGTAGTTTGGCCCCATTTCAGTACTGGCGCATCTACACACATTTCCAGTGGACCAAGAGGGTTTTTTAAAGAAAATTAGAACTGTTTAACCAACATTAGCACACTGAGCCAATAGGACCAGCCACTAGTCATGTTCGAGTTGTGCATATTCTCATCATTAGGCTTTGCTTATTTCTCAAACTAAGGTTGGCGTTGTCATTCAGATCTCCTAGTGCAGGAATGTAGAAGGTGCAACCTCAAAGCCTTCAAAAGGCAGGACATTATCAAATTTAAAGGTGAAATGGAAAAAAATAAAGATTGGATACTAATAGTTGATTGCAGATAGAGGCAATATGATCATTATGAATGTAAGCATACTGGAAGTAGGATAGCAAAAAGATAATCTGGTAAACAAAGTTAGGGATTTTGTCGAAGTACAAAATTGGACTAGGTTCATTTACTTGAGATTAGTTTAGAGAGTGGAAATCCAAGAGTCTATACTAAAAGATTACTTCTGTTCGAGGTATGTGTGCGGTAGATACACATGCTTTGCATACTCTTGCCATCTAGTGTTTGGTCCGGATTTTTGCAAGTTGTTTTTCTTTGAAGAAGTCTTTTCCAGTCACGAGGTAAAGAGACTGCTCCTTTCAGTGATAATGTGCTTGGACATCGACTCCATTGTTAGATTGTTTTCTTTCCATCAGGTTCCGACGTGTACTGCAGCGCTCCGATTCGAAACAGTCAATCGTGATCCCTTCGGTTCGCAATTCACTTACCCTCGTCGGTATTGTTTTCGATCGCGTTTCCACCTTCTGTGTATCAAAAATTTGGGAAATCTTTCATTATCTATTAGAAAACACCAACCGCAGCCTTTGGGCCTAGCTCGTTTTCTTCTGCCTACTTCCATTCGAAGATCCATCATTGAGTCTTCTGCTAATGGAACGGACACTGCTTTAATTCTGTCCTCGGTGCCATTCCAAATACCCGCGCACCGTCCTTCATAAGGTCTGTAACCTCTGTCTCTCCCCGGAACATAAAGAGGAAGACTGCAACGCTTGTCGGTCATTCCAATCCAAAAAGACTCAGCGGGACCGTTGGGCTCGACAAAGACACTTGCATCGGCAGAATATCGAGGACACTCCAGATATCTTCGGAGAAGATATCGAGCGAGAAGAGATAGAAGCGTTGGCAGCGGAAGAAGAGGCCTTCTCCGTCCAGGACTCCGATTCAGAGTTGGAGATCGAACTAGAGTCTTATGACGTTACAGCTGGACAGGGTGCTGTGAGTAACTAAGACCCTTTGCCCACAAAAGCCACTCTAACTAAATAAAAGGCAATTGGGCCACCACTGCCAACAGGCTGTGGTAGGCACCGAGACTCCGATTCCAACGCCCCGCTTTCCGGCTCGGCACCGAAACAGCAAGTCAAGCCTTCGGGCTCGAGTCGAGAGGATATCCCTTCGGTTCCGAAACATTCCGGATCCAAAGACAAAAAGGACAAATCCAACTCCCACCAAAACATAAAGAAGCTCCTTTAAATCCACCGGAGCATATTTTAGAGACAATGAAACAAAAGTTGGATCCAAAGCAGAAGAAAATTCATATAAATCCTGACACTGGACACATTGCTACTAAGTACCATCTTCCAAATGGAATATAAATACTGAATATAAGATTCACCTCAAAAAGAAAAAGGACATGGCGATTAGTCCTATTAACATTCCTCAAACACCATCACCTTCTTCACCTATTATATCAGCTTCAGATCCTTTACACATCACACCACCAGGTTCTCAAAATACAAATCCTGATATAATAGATGATGATGACTCCTATAATCAGCCAACACCTGATCCATGGGATGACTACAATATAGACCCACCTGTAGACACAGACCCGGATCTGTATCCGGCTACACCTTCCCCTCCTGGTGATAATACTGCTTATGAGTTGATTGCTAGGGCAGCCACTTACCATCGGGTGATTGTACATAAATAAGCCCTAGAGGAAGATTTCCTATTTGAAACCTTAGGAAACACTCACAGAACATCACAATCCTTGCCTATGGTAAAGGTATGATGAGTCATGCTGACAATATTTTTAAGGATGCTGTTAGAGCATGCATATTAACACCTAGGGTGGACAAAAAATATATACCCCCTCCATCTGACCCTGTTTTTATTAAGGGTCAGTTGCCTTCAGATTCTTTAGTAGTTTCCAACGCCTGTAAAAGGGCAAATTCACAAACATCAGGGGAGGCCCCACCTCCTGATAAAGAATCAAAATTAATAGATGCCTCCTGGAAAAGAGTAGCTGCTCAATCAGCCAGTCATTGGCTCATAGCCAACACACAAGGCCTATTGGCAAGGTATGATAGTGCACACTGGGATGAGATGGAAGAACTATTACAATATCTCCCAGAAGAATACAGGAAAAGGAGGAAGGAAATAGTGCAAGAAGGCAAGCTTGGCTCCAATTCCTCTGTCAGATGTGTGTTAGATGCTGCAGAAACTGCAGCTAGACAAGCCAATACCAGCGTTCTGCTCAGGAAACATGCATGGCTCAGAATTTCTGGTTTCAAACCAGAAGTTCAACAAACTATTCTTTTTTTTTTTTTTTAATAACTGTTTATTGGCACGGTTCAACATGATGGTCATTACACGCAGGAAATAATTACTTTTACGGTGTTACATAGTCCGAATCACATACAGATATCACAGCTGTCGATGGTATATAATACAAGGTGTTAACATTACAGATCACATTAAGGTGTTGATGGTTCTTCAAGGGATGGGATCAGGGGAGGCTCACACAGGTTGCCACAGTACACATTCCATTTCGACCAGCTTGCTGTCCATTGCCGGGGGCAACCCCGGGCAACATATACTGTCTTCTCTTGCAACATGCACCAGTCCATGTCCTTCTTCCATGCGCTAAGTGTTGGTGGCGTTACTGCCCCCCAAAGGCGTGCTATGTTGCTTTTTGCTATAGTCTGACCAAGCATCGCCCATATTTTGCCCTTTGCTGTCCAATCTGTGGGCTCCCAGATGTTCAAGAGGCACCTTTTGGCTTCAAGCCGCATTTCTACCCCCCAAACTGTACGCATACATTCGTGTACCTGTTTCCAGTAGGTTTGTATCAAGGGGCACTCCCATAGTATATGCATGAACGTCCCTGCCAGACCACATTGTCTCCTACAGAGCCCTTCCTCACTCCTGCCAATCAATACAAGCCGGTTACCAGAGAGGTAAATTCGATGTAGTATTTTCAGTTGAATCAACCTCAAGTTTGCCGATATCGCCACTTCCTTGGGGGAAGAAAGCGCCTCCCTCCACTCCTCATCATCTATCTCCAGACTGTCATTCTCCCATTTTCTCCTTAGTTCGATTAGGGGGTTAGGGGTGTGGTGTATGAGTTTTTTGTATGTGAGGGAGATGGCCTTTTCTGGCAAGTGACCGTCCAGCAGTCTGTCCTCTAGGGGGGAGGACTCTGGAAGGGGTGTTCCGGGTGGGATGTTTGCCTGGAGTGAGTGCTTGACCTGCGCATAGCTAAAGTATTCTGTTTGTGCTAGTTCATATGTCTGCTGTAGTGAGGCAAACTACACCATGCCATTGGGTCCCCCATAGGTCTTTTATACGGGAGATCCCTATCAAGTCCCAGTTATTGAACCCTTTAGTGCGACCCAGTGTGCCAACAAACTATTCTTAATGCACCATTTGATAAGGAAAACCTCTT
This sequence comes from Triturus cristatus, assembly GCF_964204655.1. Classification (NCBI taxonomy): domain Eukaryota; kingdom Metazoa; phylum Chordata; class Amphibia; order Caudata; family Salamandridae; genus Triturus; species Triturus cristatus. Next base: position 155,336,752 of record NC_140589.1, on the reverse strand, counting down.
TGGGCCTCAGATAGACCAATTGCTAGAAAAAATGAAAAAGGACTCAGAAGTAGCAAAATCAATGGGAGCACCTCAGTCCCCTTCTACTAGAGGTTCCTTTTGTCGCTCCTTCTACAGAGAGGTAGAGGTACACCAACACACACCTCTCCATCCACTAGCAAACAGTGACTTGATATCACTTCCCCCCGATCATTCATCACCTGTCAGGGAAGATTACAACAATTTCTTCCCATTTGGCAATCAATGACAACAGACAAATGGGTGTTGGACATTATCCAACATGATTATTGCCTGGAGCTCACAAGCAACCTTCCCAGTATTCCACCCCGTATTCACAAACTGTCTTTAAAACACCATTATCTGCTCAAACAAGAAGTACAAGTTCTTCTAACAAAAGGAGCTATAGAACCCGTCCCTTAGTAACAACAAGTATCTGGGGTATACTTTGTAATTTCCGAAAAGGACGGTTCATTAAGGCCACTCTTGGATCTCAGGCCATTAACCCTATACATATTGATTTGTGATAGGATTGTGATTGTGGTATCTACCAGTCAGAACTTTCATGCAGCTACTGGGAATGATAGCTTCATGCATCACCATAGTGTCTCATGCAAGACTAAATATGCGTTCTTTACAAGAATGCTTAGCACGTCAGTGGAATCAATCACAGAGTCCGCTAACAGATCTAGTGTTGGTAGACAGCCGTACTCCTCGCTCTCTGCATTGGTGGAACACACAAAATGTATAAAAAGGACGGCCCTTTATTGACTCTATTCCACGAGTCGTGCTCACAACAGACGCATCTCTCACAGGGTGGGGATCAGATTTACAATATCGACCCTATTCCACGAGTCGTGCTCACAACAGACGCATCTCTCACAGGGTGGGGATCAGATTTACAATATCGACCCTATTCCATGAGTCCTGCTCACAACAGACGCATCTCTCACAGGGTGGGGATCAGATTTACAACATTTAACAGTTCAGGGTCTTTGGGATCCCACCCAACAGAACCATCACATCAGCTACCTAGAACTCCAAGCAGTTTAGCTAGCGTTAAAAGCATTTCTTCCTCATCTGATAGGGAAAGTTGTCCTTGTCCGGACAGACAATATGACAACAATGTACTATGTACAAAAACAGATGGGGGAACACACTCTTTGCAGCTGTCATGCCTCTCTCAAACCGTTTGCCGTTGGGGGATTCATCAAAAAATCCACCTCCTGGCAGAACACCTTCCAGGGACAGACACTTCTTTGCCAATCTCCTCAGCAGACGAGGCAACAAGTACACAAATTGGAACTTCACCCACTAGTTCTCCTTCTTTACTTCCAAAAACGGGGATTCCCACAAATAGACCTCTTTGCCACAGCAGAGAACTCGAAATGCCTAAACTTCGCCTCCAGGTTCCCACACTCTATCCAAAGACAATGCCCTATGGATCAACTGGTCAGGCATATTTGCTTACGCTTTTCCTCCTCTCCCTCTCCTTCCATTTCTGGTTCGGAAACTCAGGCAGACCTCTCCCACACTGATTTTAGTGGCTCCCACATCAGCTTGTCAACCATGGTTCACCATACTATTAGTACTATCAATAGTTCCAGACCAGAAGCTTCACATAACTTCAAATTTTCTCACACAGAACCATGGAGAAATCCGTCATCCAAACCCCAAGGTTTGGATCAACTTAGCGATTTGGCTCCTGAAGTCATAGAGTTTGGATGTTTAAACCTACCACCAGATTGTATAACAATTCTTAAGGAAGCAAGAAAACCCACCACTAGAGCATGTTATACAGCAAAGTTTAAAAGGTTTGTGATATATTGTCATAATAACAAAATTGATCCGTTAGATGCATCTATACAAAATATTATTTGCTATGTTTTACATCTACAACGTGCAGGCCTTGCCTACACATCTATTCGATTACACCTTGCAGCAGTAGCTGCATATCTAAAAAACAAACAACATTTATCCTTATTTAAAGTTACAGTAATTAAAGCCTACATGGAACGCTGTAATAGAATACCACCACCTAGGGTACCATTTTTTTTTTTTTTTTTTTTTTTAAAATACATTTATTTTTCCCCTGCACATTGGCATCAGCGTCCGAAAGGAACCTACGTTCTAGCTCCTGTAGCTGGCCTTCCAAGTCTGCAAACTGCTTTCTCAGCGCCCAAAGGACACCTGAGTGTTTGGCCATAGCAATGCCCCTAATGTAGACTTTGAAAGTTTCCCAGACCACTGAGAAGGTATCAGCCGACCCTATGTTGTTCTCGAAGAAAGTTTCAACCGCTTCAGAGATATCAGATTTAAACACAGGGTCTAGTAGTGATTTGGGGGTAATCGCCAAGTGAATGGCGGGATATGCTTACTTGGAGTCTCCAAGACCAACAGTACTGGAAAGTGATCGGCGAGAGTGCGGGGAAGCACTACACAGTCTCGGGCCAATGCATACAGGCCAGCAGAAGTCAGCCAGTAGTCTATCCTAGTGTGTAGGTTGTGATATGATAAAAGATAAAAAAGAGGAACTCTTACTGCATTGGTACTCCCTCCACCACAGCTTGTGCTGATTGTGTGGAGGGAGTATCGATGCGATATTCTTGCCCCTACTTCCGGAGGGACAATAATCGTCCGCCATCTTGTAAGGGTGACGGTCTAGTTTCGCGCAATACTACGTCCATCACTGTATAAAGGGAAGGAATGGCGCTGATGCGCGCAGCGGGCGCACCGGCGGCGCGGCGAAGGCGCGCCTAAGGCAAGCCCGTCTGCGCCCGATACGCGACCAGCGCCAGTCATGCTGCCTGTGGCCTCCTTAGAAGAAATTTAAGCGCATGTTATTTGGAAAAATTGAATATTATTAAACAATACGGACATTTCTTAGATGTTAATAACATCAGAGGTCCTGTAAGTTACTGGAAATGTCAGGCAGAGATAACCTTTGATGACCACTATATCACAAATGACCCGGAAAAGGAAATCTGTCATCAGGTGTCCTTTCGAGGGGGTCTAATTAATGCACGTTCTTTAACTAAGCATGCATTAGATATCAACGAATTATTGATAATAAACTAGACTTCCTATGTATTACGGAATCCTGGTTGAAGGAATAATCCGGATATAGCGGTTGCCTTGCCCCCAAATTTCACTATGTGTAGGAAAGATAGAGAGGACGGCAGGGGAGGGGGAGTAGCCATTATACATAGAGAGACCTTACAATGGAAGACCTTTACCCTGCAAGGACTAAAAGGAGCAGAAAACATGGGCTTTTGCTGCACCATAAATAACTCCTTTTCCTTTTCTGGGGTCTTGCTATATCGTCCTCCAGGTAATTGCAATGTTTTCCTTGAATCCTTAGGAGATGCTCTTAGCGTGGCAGTGCTTAGATATTGGAATTTTTCACTGCTTGGGGACGTCAACCTACACCTGGAATGTGATAACAGCCCAGGAGTTTCATCTTTTCTGGAAACGATCACCCTACTTGGCCTGAAACAAGTTGCTCAGGGACCAACACATAGTGCGGGGCATACGTTGGACATGATTTGCACTAATCTTATGTCACTTCAGATCGGAAATCCAACTCCACAGGTGTGGTCTGATCATAGCTTTATCCCTTTCGTCTTTCCAATTCCTAAAAAGGTCGGTGTAGGCATAAGTAACCGTAACATTACGAGCGTACCCAGGCGGAAATGGCAGTCTTTAGTTTCTAACCCCCTTTCATTAGTAACAGCTCAAGATACGGTTCCAACACTCGTAGGGGAACCGGGAGAGGACTCGGTCAGAATGCATAACTGGTTAACATCCATAGGGAACAAACTAGATCCTCCCAAGTGCAGTATTCGCGCATCCAAAAGGAAAAACCACAATGATCCCTGATTCTCAAAAGACTTGGCGGATCTCCATCTGCATTGTAAACAGCTTGAACGCAAGTGGCGAAGGGGATATGAAGTAACTAACCTGCACATTTTTAAATCATTTAGGAAACAATATCATTTGGCTATTAAAGTTGCTAAAAAAGAATATTTCGATAATCGAATCACCATGGCAAAGTATAATCAAAAAGAAATATTTAAAATTGTTAAATCTTTCACAGAACCTAAAGCTTTACACTCCGTGATCCCTCCGTCATTTACACTTTGTAATGAAATTGCACTCTACTTCGAAAATAAGGTTAAGAGCATTCAAAGCAATTTTGAGACTTAGACCTCAGAACCTCTCCAATGGAAAGGTATTAGACCATAGAATGGTCAAGCATTTCAAACTGTCTCATTAGCTCAAACGAAAGAGGCTATATTAGCTTGTAAATCAGGTTCTCCACTGGACGCATGTCCTCCAACTTTTTTACATCATATCATTGATGTTGTGAATCCGCTGATTAACAGAATAGTGAATTCCTCCTTAGCCTTAGGCATAGTACCCGATGAATGGAAATTTGCAATCGTGAAGCCCCTCAAGAAAAAACAGAATGGTTGAACCATCTAATCTGTCTAGCTATAGGCCTATATCCCTTTTACCAATTTTGGGTAAGATCACAGAGAGAATAGTCTACAAACAGCTCTCCAGTTTTTCTGAGTCTACATCTATTTTTCATCCTCGCCAGTCTGGATTCCGCCCAAAACACTCGACAGAATCAGCATTACTTGAGATATCAGACACCCTAAAATTCATAACGGATAGTGGCAGGAAGGCAGTCCTGATCCTTTTGGATCTATCTGCCGCTTTTGAAACCATCTCCCATGGCATCCTGCTAGACAGATTAAGATCATGTGGCTTTTCTGACCTTGCATTGGCATGGATTACATCCTTCCTGTCTTAACAGAAAGCAGGTTGTGTCTTTGGGCTCCTGTCTATCATTTGAACGTAACGTATCTATGGGTGTCCCACAGGGGGCCTCTCTCAGTCCTCTCCTGTTTAATATATATATGGCCCCACTCATCTCTTTGATCTCATCCTTTGGGATCGCAATCACATCTTATGTTGACGATTGGAAGAGAAATCGACGAAAGCCGAAGAACATTTTAAGGCTTGTTTTACGGCAGTCATCAAATGGATGAATAACCACCATCTCTGCTGTAACACTGACAAAACAGAAATCCTTCCTATTGGAACAAATAATTTTTTCCAACCTAAGGCCTGGTGGCCAGACGATACTGCAGCCCCCCCTTCAACGGTAGGGGTTGCAAAAAATCTGGGAGTACTGTTTGACTCTTCCCTTTCATTCAAACCTCATGTCTTAAAACTAACAGGTACTTATTTTGGCCTCATTAAAACATTGAAAAAAAAATTCAATCTAATCCCGCTTGCAGCAAGGAAAACGGTAACAGTAGCTCTTATATTATCACGGCTAGACTACTGTAATAGCCTCCTTGCAGGGATGAATAAAGCTTCCCTGAGGAAACCAAGTAGTTCAGCATGCAGCGGCCAGATTGGTCCTAGGGCTTCCATGTAGAGCGTCTGCTGCTTTGAAGACTCTGCATTGGCTTCCAATCCATAAAAGAATCTTGTTCAAATTACTGTTGACAACCTTTAGAGCATCTCGCTGTTTGGGCCCTGCTTATCTTCCCACTAGATTTAAATCATATACTACAACAATGACACTCAGATCTAGCACTGCAAATCTACTTACAATAACTAGGTTCAAATTGTCAACTAAAGGAGGGAAATCAGCAACGGTCTTGGGTGCAAGGCGTGGAATAGCCTGCCAAAGGAACTGAGAGCGATTCAACAGGAAGAGCTATTTAGAAGAGCCCTATAGACTTGGATCTTCGGATTAACAGATGTTTGCTCCTTGGCCCTGATGTAGCCTATATTGTTGCAGCCGTTCATAGTTATCTGCAGCGCCAGGAGACTCCGTTAGGAGTGACAGTTGCGCTATACAAGCTGCACATTTCATTTCATATGAAGAGTATTGTGTTTAACCTCCCTTATCTTTAGATCGTGTTCTCCAAACATCGTGCAAGTCTAACTGCGTCAATGCCCCAACTATTACCCGGGCAGTTGCTGTGGGGCGTCTGTCCGGGCCTCCCGATGTATCCAGCCACAGATCTAATATACAAATGAAATCCCCGCCCCATAGTTGGGGGGGCCGCCCTGTAGCCCTGCATCTTCTCAATTATCATTTCATAAAACTTGGGATTGTCATAATTCGGCCCGTATATGTTGACTACTAGCAAATCCAACCCCTTCCCGGAGCATCTCGAGATCACGTATCTTCCCTTCAAGTCTGTTTCTAATGGCTCCAGGCGTAACCCTGCCTTCGGGTTAACCCAGGTAATCACGCCTCGGGCGTGAGACGTAAACCCCGCTACGTGAACATTACCCTTTAACCCCCTACTGTCGGGCATCCTGCTATTAATTGGCAGGTGTGACTCCTGCAATAAAGCGATATCTATATTATGTCTGGTGAGGTAAGCCAGGACCTTCTTCAACTTTCTGTTATCATTCAGGCCTCTGACATTCCAGGTCAAGGTTTTAATCCTGCTAGGGGATAATGGCGCTATGTGACAAGTGGGAGTACCATTTTTCTTGTTGTACTAGTTTTTGGAAGTCTTTCTGTGCTGTTGTGTAATAGTGAGCTATACCAGGACTGGGCTGTCGATTCTGTCATATTAGCTAAACTTGTGTTGTGTCTCTGCGTGTCCCCTCCCATGCCATGCTTACCCCAACTTTGCATTGGCGTACAACCCTCAACAAACCCATTTACTTGTACCAAAAGTAAAAAAACATAATACGCTTATCACATAATAACCAGAAACGAAAATACTCCAGATTGCGGTTCACGCACGTGGGCGGATGTTTCCCGGGCCCTATACTGACCTGTGCGCACCGAGCGAATCTTAGTCTGTTTGCCATCATTCTTTTATTGTACTTTATACTAGCTATGTAGTGGCAGCATGCTATATCCTAGTGCTCCGCCTGTAGGCCAATTGCAGAATAAACCCTATCACTATGATTAAAACATCCCCAAGCTGCTTCACAGTGCCCTTTGAGCAGCCTAACACCAACCTGGCCGCCCTGCGTTAGTCACAGCTTTGCCACATAGTTCCTTTTATTATAACAGTTCCCGCCTTCCCCCAGGTGTACTCTAAACTAGCATTAATATGCAGCAACATTTAGTCCTGGTCATCTAAACTTCTTCCATTAGCACCCTCTTGGATCAGCGAATCACTGTTGTAGACTCTGTCCTTCAGTGCTTTCTGTAGGAGTTTTGGGTCGGTGAAGATGCGGAAGCGCCCTTGTCTGTTGACTCTTAGCCTTGCCGGATACAGCATTGCATAGTCTAGGTTTTGGTCTCTTAGTTGCTTCTTCAGCGGTGCGAATTGCCTGCGCGCCTCTTGCACTCGAGCCGTGAAATCCGGGTAAAGTGAAATGGCAGACCCCTCGTAATGCAGTGTCTGTTTCTCACGGGCCGCCTTGAGCGCCGCATCCCTGTCCCTGTAGTATAGCAGTTTGGTGATGATAGGCCTTGGTGCTGCCCCTGGGGGAGGTCTTGGGCCCAAAGCCCGATGAGCCCGCTCTACAACAAACATCGTAGAAAATGTTTCGCGCCCTAACAGAGTTACCAGGAATTTCTCCACAAAGAGTTACATATTTCCCACATTGGTGGTCTCTGGAAGGCCCATAATTTGTATGTTGCTTCTTCGTAAGCGGGCTTCCAGGTCCTCTGCCTTATCATGTAGTGTCGTCAACAATTTCCTCACTTGCTTCTGTTCCAGGTCTAATTCTGTCTGGGCTTCCTCCACTTCCGTGACCCTTCACTCTGTCATATCTTGCCGTTCCGCTTGTTTATCCATGCGTTCTGTTAAGCGGTCGATGCGTAGCGCCATAGAGTCAATCTTGCTGTCAATCGTGGTCAAACTCTGCTGCAAGCTTTTTTCCATTGCGGCTAATATGGAGCGGATATCACCATCTGCGGGATACGGATCTTCTGTCTGCGCAGTCAGGCACTCTTCTGGGTCCTGCTCCCGGAGCCTAGATTTACGCTGCTCAAAATTAAGCTTGGGTTGCGTCTTATCTACCTTTCCCATGGTCCCTGCGGCTGTGTTACTGCTGCTCCTCCAGTGGCATTCCAATGCTCTATGATTGGCGGCCTGGGACCCCAATTCGTTTTGCGACCAGTTGCTGGCTATGTTTTGCTGAGTGATAGCTATTGTAGTCAGTGGCAAGGCAGGGGGCGTTAAATATCACTTCTGAGTGGTGAATGAGCTGGTAACCCTCCTGGCTCTGTGGGCAACCAGACCTCTCCCGGTCTGCGTCAGGCTATCCCCGGTTGGAGTGGGACCCTGTAGCTTCTATCCCAGCCGGAGTGCCTTGTGTATTTTCGCTGATTATCAGCTCCAAGCCCAGAAAGAGGCGTCTTGTTTACCCGGTCCCCGTAGGACTGCGAATGTATGTCCCCCAAAGTATGATTTGTACAGTATGCCCAGATGCCAGCAGCCGTCGAATCCGCCCCGCCACTGAGTGCAAGTTTTTGTTAAACAAGGGATGTACGGCCCTCCACCCCCGCGAGTTTGAACCAGTATCTCTTGTACAGGTCCGAGATGCACTAGGTCTGCCTCCTGGGGCCCTCAGAGACCGTAGGATATATGGTCTGTTTCTAGTTGGGTAGTGGAGCCCCAAGGGAAGGCTTCAACCTCAAGTGTCCGCTTGAGAAGGGTACAGGCGCGCAGAATAACATTGTCTAGTGCCAGGTTACAGCCCCATAGACTCAGTGACTGCAAATGGCTGTTATCTCTTTTGTCAGGACGCTTCACCTCAGTATTGTTGCGTAGGCCGCAGATACACTTGCGGATGCCTCCGTCTCCACAATGGCCGGCTCCGTCCCCCGTGAGCCCCCGCGAGCGAGTAGTTGCATTCAGCCAGGTCAAAGGAGGCGGGGGAATCTTGCCCTAGCGGAGTCCCACGACTCCTCCCTCCGTCCGATCACTTATACGATCTTCTACCGGGTCAGGGCCGCCTCTGCCAGCGCTGGGACCTCAGCCCAGCAGAGTGCGGTGCTCGGCGCTCCGCAGCAGGGGCCCCAACAGCGGTCTCTACAAGTCACAGCTCAGCCTCGCCTCAGCAGCAGTCCGGCGCACACCGCAGCTCCCTCATGGGCAGGTATTCAACGCCGTATCTCGAACCCCAACACCACAGGTTTACGGTACACTGTCTCCCTGCGGGCGCGCATGCAGGGGGAGCGGCTCCTCTCACCCAGACGGAAGTCGGCCTGCATTTCAGCTTTGGGCAGTTTGGTCTAGGGCTCGGCCTTTACGCTGGTCGTCAGCTCCAAAGCTTGTGGGTGGTCGATGTGAGTCCAAAACATCACACTTTGCTTGCGACACACTGGTGCAGTTGTCAGCTTGGAGTGTTAAAAATAGGCAGCACAATAGTGGGATAATTGCAGGATTGCGAGATGGCTCGTCGGAGCTCTCAGTCTATGCAGCCATCTTGGACTCGGGCAAGCTCCGCCCTCCCACCCCCTCCCCACATAGGGTACCACTTGCACCTGTCTGGAACCTTAACATTGTTCTCACAAGGCTCATCGGTCCACCTTTTGAACCTTTACACAACTGTACATTACAATTTCGTTCGCGGAAGGTTGCCTTTCTCATTGCTATCACTTCACTAAGATGTGTTAATGAGCTGCAGGCATTAACATTAGAAGAACCCTTTTTACAACTTCAAAAAGATAGTTGAGTTACCTGTGTTCTTCCTTCAACCTGATTCAGTAGCAGAAAGAGCTCTACATACACTTTGATGTCAAAAGAGCACTATTATATTATATTGATAGGACAAAAGATTTTCGCAAAGCAAAACACCTTTTTTTGCCTTTGCTCCACCTCATAAAGGGAATCCTATCTCTAAATCCAGAATTTCTAGATGGATTGTTAAATGTATTCAAGCTTGCTATGTTAAAGCTAAAATAATGTAACTATACCGCCTAAAGCACATTCTACTCGCAAAATAGGAGCATCTGTGGCATATTTAGGCAACATTCCTATAGCTGACGTATGTAAGGCAGCTACATAGTCTACGCATCACACATTTACCAAACATTAATGTGTGGATGTATTACCACGTCAACAAGCTAATGTAGGATAAGCAGTGCTAAAAACACTGTTTCAAATAACTGCAGCCACCACTTTGGGAGGATACTGCTATGCAGTCTATGCAAAGCATGTTTATCTACAGCACACATGCCTCGAACGGATGATGTTAGTTACCCTGTAAGCATCTATGACATGTAGAGCTGTAGATTCACTTGCGTCCTCCCTGAAAACCTGTGGTTGTTTCAGTTCTTATTATTATTCACATTAAATATGCATGGACATCTCTATAGTACACTTACTCCATTCTCACCCTCTTGCGCGAAAACAATCTAACAATGGAGTTGATGCCCATGCGCATTATCACTGAAAGGAGGAGTACTTTGCCTCTTGACTGGAAAGGACTTCTTTGAAGAAAAACAACTTGCAAACATCCAAGCCCAACACTAGATGGCAGGAGTATGCAAAGCATGTGAATCTACAGTACTACATGCCAAGAACAAATGCTTTCAGGGTAAGTAACATAATCCTATGGAATGTAGTAAAATGGACATTGACCAGGTATTTATGTTGCAACAAAGAACCTTTAAAAAACACTTGCCTCCCATTACCTTTTCCCAACCGTAAAACGTAAAAAACCCTTCCCTTCCTTTACCTGCCCCATAACCTTAAAAAACCTTATCTTCTAATGCCTTTACTTGACCTTAAATACTAAAAACTCTTTATCTCTCCCCTTCCCAGAACCGTAACAACCCTTTACATTCCTTTACCTCTACCCGCCTGTCAACGCAAAAAAAACCTCCAAAAACTTGCCTCCATTTGTTCTTACTGCCCTTGCACCCTAAACACCCTTACCTCTCTTTAACTCTACCTGTCCCTGAACCCTAAAAACCCTGTTCTTTGTTTTACCTCTAGCCACCCCTACACCCTAAAAACCTTACCTAACTTTCTCATTACCATCCCTGTACCCTAAAAATCCTTCCATACCTTCCCCCGAACGCTAAAAGCCCTTTATCTCCCTTTACCTCTAGCCATCCCTGAATACTAAAAAACCCTTACCTCCCTTTACCACTGCCCACCCCATAATCCTGAAAACCCTCAGCCTACTTTACCTCCACTCAACTTACTCATACCACGCTGAACGTTTACCTCTCCCTAAACCCTCAAATTACCCTTTATTAAAAAGAGAATGACATAATTATGACATCTGATTAAAAATACTTTAAATACTTATCTGCGTGATAAAAGTACAGCAGGTTAAAGCCCCAAAAAGGGACTTGTATATTTCTTACCTGTGCGATACGTGCATTGTAACGTCCTACAGGGTAAAGACTGCATACCATGCTATACTACACTGCACTACATTTATGTTACTGATTCACTAAAGGCTTTAACAGCCAAAGTGTGTTTAATAACCGTGACTTCAAACATTTTTATTCTACCGCATTTGTACTCTTGTAAATTGAGACTTTAGCCATTATAGGTTCCTCTTTTGCTGGGTAGGGCATAATTAGTCAGGGATTTAATAATTGTGTGCCTGTAAATGTTGGGTAAAACTGTAATGGTTGGAAAATATGATTTCTCCTGAAATATATCTTTGCACCAAAGGACAGAATGAAAATTGAATTTTATATAACCTCAATCAACTGGCTGCTGCACATGGAGCTGAAGGTGAGCTCCAACATGCTCTTTTTTTTTTTGCAGAGTTTTATATAGCGCGAACTTGACCCGAATCCAATCAGGTATCAGAGCGCCTTACATAGCACCAGTTACGTTACATGAGGACACCCATTCATTCTTTGTTAGTCACGAGGAGATTAAGTGATTTGCCCAGAATCACAGGATGTTCGGCGTCATTACTGAGACTCAAAGCCAGTTCCCCAGGTCCGAGGTCGAGCGCCCTAGCCGTTGGGCCAACTCCTCTCCCTAGCTGGTGCACTAGGCAATGGGTTCAGTCTCCACTCTTCACTTTTTACACTATTTGAATAAAATAGAAGGTCACAGGTTCATGGCTACAACAATGCCTCCAATCACAATGGCCTCAGGTGGAGAGGCACCTATAAGATCTAGTGTGGGTAGGGCCAGCGACCCATCGCTCTCTGCCTTGATGGAAGAGCAACAATCTGTTGCAGGGTCCGCCTTTCAATGCCCCTGTTCCGCAAGTGACCATTACAAACGACGCATCCTTACACGGCTGGGTGGCACATATGGATGGTCTCACAGTGCGTGGCCCCCAATACAGAAATGTCTCCACATCAGTCATCAAGAGACTCCTGTGATTCAACTAGCTCTCCAAGCTTTTCAATAACGTTTTCGCCACAAGGTGGGTGCACCAACATGACTGCCATGTACTAGAGTTGAAAACAAGGAGCGCCTATTGCACTAGGCCATACATCACAACATCCTCCTAGCACAATACCTGGGGTGGACGACCACTTCACAGATATGCTCAGCAGAAAGCAACAGCAGGTACACAAGTAGCAAATTGATACAACACTGTTCCACTCATACTTCCAACAGTGGGGAACCTCAGAGGTGGTCCTCTTCGCCACACACCATACCGTGAACTGCCAAAGCTCCTCCTCCAGGTTGTCTCACCCACAATCTAAAGGCAATGCCCTACAGATCAGCTGGTCAGGGATATTTGCTTATGCTTTTCTTCCTCTCCCACTCATTCTTTGTGGTTCAGAATCTCACGCAAACATCCCTCACACCAATTTGAAAAGCCCCAACATGAGCTTGACAAGCATGGTTCTCTTCCAGGGTATACTCATCAATAGTCATAAGCACTGAATAATCCCCGCCCACGTGCGGGACCCCGGGGCATATATAAAAATACATGTTCGAGGCATATGAGCTGCAGATCACACACTGAGGATAAGATCGCCATCTGGTGTTGGGCTCGGATGATTGCAGGTTGTTGTTTTCTTCGGAAGAAGCCTTTGGTCACGAGGTTGGTGACTCCTCCCCTGGACAACAGTGCGCATGGGCATCCACTCCATCGTCAGATTGTTTTTTTCCGCCATTGGGTTCGGATGAACTTTTTCCGCTCCAGCAGAAAACTTCCAGCAATCGATTTAACTCGTCAATCTTCATTCCATCGACGTCGAAATCAACTCGGACCGGTTCCGGAAGCGGCTGATGGACAGGACACCCTTTAAAAAATGCCCCCAGTGTGGAGCGAAGTTCCCCCACAGTGACCACCACGAGGTTTGTAACCTCTGCCTGTCGCCGGAACACAACGAATCGACCTGTCCAGCTTGTGCCGCTTTCTGTTCCAAGAAGACCCTCCGGGACCGAAGAGCTCGACGCCATATTATGGCCAAACCAGCTCCAGAACCGGAGGACATCTTTGATCAGGATGTTCCTGAAGATGATACCGAATATCTCGATCGTGTCCGAGGCCGACGATTCCGATGACCTCATCACTCCAGGGCAGCGTGTGAGTACCACCCCCCCTGCCCCTGCCCCATCCAAAAAGCCATTGGTCAAGACTCCGCCAGCTGGGCCCAGTCGCGACCGGAAATCCTCTTCAGAAGCCCCGCCCTCGGGCCCGGCTCCGAAGACATCTAAGCCTGTAGGTGGCTCGGGCTCGAGCAAACCTCATGTGATTGTGCCTTTAACACCCTCGGCACCGAAAAAACCACTGTCGGCACCGAAACAGGCTTCAAGACCGAAATCTCCTTCGGCACCGAAGTCTCCACCGGCGCCGAAACGTTCTTCGACATCGATGCCTAAAAGTCCCTCGGCACCGAAGCCATCGGCGCCGAAACATACATCGGCACCGAAAACTCCATCGGCTCCGAAAAATCCATCGGAACCGAAACATCCTTCGGCACCGAAAACTTCATCGGCACCGAAAACTACGTCCACACCGAAAAAAGTTCATAAAGACCCGAAACGGCCATCGCCGCCACCACCTTCGGAGCCGGATGAACTTTATCGCCCAGATCCTACTCAAAAGCGGATCTACATCAATCCCGACACTGGACATGTGACTGCCGTCCCATACAAGAAACGGAAGCTGGACATCACACCTCCTCCAGCTCCCATACGGAAAAAGGACTGTGCTACTTCACCACTTCGTCCTTCCTCTCCTGTATTACCTCCTAACCCGTCCCCCTCTCCTCCTCCTCCTTCTCCTTTACCTTTACCTTTACCATCTCCCTATCATTCACCTCCTCCACAGGATGATAATAATGACTTAGGGGGAGGGGCGGACCCTGATTTATTTAATGATCCTGTTGATCCAAACAACCCTTTTACATTTCCAGACACAGCACCAGTAGATGACTGGTCTTATCCAATGCCTGACATGCCTGACCCCACTACCTACCCCTCCAAGCCCTCCCCTCCTGATGACCATTTGGGGTTTGGCCAACTAATAAATAGGGCAGCAACATTCCATGGCGTCACAATGCACACAGACCCCCTTGAAGAGGACTTTCTCCTCGATACTTTTGAGCAGTCACAAAAAACTGTTCACATACTGCCCATGATTAAAGGGGTTATAAAGCATGCCACTAAGGTCTTTAAAGACCCTGTTCGAGCTAGGGTTCTCAACCCACGCATCGAAAAAAAGTACCGACCAGCCCCGCAGGACCCTGCATACATTAAAGCCCAGCTCCCTTTAGACTCCTTGGTCGTATCAAATGCCAGGAAGCGCGTTAACTCGCAGACAGCTGGAGAAACGCCTCCCCCGGACAAAGAGTCTAAGCTTTTAGAGGCCTCAGGCAAACGAGTCGCCGCACAGGCGGCGAACCACTGGCGTATTGCCAATACCCAGGCCCTGTTAGCCCGGTATGATAGGGCGCATTATGACCAACTTGAGGACCTTCTGCAACATCTGCCTGATCCCTTTAAATCCCAGGCCGCTGACCTCATTCAAGAAGGCAAGTTAATATCTAATGCCTCCATTAAATGCGCCTTAGATGCGGCAGACACTGCTTCTCGGGCGGTCAATACTAGCGTCTTACTCAGACGACATGCCTGGCTCCGTATTTCCGGTTTTAAACCGGAGGTTCAAACCGCAATTCTAGCTCAACCTTTCAACCAAGAGCAGTTATTTGGCCCTGCAGTGGACACTGCATTAGAAAAAATGAAGAAGGATAATGAGACTGCCAAGTCTATGGGAGCACTGCAGTCTCCTCAAAACCGGGGTTCCTTTCGTCGCTCCTTTTATAGAGGAGGCTCCAAAAACACGGCAACTGAGACCACGTCCACCTTTAAAAATTCTGGACAAACATCCCCTAACAGAGGATATTTCCGAGGAGGCTATAGGGGAAACAATAACAAAGGTCGAGGGCGGGGCAACAATAACAACACCCGCACCTCCCCAGCCACCAAACAGTGACTTGCCACCACTCCCCCCAGACCATTCCACTCCGGTCGGGGGGCGACTCCAACAATTCCTACCTGTCTGGACTTCCATCACCACAGACAGATGGGTAAGACAAATTATCCAGTCTGGCTACTGCCTAGAACTCATACAATCCCCCCCAAACATACCACCCAAACAACGTCCAATGTCCTCACATCATCTCTCTCTCCTCAAACAAGAAGTTCAATCCCTGTTACAAAAACATGCGATAGAACCAGTCCCTCTTCAACATCAGGGAACAGGGGTGTATTCTCTATACTTCCTCATTCCCAAAAAAGACAAAACATTACGGCCCATACTGGATCTCAGACTACTAAACCAGTATATACATTCAGATCATTTTCATATGACCACCCTCCAACAAGTCCTCCCACTGTTACAACAGGGAGACTTCCTTGCCACATTGGACCTCAAGGACGCGTACTTTCACATCCCTATGCATCCCGCTCACAGAAAATATCTACAATTTGTGGTAGATGGGCAACACTATCAATTTACAGTTCTCCCATTCGGAGTAACAACAGCACCCAGAGTGTTCACCAAGTGCTTAGCAGTCGTGGCGGCGCACCTCAGAAGACAACAGATCCATGTCTTCCCCTATCTGGACGATTGGCTCATAAAAGCCAATACTCGCCAAAAATGCGTTCTCCACACTCATCGCACAATTCAAACTCTCCACAATTTGGGATTCAGTATCAACTACCCCAAATCCCATCTACAACCTTCCCACTTACATCAGTATCTAGGAGCAACCATAGATACATCCAAAGCCATTGCTTATCCCAGCACTGCCAGGATAGCCAGTATACAAAATCTCATCTCTCAATTTCAAACTCATCCATCTCTTCCAGCAAGAGTGTTCATGCAGCTCCTAGGCATGATGGCGTCATGCATCTCCATAGTCCCACACGCACGACTTCAAATGCGCCCCTTACAGGAATGTCTAGCACAACAGTGGAACCAAGCTCACGGACAACTTACCGATCTGGTGTTGGTGGACAGTCGCTCACTTCGCTCACTGAAATGGTGGAACACAATCAACCTGTCCAAAGGGCGGCCGTTCTTAGAGCCTCTTCCACAAGTTGTGCTAACTACCGACGCATCTCTCACAGGGTGGGGAGCCCACCTCCTTCACCATACCACTCAGGGCAGATGGACCAGTCAACAGAAACTGCTCCACATCAACCACCTGGAACTCTTAGCAGTGTTCCTAGCACTAAAATCCTTTCAGGTACACCTAAAGAACAAAACTGTCCTCATACGCACAGACAACATGACGACAATGTATTATATACAGAAACAGGGAGGGACACATTCTCTCCAACTGTCCCAACTGGCACAGCAAATCTGGAGATGGGCAATTCCACAAAACATCTACTTGTTAGCAGAACATCTCCCAGGGATCCACAATCAAGTGGCCGACCTCCTAAGTCGCCACACGCAGCAGATCCACGAATGGGAATTACACCCCAAGGTTCTACTCCCCTTCTTCCAAAAATGGGGACAACCAGACATAGACCTGTTCGCCACTCCCGAAAACACAAAATGCCCAACCTTCGCCGCCAGGTTTCCACACCCACAGTCGAAGGGCAATGCCCTATGGATGAACTGGTCAGGCAGATTTGCGTACGCTTTTCCGCCTCTCCCACTAGTTCCATTTGTGGTACGCAAACTGAAACAACAATCGCTAACGCTAATACTAGTAGCTCCCACTTGGGCACGTCAACCGGGGTTCACCACACTTCTGGAACTATCTTTAGTTCCACATCAAAGGCTACGCCTCTCCCCGGATCTATTAACCCAGAACCATGGAGAAATCAGACACCCAGATCCTCAAACACTGAACCTAGCGATCTGGCTCCTGAGGTCTTAGAGTTCGGATACCTCAATCTCCCTCCAGACTGTATGAATATCATAAAGGAAGCTAGACGACCTACTACTAGAGCATGTTATGCCGCAAAATGGAAACTATTTGCCATCTACTGCGCTAATAATGACATACATCCATTGGATGCTTCCATCCAAAACATCATTTGCTATCTACTACACTTGCAAAGATGCAATCTAGCGTATTCCTCTATACGTTTACACCTAGCAGCCTTGGCAGCCTACTTGCAAAATAGGCAACACCTGTCCCTTTTTAAGGTACCAGCCATCAAAGCGTTTATGGAAGGTCTCAAAAGAATTCTTCCCCCAAGATTGCCACCTGCCCCAGTGTGGAATCTCAATGTGGTTCTAACAACACTTATGGGTCCCCCATTTGAACCTATGCACAAATGTGAATTACAATTCCTAACATGGAAGGTAGCTTTCCTTATCGCAATCACTTCCCTACGCAGAGTAAGTGAAATACAAGCCCTTACACTTGAGGAACCTTTCTTACAACTACACCGTAACAAAGTGGTTCTTAGGACAAACCCTAAATTTCTTCCAAAAGTGATTTCCCCTTTCCACCTTAACCAATCAGTAGAGCTACCAGTCTTTTTCCCAAACCCAGACTCCGTAGCGGAAAGGGCCCTACATACCTTAGATGTCAAAAGAGCCTTGCTTTATTACATCGACAGGACAAAACCTTTTCGAAAGACGAAACAACTCTTTGTTGCTTTCGCACCACCACATAAAGGCAATCCGATCTCCAAATCCGGTATAGCCCGGTGGATAGTTAAATGCATCCAAATATGCTACCAAAACGCTAAACGTACACTTACAGTTCCCCCCTAGGGCGCACTCCACGCTTAAAATAGGGGCTTCTATGGCCTTCTTAGGTAACATTCCCTTAGAAGACATTTGCAAGGCAGCCACGTGGTCTACCACGCATACCTTTTTTTTTTATAACTCTTTATTTAACTTTTCTTGTCATACAGTGCATCAGCATTACACACTTATCCGGACATTGGCAATATGGGTAAATGAAAAAGGCACCATCAGCAAAACAGAGCACAGTTAACAGTCTAATCATTGACAAGTGGCAGCCCAGAACCCTCCTCTCCAGAGCTTCTTCCATTTTCCCCTCCTAGTCTGCATAGAGCCACTACCCCTCAGCGCGTACTTGTATACCCTCCCCAACCGTACAGGGCACCCCTGCAGACACATAGTCGTGTCGTCCCATCCCCATTCGCGGAGAGCCCATACGGGCCATAGCGGCAGTGTGCCAGCACGTCGTGGGGGAGAAAGATCGCAAGGCAGCCGTCAGGGGAACCCCCAGAGCCAGCAGCGTCCACCCCTCCCATCCGCAGGCTGGACGACCCTCCCCAGGGGAAACCGCACCACATGCATCCCCCCTAGCCGGAGCCGCCCGCCGGTGAGTCCACCCCTACAGGGGCAGACGGCGATCGCTGGGTGCTGTTCGCCGCCAGGTACTGTGACAGAGGTCCCCAAATGTCGGGGGGACGGGATTTGGGTGGGAGCAACTCTGAATACAACAGAACATTCTCCTGACAAGTAACCATATCCCGCAGCCATTCCTTAAATTTGGGCCGCCTTCCCCGCCCCCATCGGCACGCTATGCGGCGCTTGGCAAGCAGCAGTGCGCAGGTTACAAAACGGCGATCCGGCTTCAGCACATCCCGAGTATACCCCAGAAGAGCCTGTATAGGAGAGGGCGGCAGCGGGGATCCCAGCATCTCCCCCAAGGCCTCATACACCTGATCCCAATATTCGTCTATGCTGGGGCAAGTCCAGGCCAGGTGCAAGAAGTCCGCTCCAGGAGAATGACACCTGTCGCAGCGGTCGTCGTCACGTAGACGGAATCTGTGCATCTGGGCAGGAGTACAGTAAAGGCGATGGAGAAACTTGTAGTGGATGATGCGGAACCTACTACTAGACGAGATCATTTCAGTCTGCGAACAGCAGAACCCCCACTGTTCATCCGTGAGCTCAGTGCCAATCTCGGCCTCCCAGCCCGCACGGGACCGCAGCACCAGGCCCCCGTCTCGGTCATATATCCCCCGATACAGTGCAGAGACCATATGCGAAGGCGAAGGAGAAGAAAGCATATTATGAAACGGCTGCAGAACTGGAGGTTCGTTCGGATATGCCGGCAACACTTTCTGTAGCCCGCTTCGGAGGCGAATAAAGGCAAAAGTTTCCAGGGGGGTAGGGACAACGTCCCCTTAGAGGAGCGGGAGATCGCGAAATCTACCCGCATGAAAGAGGTCACCCCAGTTAGCAAACCCCATCTTCAGCTTGATTCTCCGGAACAGTTCTTCTCCTAGAAGCGGAAGAGCCGGGTGGTACACCAGGGGCATCAGTGGGGAGTAGAGAAACGACGACCCCAGACGATCCGCGATCGCGCCCCAAGCATGCGCCTTAGCCTGCACAGGGTTGCGATCCGCACCAGACGATGGCACCTCCGTGAGGACTGCCCCCTCAAGCGGCACCGGATCCGCCAACCAGTGTTCCACCGCCGTCTGCGGCATGAAGGGCAAAGGTCGATACCAGTAGTACGCATAGTGCGCCTGAGCACAGTGATAATAAAGTTGAAAGTCCGGTATATCGAAGCCGCCCTGCCCATAGGGCCGAGTAAGGACCGACCACCTGAGCCGAGGTCTCTTCCCCCCCCACACCAAACGGATAAGCTCCGATCTTAATTCCCGGAAGAAAAAACCCCCCGGGTGAAACGGAATATTGAGGAAGAGGTAGAGCAGCTTGGGGAGCACGACCATCTTTATAAGGGAAACTCGACCCGCCATGGTTAGGGGCAGGGTCAGCCACCGGGCCACATGCGAGCGTATGATCTCGAGCGCCCTGCCATAATTCATGCGCAGTACCTCCTGCCGGTCCCTGGAGACCCAAACTCCCAAGTATTTCACGCTCTCATCGCACCATTCCAGCGGATAGTCAAGTGGAATTTTCTCTATACCATCCGTGAGGGGGAAGACCGTGGTTTTGCCCCAATTGATGTGAATTCCCGAGTAGAGCGCAAAGCGGACAAACTCTCGAAGGATGGGGTTCAGATTATCCCGCGGATGCTTAACGTAGAGTGTGAGGTCATCTGCATAGAGCGACAGCAGGACCTGCCGCTGCTGGCATCGCAGGGAGGCCGCGAGATAGTTCTGTCGAAGACGGGACGCCAGAGGTTCAATTGCCAGCGCAAAAAGAAGAGGCGACAGCGGGCATCCCTGTCGGGTACCCCTAGTCACCCGAAATGGAGCTGAGACTCGGCCATTGATAAGAACCCTCGCCTTGGGGCTACAGTAGAGTATCTGAACCCACCTAGAAAACGCCACAGGCATACCCATATTTTGAAGGATCAAGTGGAGGTAATCCCACTCGACCGAATCGAACGCCTTGGTGGCGTCCAGGAAAACCGCCACCAAAGCAAGAGAGGGGTCCGCATTATTCAGCACCGAGAAAAGCGTCCGCAGTTTGTGGGATGTGGAGCGGCCCGGGATGAAACCCGCCTGATCCGGCAGTATCAACCCCCCGACCAGAAGGTTCACCCGGTTCGCCAGCACCTTGGCCAGGACCTTCACATCACTGTTAATGAGAGAGAGCGGTCTGTACGAGTCGCAGCTATCCGGGGGTTTCCCCGGTTTAAGGAGAGAGACAATGAGCGTCTCCGACATACTGGGAGGGAGCCAGTCTCGTTTGCCTCTTCAAACACCTCACGCAGAACCGCTGCGAGCGGGTCGATGAAAGTTTTATAATAGTCAATTGGGAAACCGTCCAGGCCTGGGGATTTTCCCGACGCAGTCTGCATGATGGCTTCTTTGATCTCATCCAGGCCTATAGGGGCCGCCAGTAACTCACGTTGGGCATTCGACAACCATCCGAGGGTGAGCCCAGACAGGTAATCGGTCATCTCCAGGGGCGCTACCCGTTGAGACGTATACAGGGCGGAATAATGAGACACGAAGGTAGACAGTATGGAGGGTGTGTCGCGCTGCAGGGTGCCATCCGGAGCCCTAACCTCCAATATGTGATTGGTGCCGCGGGGGGGGGGCGAACCGCTCCCGCCAGAAACCTGCCGGGCCGCTCACCCTCCCCATACGCGCGTGCCTTAAAGTGCTTACCGCGGAAGCGCACCTCCCTCTCAGCCGCAGTCTTGAACTCAGTCAGCTTAGTGCGGTAGTCTAATTGGATCGCAGGATCTCGCATGAAGGCAGGGTCAGTTTCCAGCGTTTGCAAAGCTCGTTCCAAGGCCGTCAACTCCGCGCGAAGCGAGCGGAGCACGCCCGAGCCCTTAGAAATACACACACCCCGCATGGTGGCCTTAAAGGCCTCCCATACTGTCGCCACGCTATCCACCGTCCCCCGATTACGAGCGATGAACTCTGTGATCTCCTGGCCCATCTCAAATTTAAACAGTTCATCCAAGAGGATGTGAGTCTGCATGCGCCACGGAAGCGGATCCCCCACCAGGCCGGACCGGGCCAGGGTAAGGAGCACAGGCGCGTGGTCGGAGTAGGTGCGAGGTAAGTGTCTTGCCCCCAAGAGAGAGGTCCCCAGCGTCCTCGACAGGAGCATGTAATCCAACCGGGCCCAAGTGGAGTGCAACATCGACCAGTGCGTGCCCTCCCTAACACCTGGGTGCATGTATCGCCATGCATCAAGCAATGAGTGCTGCGCCATGAGGTCTAGAACGTAAGCCTGGGAGCGAGGGTGATGCGCCACGCCCGCGCTGGAACGGTCCAGGGCGGGATCAAGTGTGACATTAAAGTCCCCTCCCCAAATCAGGTGTGCGGAGCCTATCTCCAAAATAACTTCCCATAAGGCAATGAAGTGTGCAGGACCATCCACGTTAGGCCCGTAGGAGGAGACAAGTGTAACAGTAGCATTGCCCATCCGTCCCCACACCACACAGAAACGGCCTTCGGGGTCAAGTCTATCCCCCAGGGGAACAAACGGGGTGTGTTTTTTGACAAGGATGGCCACTCCCCTGGAGTAAGTGGAGTAGGAGGAATAGAGGCTGTATGCAGCCCACCGTGACGCGAATGTAGGCGCCCTATGGGGGTCAGTGTGGGTCTCCTGTAATAACGCTATATGTATGCAGTGGCGGTCTAGATAACCCAGGACCTGGCGACGCTTGCGCGGGTCCCCCAGCCCCCTAATATTCCATGTCAAGATATTGAGCTTACTGTGCGGATCCAGCTGCTCCCCCTGTTCTCCAAGCAATGTTACTCGTGGAGAACCCATTCATTGATCCTGGTGATATCCCGCAGGCTGCCCCCCGTTCCCCGCAGAGCAGCCCGCCCAGTAGCAGGACAGTGCCAAACACCCCCTCGCAGGCCCCAATACCCAAAGCAGTTGAGCTGGAGCCTAAATAGCGGACAGTGCATGTGCCGAGATTGAAGTGTGTTTTCACAGATACAAATCCCCCCTCCCCCAAACATCAATCCCCTGAAACAACCCCCAACCCCCATCCCACCCCCACCCACCGCAGCAGCCCAATCCTGCCGGAATCTAGACTCCCACCCCTCCCTGTCAACCAACATAACAATAGAAGTGGGGTATACCCTCCATAGGAGCCGCTAGGGTGCCAGACCCACCCTCCCCAATCCCTCTTTGCACCCACCGCACCAACACCCCTGCGGGTGAGGAGACTACGTGGGACAGGGGGGGGAGTGCCAGGGCGAAACAGTTCAATGTCCGGTCCAAAACGGCATAGGCAGTGGACAACGGTCCAAGCAGGGTTCCAGAAATTAGAGGCCGCCAGCCCCCCATCATGGAGGACAAGGCAGAGGGCAGTAGCAGTTCCTGCCAGGACAGAGGCGAGCCCCCTCATACAAACAGACACTCCATGGCAACAGCCCGGTCCCCATCCCAGCAAGCTGTAAGAAACAGGAGCAATGAGGGGCAAGGCCGTGCCCACCACGGGGAAGAGACAGTCGTAGTGGGAAAGAGAAACAGAAATAACCAGGATAACAGTACTCATCCTTCCGATGCATCCAGCGTGGAGCAAGAGCCCGACTGCGCCCCAGGGCTACGACGTTGTGATGCCGCAGAGGGCAGCTCCCGCAGGAAGTCCTCCACCTGCTGCGGGTTACCGAAAAACAGGGGCTTGCCGTGGAGAGTAATCTTGAGTTTGGCAGGGTACTGCATGGCGTACGGTATGTCCCGTTGTTGCAGCTTTTTCTTCACTCCGGCAAATTTGCGGCGAGCCTCCTGCACCGCCTGGGTAAAGTCAGGGTAGAAGGAAATGGTGACATTCTCGTGCAGGATCGGTTGTTTCTCCCTGGCGAGTCGTAGCAGGGCATCACGGTCCCTGTAGTTGAGGAATTTGATGATGACTGGGCGCGGCTGAGCCCCGGGGACAGGCCGCGGCCCCAAGGAGCGATGGGCACGCTCCACCACAAGCTGCGGCGAGAAGGAGTCTCGGCCAAATTTGTCAATGAGCAAACGCTCGATGAAGTCCTCCATGCGGCCTCCACCGCTAGATTCTGCTAGGCCGGCCAGGCGCACGTTGTTGCGTCGGGAGCGCGCTTCTAGATCTTCATTTTTGTCAGCAATGACCTTAAGCAGTCGGTCCATCTGCGACAGTTTGGCCCTGCCAGTCACGGCGCCATCCTCCAGCTCCGAAATGCGGCCTTCCGCCTCCTTCAGGCGCTCCCCATGTTGGTCCAGCCGGTGTACAACCGCCTCCTGTCGCGTGTTCATATTGTCGATTTTGGCGTCGATGGAGGTGAGGCTCTTCTGCATGCTTAGGAGGATCGTCTTCCAGTCTATCTCCTCCTCCTCACCGGGGACACGCTCTCCGCCATCCCCCGCCGGCGCCCGCGTTTTTTTCTTAGAGGCGTTGAATTGGAGCGTCGATTGTTTCGCCTCTGACTTGTCCATGGCGACTGCCAGCGAGGGCCCAAGGCCACCAGTATAGAGTCCACTCAGCAGCTTCAGCGATCTGACCCCAGGCGCGCTACAAGTGACCAGCCGTGTCAGGGCCCTCTAGTTGTCCAGTCCCCCGCAGGCCGGCAGGGGCACCCGGGTCCACAAGGCCTCCACGCGCGTCGCTCAGCCCCACACGGGAGCCCGCCTCCTCTCAGCGGCCTCCTCAGCACCAGCACCGCGGCTTCTCACACCAGGGGTCTCGGGGCCTAGGCCGAGCGGGGGTCCCCAGATCACTCCATCAGCTCCCTCCGGTGCCAGATCAAGGGCGACGGCCGCACCCCAAGGCAGCGCTGGGGATCCCCTCTCCGAGCCCCCCCGCAGCAGGCAGATTCAGGGAAGCGTGCCACAGCCCCCAGGCGCTTCAATCAGGCAGGCGAGCACAAGGCGGTTTCACCTCGGGGGCCCAGCACGTCCGCTGTCGGAAGGATCCACCATCGGGGGCAGCGCGACGGGGGAGGGGGACCGGTCCAGCCTCCAGATAGTCCGCAGGGGGGAAGCGACCTCAGCCACAGTCAGTGTCTCGACCCGGGCCCACAGGGCCTCGCGGATCCCCAGGCTCGCGCAGGCAGAGTCCGCCGCTCACCAGCTCCGCCCAGAATGCTGCTCCGCGCCTTCCGGCAACCGCAGGCAGTAGCTCCCGCGTCCGGCCACCGATGCCCTCCAAACTCGCTCCAGGATGTCCCGCTCAGTTACGCTGCCCTTTCACAGCGTTTCAGGGTAGATTATCGGCCCGGAGGATGGTATGGCAGGATGTATTTTCGCCCGGCCGGCGAGAGCCTCACAGAAGTGCGGCCATGACGGTCCAGCGCCACCTAGCGCCCCCTACCACGCATACCTTCACTAAACACTACTGTGTTGACGTGCAGGCCAAACAACAGGCCTCAGTGGGCCAGGCTGTCCTAAAAAAACTTTATTTCAAGCTGCTGCAACAGATACAGGCGACCACCGCTAAGGGGAAGCACTGCTGTATAATCTATCCTCAGTGTGTGATCTGCAGCTCATATGCCTCGAACGGAATATGCTACTTACCAGTATGCATCTGTTCTTGGCATGTAGAGATGCAGAGTCACACACGCCCGCCCGCCTCCCCGGGACCTGTATCTGTTCCAGCATCCGTCTTACTTAGACATTACACATGGACATCCTTTCTTTCATTTCTATACACTCCATCTTTTCCCATCATGGCGAAAAAACAATCTGACGATGGAGTGGATGCCCATGCGCACTGTTGTCCAGGGGAGGAGTCACCAACCTCGTGATCAAAGGCTTCTTCCGAAGACAACAACAACCTGCAATCATCCGAGCCCAACACCAGATGGCGATCTTATCCTCAGTGTGTGACTCTGCAGCTCTACATGCCAAGAACAGATGCATACTGGTAAGTAGCATATTCCATATATGTGTATGTTTAGACAAACAAGTACAGAGTACTTCCAAAACATACATATATACACATTTACATACATAAACATGCAGCCTAATATAGTTCCAATAGGCCAATATGCCAAAAATTACATAGATTTCTCATCAAATGAAATTAATTCCACATATAAATACTGCAATAGAGAACATGCACTCCAATAGTGTTCCAAGACAGCCCTTTATTTTCAGAGAAAGAAACGGTTAATAGCTGGCAATTAGCCCATAGGCTGCATATAAAAACATCACAATATTATTAAAAAAAAAAAAAAACTGGCACCTTTCCTTGAAGGCTTCCAAGAACGTGGACACCGTGCCTTTAAGACCTCCAGGAGCACCCTGTTCCTATCATGCACCACAGGTGACAGTTAGGTCAGTTCCTTTTTCCGGCTCCTTCCGGGAGGATCCTGGAGCTTGAGCTCGTCAGTTTTTGATTATTTCTAGTCCGAAATTGATTTATTTCATCTTTATTGGACATTTTTGACTGCTGATAACTGTTTTCAGTTATTTTCTGACACATTTAACAAATATTTTCTGTCAGAAATGCCAGCTTTATTCAACAAATGTCCTTCCTGTGGGAAGAAAATGGCAAAATCAGACCCTCACTCTGTGTATCGTGTGTTTGCTATCTTCACACAACCCAGAGAAATGCTATTACTGCCAGCAATTCTCCAGAAGAACTCTGCGTGGCAGAGAGATTAGACTTCATGCCTTGCTGGAGAGACGAAAAGGACATCCTAAAAGTGGCCTTGAGATCAATCCTGCCTTCAAAGAGCCCTCCTCTCATGAAAAACAGAAAAGGCGGCGATCTGCTTCCCCAGCGTCAAAAAAGTGGTTTTTCTGATTGTTCGCCGTCGAGATCGATGTCGGAAAAGCAAGCAAGTAAGGAATGCAACAACGTTGAGGGACAGATCGCCGTCGTAGTGACGAGAACCTCTGTCACCGAAAAGTAAGTCGACGTCGAGGCATACTACTTCGGGCTTGAAGTATGTTTGTCCCGAGAGACCTAAGATGACATCAAAACATCAGTCGACATCGAGACAATATCCGCTGCCTTCATGAAGGTCGGCGTCGATAGGTTTGACGGTGAATACACAGCCACAAGCCTACAGGCGGTCAGCGTCGAGGACTCCCCCGTGTCACGACGCACGCCGTCGAAGACACCGCAGAAAGCCCATAGACGCTCAACGTAGAGGACTCCATCACAGTTCCGTGGACAGTCGACATCGAAGAGACCGACGTTGAGGACATCCTTGCACAGACAAGAGTCGTCAAGTGTCTCTCCGCAGGAGCGGTCGACGTCGAAGGCGGCACATTCCGTGTCGTCGTCGAGACATCGTTCGATGTCAAGAGAGAAAAATCCTGTAGTCACTTCAGGCGAAGTGCCAGAAAGGCCGAGGTCGACGTCGAAAACCATACGTTCGACGTCGAGGGAAGGGTCATCATCCCCTGGCATTAACATCATACAGATTACACCGGAGGGATCTCTGGTTCCGGGAGTGAAGACTCCTGTTAATCTTTTCCCCAAGATGGCTAAAAAGCGTATGACACTGGAAGGTTCCACACGGGAGTCCGGGCTCGGATTTCTCCAGAACATTCTCTCCCTCCAGAGTCTCTGGCGGACCTCCTCCTACTGCATCTACGAGGACTTCTCCACGCAGGTCCCCGAGAAGGGTTAGGTCTACAGCAGCTAGACGCTCGTGATCAAGGGCACGGGGGCGATCAGGATCTCGTCCTTCCACCCCTAAAAGGAGACGAAGGTCACTGTCATGGTCCACGTCCTCAAGGTCTTCCATTAGAGACTATTCTCCAACTCGGTCTGCGACGCCTCCATCCAGAGTGTCCCAATTGACAATATAGGTTCTATGCCGGGGTGCCAGCAAACTGAACATTAATATGTCAGCACCGACAGTCTCGACATCTGTCATTTTTTAAACCCTGCATCACAGATCCTCGGCGAGATCTTTGCTCCCTTTAGCCCCAGGTCTGCTAGAACTAGCGATGCAGACTTTTCGGACTCTGTCTACCGTGGGCTCCGCTCCCCCACGTATTTCCAAGAAGTACAAGGCCCCAGATCAGGATCCGCTTTTTCTTCGATCAGATCCCCCTCCAGACTCAGTCATAGTGGCGGCAGCCAGAAAGGCACATTCAGCGACAACCACCTCCTCAGTTCCCCCGGAGAAGGACAGTAAAAACATGGACTCTGTGGGCAAAAGAATGTGTAACACTTCGGCATCAATGATGAAGGTGGCTTGTGCTTCCGCTTTTCTTGGGAGGTATGACAGATCGCTCTGGGACTCGATTCACAGAAAAGCTGCCGAAAGAAGATCAGCAAGATTTTCAAGAAATCCTGCAAGAAGGTGGCTTGGTGGCAAACCAAGTTATTAGTGCAGCGGCAGACGCTTTAGATCTGGCTGCCCATGGCTACTCCCATGGCATCTGCTCTAGATGCTCAGCCTGGCTGCATCTCACGGGGCTGAAACCGGAAGCACAGCGGAGAATTGTGAATCTCCCTTTCAATGGCTCTTCTCTATTTGGATCTCATGCGGATGACGAGATTTCCAAAATGAAAATGGAGTTGGACACTTTAAAAGCTGTTGGATTGGAAAAGCGAAAGGAATTTTGACTGAAGTTCCGTCCCTACGACCGGCGCTCCTTCCAGCAGAGGGTTCAAACCCCTTACTTGTCCACTCAGCATCAAAATCAACCCAGGTCTCACTACCACCAGAGAAGGCCTGCTAGAGGAAGGGGAGTTGCAAGACAGCCAGCTTCTACATCGAGGCAACCAGCACAGCAATGAGCTATGGCTTCCTCCTTGCCCGTTAACCACTCCGGTGGGGGGGGGGGGGGAAGTATTATGTTTCATCTGGAAGAGTGGAAGAAAATAACAAAGTGCGTGCTGAATATTGTGCAGAATGGCTATTTGCTCAGATTCAAATCCCCATCTCCATCAGTACCTCTGTGCGAAAGATTTCTCCAAAAACACTACTTGTTGCAAGCGGAGGTGAACAGCCTTCTGCAGAAAGAGGCCATAGAAACAGTCCTGGTCCCACAACGAATATATTCTCTTTATTTTCTGGTACAGAAAAGAGGCCCTACCAGAGAATACCGACCAATACTCGACCTGAGGTTTTTAAACAAATTCATCCGCATAGAAAGATTTCGGATGTTAGTGCTGCATCAAATTTTTCCTCATCCACACCAAGGGGACTGGATGTGTTCTATAGACCTGCAGGGGGCCTACTTCCATGTTCCCGTGTCCAAGAAACGTCTGACCTTTCTGCGATTTCAAGTGGCTCTCCAGCATTTCCAATTCAAGGTTCTCCCGTTTGGGCTCAAATCAGCTCCCTGAACTTTTTCGAAATGCATGGCAGTGGTGGCAACTTTTCTTCGCAAACAAACGATATTCATATATCCTTACCTGGACGACTGACTCCTGAAGAGCTTGTCACCCACTCTGCTTCAGAGTCATCTCTCATACTGCCTTCAACTGTTGAGCAAGCTGGGCCTAAAAGTCAACTACCAAAAATCGATTCTCAACCTGACCCAGAAGATCCACTACCGGGGTGCTTCCCTGGATACCGCAAAGGCAAGCGTGTGTCCTTCGGAGGAGAGGTTATCCTCAATCCGAGAGAAATGTCACAATCTTTCTCAGCATCCTACAGTCAGACAGGGGTCATCGCTGCTGGGATCAATGGCATCATGCATCTTCATTGTACCAAACGTGAGGTTAAACATGCGTCCTCTGCAGCAATCTCTGGAGGACCAGTGGATGGAGATATCGGGCTGCTGGGAGGACCGTGTTTCCCTCCCCAATCGGCCAAGGATTCCATCAGATGGTGGATGAAGCGATCTCATCTACTGAAGGGAGTTCCTTTTCACCAGGACCCTCATACTCAGACTATCGTTACGAATGCTTCCCTCCAAGGCTGGGGGGCTCATATGGGTCCTCTCCAAGTGCAAGGGCTTTGGTCAGAGGCGCAGGACAAGGGTATCACATCAACCTTTTAGAGCTGAGAGCTGTATACCTAGCTCTCAAATCACTGTTCCCTTCTCTTCAGTTTCGCTCCCTACTAGTTCAAACGGACAACACCACAACATTGTATTATCTGAACAAACGGGGGGTATCAGGTCGAGACCTCTCCCTCTTGAGTCTCAGACTATCTGGAATGGCTTCTCGCTAGAAATCTAACCATTGTAGCGATTCATCTTCCGGGAACTCTCAACGTCCGAGCAGACGCCCTAAGTCGGGACTTCGTCAAAGCTTACGAATGGGTGCAAGACATTTTCCACCAATGGAGAGTGCCAGACATCGATCTGTTTGCAGACGCGGCAAACGCACAAAGCCCCGTCTTCGCATTCAGGTTTCACCAACCAGGTTCACGGGGGAATGCCCTTTTGATAAAATGGTCTCAGACATTACTATACGCCTTTCCACCAATCCTGTTGATTCTTGCAGTAATCAACAAATTCTACAGTACCAACACCAGGATGATTCTGATAGCCCCAAAATGGCCTCGTCAGTGGTGGTTACCCGGACCTTCTTCAGCTATAAGAGGTTCCGCACAAGAGGTTACCATGCCGTCCAGACTTGTTGTCCAGGAACGAAGGGAAGGTGTTTCACCCCAATCTCCAATCTCTCATCCCTACAAATGACGGCATGGTTCCTGAAGTCCTTCAATATGGACACTTAGATTTATCTTTGGAATGTATGAACATACTCAAAGAAGCCAAAAGACCTTCCACCAGAAAATCGTACGCTTTCAAGTGGAAGCGATTTTACTTATGGTGTATGGACAATGGTCGTGATCCCATTCAGGGTCAAAAACAGGTGATCTTACCGTATTTGCTGCATTTGGCCAAAGCTGCCCTTCAGTTTTCCTCTATAAAAGTTAATCTAGCAGCTATTACTGCATACAGAAAGTCCCCGACACAGGTTTCCTTTTTCCAAATTTCCTTTTTCCAAATTCCTGTGGTTAAAAATTTTCTCCAGGGGATAAAAAAGGTTTACCCACCGATCAGATCTCCATCTCCGCCTTGGGAGCTCAACATAGTTCTTGCAAAATTGAAGGGTGCTCATTTTGATCCTATTCACAGAGTTTCTCAGCAGCATTTGTCTTGGAAGGCAGCTTTTTTAGTGGCATCACCTCGGCTCGCAGGGTTAGTGAGATCCAGGCCTTGTGTTGTAAAGAGCCGTGTATCGGTTTTCATGCAAACAGAGTGGTTTTAAGAACCCATCCGAGTTTCCTACCTAAAGTGGTCTCGGATTTCCATATTAATCAGGCCATCACTCTACCCACATTCTTTCCAATCCACCAAATCCTCCAGAGAGGTCCCTTCATTCACTAGACCTCAAGAGGGTTCTGAAATTCTATTTAGACAAAACGAAGGCCTTGAGAAAAATCAGACCGCCTATTTTTAAACTATGGTTCCATAATTACTGGGTCTGCAGCTTCCAAAAGGTCTATCTCTAGGTGGATAGTGTCTTGTATATCTTTGTCCTACCAACTAGCCAACAAAGTCCTCCCAGGCAAACCTAAGGCTCATTCTATCAGGGGAAAAGCCTCTACCACGGCTCTCCTTAGAAATGTACCTATTGCAGGAATTTGTAAAGCCGCTACATGGCGATCAGTTCATACTTTCACACGCCATTACTGTTTGGACTCTGACACACAGGCGGATGCTCAGTTTGGGCAAGCCCCATTAAGACATTTGTTTGGATGATTCAGTGTTAAGGTGCTACATTTACTGTTCTTTGTGCTGTTGCTCATCCGCGAGGAAGTGGGTATGGGCTTACTACTCTAATCAGTGCTTATGACTATTGATGAGTATCCCCTGGAAGAGAAGGATAAGTTACTTACCTGTAATCAAGGTTCTCTTCCAGGGGTGTATACTCAAAGTCATTAGCAAACCTCCCGTCTCGCCGGACTTGTATTGACAGCATAATAGCATGTTGTCTGCACCTTATACCCTGGTTCCTACAAGTTAGTACACCGTAAAAAAGAACTGACCCAACTGTCACCTGTGGTGCATGATGGGAGCAGGGGGCTCCTGGAGGCCTTAAAAGCATAGTGTCCAGATTCTTGGAAGCCTTAAAGGCAAGGTGTCAGTTTTTTATAATAATGTGATGTTTTCTTCAACTATGCAGCCCATGGGCTAATTGCCTGCTATTACCTATTTCTTTCTCTGAAAATAAAGGGCTGTCTTGGAACACTATTGGGAGTGTATGTTCTCTATTACAGTATTTATATGTGGAATTATTTTCCTTCGATGAGTAATCCATGTACATTTTGGCATATTAGCCTATTGGAACTATAATAGGCTGCATGTTTATGGATACATGTATATATGTATGTTTTGGAAGTACTCTGTACTTGTTTGTCTAAACGTACACATATGTATTTTTATATATGCTTCAGGGTCCTGCACGTGGGCGGGGGATTATTAAGTGCTTATGACTGATGAGTATACCCCGGGAAGAGAACTAGGATTACAGGTAAGTAACTTATCCTTCACAACCCTGCTACAACTATCAGTTCTGCCTCAAGAGAAGCTGCCTATCTGGCCACGTCTTCTAACGCAGGACCAGGGAAGGATCACACA
This sequence comes from Triturus cristatus, assembly GCF_964204655.1. Taxonomy (NCBI): domain Eukaryota; kingdom Metazoa; phylum Chordata; class Amphibia; order Caudata; family Salamandridae; genus Triturus; species Triturus cristatus. The sequence goes on along the minus strand of NC_140589.1, from coordinate 155,304,496 downwards.
CACCCCAACTCCAATCAACAAACTTTTGCGATATGGCTCCTGAAGTCTTAGAATTCCGGTACCTCATACATTCTTGTGGAAGATTGAACATTCTAAAACAAGCTCACAAACCTGCCACATGGGCATGTTACACAACTAAATGGAAGAGATTTGTGCTTTGTTTAGCAAAACAAATCCAACCACTATCTCCTACGATACAACAAGCAGGTCTTGCATATACCTCTATTACGTTACATTTAGCTGCACTTGCGGCATACATGTAAAACAGGCAAACACGTCTTTGTTTAAGAATGCGCTTATTAAAGCCTTTATGGAGGGATTCAAAAGAGTCATTCCTCCCTCCATTCCACCAGCACCAACCTGGAATCTTAATATAGTTCTCCCCAGGCTTATGGGTCCTCCTTTTGAACCACTTCATTCATGCTATATAAATTTCCTCACATGGAAGGTAGCATTCTTAGTGGCTATAACATCTCTGAGATGGTTAAGTGGACTTCAAGCGCTCAATCTAGAAGAACCTTACTTCCAAATCCGTCCAGATAAGATGGTACTAAGTTGGTACTAAGAATAAACCCCACATTTCTCCCTAAAGTAACTTAATCTTTTAATGTAAACCAGAACATTGAGCTCCCAGTCTTCTTTCTAAAAGCAGGATCAGTGGCAGAAAAAGCAGTAATATGCCACATTGACAGGACAACATTTTTTCTAAAAAACTCAACAACTTTTTGTAGCTTTTCGAAACCCTCAAAAGGGCTCACTAATATCAAAAGCAGGAATCGCAAGGTGGATAGTACAATACATACAAACATGCTACCAGAAAGCTAAGCGATTACTACCTGCATCTTCAAGAGCTCATTCCACACATAAAAAGGAGCCTCTATAGCTTTCCTCTGAAACTATCCACTAATTGGTATTTGTAAATTCTCCCTCGTGATAGTTTTTTGAAGTTTTTCTAGGGTGGATCTGGCCCAAAGCCATTAGAGTGCTTTACAACAGAAACAGACTGTTACTTTGTTTAGGCACAGGGTGATTTGCACAGAATCCTATGTTGAATAGGGGCCATCATTGAAACCTGGTTCTCCATGTTCCAAAGTTGGCAGCTGTAGCCTTTAGTCCACATCTCCTCCGTGACAACACCAATATGTTCATGGCCACATTACTCTATATTCAAGGCCATATCTCCCCCTATTTATTGATTATCGTCATTGTAATTTTCAACTATTTCTTAGTCTATTCTTTAAGTTCATCGGAGTGTAGCAGTTCACCACATATGAGTTTGTAAGAATAAGGTGGGGGTATTCACCACATGTGATAAATACATCCTATTCTGAGTTTTTAAAAGGAAACTGTGATATAAGGTGTGGAATTTTGTTTTTAGCACACCGAGTTCGGTATGTTTTGCCATTCTTCCAGGTCTTTTCCCCCATAGATTTCAGTAGGTTTGACATGCTGGAAGGTATGAGAGGAAAACTGCGTGGGTGTGATAATTATCACACAACTCGTAATTACCAGTCCCTGTGCAAACACATGTTTACAAAGGGATCGGAATTTAACCCTTCACTCACAATGAGGGACATTAACTGGATACGATTAAGTAATTTCAAAGGCAAATGCTGTAGTTACCGCTGCAAGAAAGCGCATCCCAGGATGCTCACCAAATATGTTTAGAGATTGGAGTGGCCACACTCAAACAAGAAAAACTCTACGTATATTATTCATCGTTGTCCACATCATAACTGTTGACAAGGACGGTGTATGAACCCACGCATGCAAAGCACAATGGATTTTGTCAAGTTTTTGTGACATTGGAGTATATTGTAACAATAGCACATTGTTAGGCTACAGTTATTGTGAAAGCAAGTACAAGGAGATGATGGACGGAGTGCTGAAACTTTTCACTCATCCCAGTCACAAATCTGGGTTGAAGCCATAATCCTTCTTTAGCTCATTTCGCCACCTCAGTTCAGACACAGCTATATGCAAATCAATCTCGGCCCTGTGCTTCATGGGAACAGTCCAGCCCGAACTGCCAAGCCATGTCTTCCCATCAACAATTGGACATAGTCTTTTGTGGATGTCTTGTAAGTCCACTGCAGTGGCTCACTTTTCTCAGGTCTACATTATTTGCTGGTTTCCTACAGAATCATTATTTTTGTCATTTATTTGTAGCAAGCACTTTTTCATAGAAGGTGGCAGTTTTGAGTTGGCAGCAATTTAGGACTTGCGTTTGGCTCCTGGAGAGGAATTGGATATTGACTGATTCACGATTTTACTCGGGTCGTCCAACGTGATTCTGCAAACTTCTAGGAACTCTGCAGCTCTTGAAATATTTTAGATCCAGGGATGTGCTGTAGTTTACCAATTTCTGAATCTGGCACTGTTAGCGATTTGTCCATAACAGTCACTGGTGATCTGCTGCAGAACTAAACTCACAGTTCTTGTGCTCAAGCCTGACCTGCAGTGGGTGATCTTGGGGCTTATTACTGGGATTAGTGCTCATGTTCAATTCTTGGGCTATGTCTTGGTCCAAATAGTCTGTCTACTGCACAGTTCTACAATGAAGAATAAGGGCAGTAGATCCCTCAGTTTGTTTCCTGAAGATAAAGTATGTGTTTGTCTTTCCTACCAGACAGCTCAAGCAGTCTAGTTGCGAAAGACCTTTTATAGTCTCCTTTTAAAAAATTACAGTGGGTTTACAGCGCATTGTCATTTGCTTGCATCGTATTTGACGGCTGGCACACCCTTGTATATTAATTAACTGTTGCCATGGAATTTCAGATTCATTATTGACATGCCTGGACAGACTTGCCACTCATCTGTTGATTTAATAGGCAGGGCAGCACTTTTCGTTTCGCTCCTGCTCTGAAGAAACACTCAACCCACTGCTGCAATGCTACTACAAACATGGAGTGCCTGCGCTGTGGCTCCCTTATGTCAGACTCCAGAAGACCTCAATTTGTCTGGTGCTGTCCATTTACACTCCGATACATAGATCATGGAGGGAGAGATACTTGAAGAATAGAGCTGACTGATAAGTTACTGGTCTGGATTACTGCAGATCAGGACTATCTTCCATTCTCTTTTTATATCTTTGTGCATGGAGCAGAGTCATGCAGCAGACACCCTTGTGTTCCATCCTTGCCTAGCTTGAGTTCTCATCTCCCTGCTACCATTCTCTGGACAAGGTCTTAGAGAAAATCATCAACAAACGCCTCACCGAATACTTCAACGACCACCTGCTCCTCAACACCATTCAGTCTGGTTTTAGACCCAATCACAGCGTGGATACTGCCATCTTTGCTGCCATGGATGATATTCACATGACTCCGGATGGAGGGTACACAGTGGCCCTCATCCTTCTGGACTTTTCTGCAGCATTTGGCATGGCCTCCTCCCAACGCCAACACAATATAAGAATCAAAGAGCACAAACTCCAATGACTGTGCTCCTGTTTGATTGGAAGAACCCAGTCAGCCTGGCACCGAACAACTTGTACGACTACGGCCTCATCTTTTGAGTTCCGCAAGGATCCTCCCTGAGCCCGACATCTTCAGTGCATACATGTTCCCACTAGGTAGCATCATCCACTCCCAGAATCAATGTCCTCTCCTAAGTTGACGACATGCAACTCATTCGATCTCTCACGGAGGAGACACCCATTACCCAGATCAAGTTCAATGCCTGCATGACTGAACTCACCCACTGGAAGAAGGTCAACTGTCTGAAGCTGAACACCAACAAGACCGAAATTGTGATATTTGGGAAGAGCACTTCCCTGCAGAACTCTACCTGGTGGCCATCAGAGCTAGGACCGACACCCACTACCCTCGTCAAGAGCGTCAGGATCGTCATCGACAGCAAACTTGACATGACAAGAAGTGGAGGAAGATCTTCAAATACATCACAATCAGCACCAGGAAAACAATCCCACACCCTCATGACAAGCAAGCTGGACTACAGGAGCACTCTCTATGCTGGGATCAACAAAACTCTCACCAGAAGGCTAAAACCCATTCAGAACTGTGTCGAGAATCACTCTCAACCTCCCATGCGGCAATTCCATCACACCACACTTGAAGAAGGTTCACTCGTTCCCCATGAATAAATTAGCACAATTATCCTCACCCACACTTTTAGGGTATTTTATAATACTGGCCCAGCATACCTCAACAACCACATCTGCCTTCACAAACTTTCCAGACACCACTCGTCCTGACTTCCAATTGTACACAACCCTTGCATAAAGAAAACCTGGTCTGACTGTAGAGGCTTCTCCAAAATCACTCTGGAGTGGGAAACAGTCTGCCGCTACACATAAGAGACTCGTCCTCACTTCTTGAATTCTGCACGAAGCAGAAGACCTCGCTTTTCAAATAGTCCCACTAAGCCCTAGGTTTTTCTAGACTCTCACCTGCTTAGCACCAGGATACCTTTCGGTTGATAGTGTGCTCTACAAATCTGCACAAAATATTTCCTATGTTGGAGACATCCTGTTCCTCTGTGCGGTCTTTCTGTTTTACTTTTGTGTCTCTTGTTATGCTCACCACTCAACTGGTGCTTCTATCCCTTTTTCCTGGCTTCCTGTGCTGTATTGCTTGCACTAGTTCTGCCTAACAAAACCTCATCGAAACCACCATTGCAGATTTCGGCTGCACCTTGTGACTTACCGCCATGTCCCTGCATAAATCTCCAGTGTGTTCATTCTTCATTCTGCTGCTTAGTTGTAGCCCTTGAATTGTTGATGACACTCTGCCAAATTGCAGGCACCAGTCAAGCCATACAAATGCATTGGGTCATGATCAGACAGCTCAGCCATGCTGGATATAATTTATGGCTCAAGGGAACCTCAGGGAGCCTGAGAAAGCTTAGGCATTTAGTGTGCCTTGCTGTTTCATTCTGCCTTTTCTTATCATTGGCTTACCTGGATAGTGGAGCCCCTTGGAGTTTCAGAATCTAGGTTCTGACACAGAATTCAGCAGAATTTTTTTTTGTTTCAGCTCTTTATCCTGCAAATGCTAGGAGTTTCCAGAGATAGCAGACATTTTTAGGTCTCGCCTGGGGTTAGCAGCGCACATGCGCTGCTCTCGCCATGTGAGAGCCTCTTGGAATCAATACAGATTCAGAAATGGGCTTTCGGCTCCGCCCGTGATTTTGGTTGGTTGACGCCATAAGTTATGGTAAACGGAGTGTGATGATTGTAAGTGAGGCTTTTTAGCCCCTCCTGGTTACTATCCTGTCCACTTTTGGCCCCGCCCCCGGGACTGGATGTTTTACTTGCGGCGTTACACGCTTTGTTTTAATGACTCTGCGCGCACTTTTTTTCACTCATTCGGCCAATGGCGCCAGCTTGTTTACGTTTACATGCTTCTACTGCAGAGGGACGCCTCTCGCTAATGTTTAGCTTTTGCCGCTTTATTCCTCCCGGCTCCAGACTAGGGCAATGGCGACAGCTTGTTAGTTTGTATTGAAGTGGCATTTTTAGTCTTTATCATGACGCAGAGACTCCAACCGTACGGCCTAAGCTTTACGGTCGTCTAATCTTTCAGCATGCCATGCTCAGGCCAGACTTCAGTGGCACAGCGCATTGAGAGCTCAGAGCAGTCTTCCTCCCCCTCACTCGGCGCACTACACTGCTCCCAGCTAAGTGAAAAGAAACGCTCAGACTTTGGCACTCTCCGGTCCCCCCTCCCTTCATGCTCATGTGTTAAGGTTACCATGTTGTTCCTGCTTACATTTCACATGGTGTATCTTTTTTATTGTGGCGGCCGAGCAGTTTGTTCTGCACGGCGCAACTCACCTGCCTCCATTTTATTAAAAGACTAACTACACTTTAACTCTCAGCGCGGCGCCCAATTCACGAGCGCAGAGCTTTATCATCTGTCGCTCAGCTGTTACTACCGTTCACCTTTACAAATGCCAGTATTTATTTTAAATTTTCATTTGCATGCCTCTGCCTCCACCCCCACCCCCAACTTCGCTTTTGTGTCTTCACGCATGCTTTTTCTTTTGCGCTACACTTCTGGCACAGCATGGTGAGGGCTCGGAGCACTCTTCCATCCCCCTCACCCAGCGCACCACACTGCTCTGTTTTACGGCTGCATAATCTTTCAGAATGCCGTGCTCCGGGCCATAGTTCGGTGCCACGACACAGCAAGAGCTAAAAACAGTCTTCACCACCCTTACCCAGCGCACCACACTGCTTCCTACTAAGTGAAAACAATGCTCAGCCGTTAGTACTCTCCGGCGGATGCCGCACCCGAGCACAGCAGTCAATCAGGTAACACTCCCCTTGTGGTATCCTTATCTCCAGAAGTCTTCAAGCCATCTGCAATGTAGACTTTAATCCAGCCACTCGATAGAAAGTCTCTGTTGTTTCCCCAAATCCGTTCCTATTTTCCCAAGGCACTCAATCTGAAAATGTTGCAAGACTCTTGTGTAGGGCAAGTATCTTCACCTCTATTTTAACAACAAACACTACTTAAATACCATGACCATGGCTTGTTTAAACTGTTGAAATGGGTAAGTAAAACGGTACACTATTCAGTGTATTTGTAGCTTTTAGTAACAGCTTTTTTCTTTAAGGTATGACTGGAGAATACCTCTAAAAAATGCAGCAGTGAGCAAAAACCCTGAAAACAACTCTCTAACATACCAGCCATAAGGTCACTGAACGCAAATATCAGTTTAGGTGAAAACTACCATTCATCTAATAACACTCTGAGCAACTAGCGCAGCAGAAAAACAAGGTGACATTGAATAAATGTTTTTCTGATGTTTATTTTTTTCTACATGGGAGTTAATGTCTCAGAGTGTACTTATAAAACTTGGTGAAATGGTGGACATGGTATATAGAGCCACGTCTGTTGTTTTCTTGTGTCAAGCTTGTAAACTTTTTATTATTCTCAGGTTAAAACAAGCATTACAAATGCAATAGGTCTCGCCTTTCATTAAGTTAAAGCCATTTGCTTTGCTGTACAATACCATTAGCAAAGCAAATGGCTTTAACTTAATGAAAGGCGAGACCTATTGCATTTTCAATGCTTGTTTTGTGTGGTGGTCAGTCAAAGTCATGTTTCATCAGTTTCTACCAAATTGGTACCATTGCCTTTATTTAAAGGGAAGTCCTGTCTAAGCCAGGTTCACAGCTGTTAAATCTCCCGTGCCAATACCAGATGAGCCTCTATCTCTTTCCAACATTACCCAAAATTTTTTCAGATGGTTGTCCTCGGAAAATGCAAAGTTCATTAGAAGAATGGGTATTGCTTTGTCCATAGCATTGTGGCTTGCTTGTGGACTCCTTAAGAGCAGTCTACTCCCAAAGTGAAACACATTGGTTGATATTTAAAGCTAGTTTCAAAGCTGGTGAAATTGTATTTAATCTGTCTTAGTACTGAAGTTCGAAGCTCTTCACTTGTCTTATAGAGGACCAAAATTCCCAAAAGGCCCCCAGCTTTGCTTTTGCTGGACTCAGACTCCGATACGTTGGTTCACTTTAGTAGGGAAAACTTTCACAATGTAATAGTTCTCATGATCGTCTTACAGGTATGATGGCATTTATTTGCCAACAGCAACAGTCTAGGGCAACCATGTCTGTATCAATTATTGCTGTGTCACCCATGAAGGAACGTTCTAATGCACCATACATTTGTTAGGTCGAGGACCGTCCGGTCTGCCGAAGGCAGAACCGGAAGTCGGAGATTTAATGTTTTGGAGAAGAGGGGCTTGCACCCGCCCCTCTTCTCCCCTCTTCTCCATTGGCTGGCCTCTTGAATGCTGGCCAGCCATTGGAGAAGAGCTTCGTCACTCCGAACAGGCCCCGTCCTTTTCGGATTCGGGGGCGTGTTTTTTGCAACTTTTCTGATTATCTCCTCCAGCCAATGGCAAGAGGAGAACACGCCCCCGAATCCAAAAGCGCCGCTGCCTTTCTCCGAGGCATTTCTGCTTCGCCTCGGAGAAAGGCAGTGGTGTTCATGGCGTCATCCCCGTCCACCACTCCCCCTGCTCTCGGCTCCCTCGTTGAAACACGGTCCCTCCAACTTGGACGGTCCCGCCTTTCCGCTGAGAGAGCCTTTCCGTCCCTCCTCCCCCTCGCTCAGTCTCCTGCTACAATAAACGCAGAAGCTCCCCGAGGCAGCTCAGTCTCAGATGGTAATAACACAACAAACCCAGCAGCCGCCGGAGGCCGCTCAGTCGCGGGAGGTCATTCCGATAAAAATCGGGATTGATCAGTCTCAAAAGAGGAAGAGTGAAAATTTGAAACCCTGCCAGAGTAACTTGCTTTTTGGACGGGGCTGCTGTCGTTGCCCTCCTTCCCTTACCGCTGGCTTTGTTGGTGCTCCCTCGCTGGGTTCAGGCTTGCCGCTGCCGCCATCCCATCCCGCGGCCTGGTAGCGGTGAAAACCACAACTCCCAGGTGCCCCGGCGCCCCTTGACGACACCTACGCGCCCGGAGGCGCATAAAAGATCGTAGCTCCCTTGGTGGAGCGGGAAGAGTGAAAATTTGAATCCCTGCCAGAGTAACTTGCTTTTTGGACGGGGCTGCTGTCGTTGCCCTCCTTCCCTTACCGCTGGCTTTGTTGGTGCTCCCTCGCTGGGTTCAGGCTTGCCGCTGCCGCCATCCCATCTCGCGGCCTGGTAGGGGTGAAAACCACAACTCCCAGGTGCCCCGGCGCCCCTTGACGACACCTACGCGCCCGGAGGCGCATAAAAGATCGTAGCTCCCTCCGCGTCGCGGGACGCGCGCGGGCGGGCGCCGGGCTAAGCCCGGGCAAAGGGCGGGCCGTCTGAGGCCGTCAGAGGACGAAGGAGGTCGGGTCGGGACAATCCCCTTACATCTTGTCATAACCGTCATTGTCATCTGTTCTGGGGTGAGTTCTTCCAAGTACTCTTTGCGACATCATTCAACATTCATATGAGACATGACGAAGGGGCATTCTAAATCAAGCACTAGGGCTGCGGGCATGGGGACATTGGACAATTATTTAAAACAGGCTGAAACTGCCGTAGTGAATGAAATTGCCCTGGTTGAACGCCGACTGTCTCTTGATCCCACTGGACATTCAAGTATCCCGCTACCCTCAGATGATATTTCCTTCCCTAATGCCATTCTGGCTGTATTGTATCCCCGTGTAATTCCCAATGAGTCAATTGTGGAAGACTGTCAACCTATTGCTATTACACCTTTATGCATAGATAGCATAGCCCCCTCACCTGTGGCTATTCATACTAGACAGTCCAGGATCAAAAGCGATATCATGACTAATGGGGGGAAAATTGTCACGGGTAAAAGAAAGGCTAATAAAAACCCAGTGGGAAATCGAAAACAGGCGAAGCAACCAAGGACCAACACCACTGTTTCTGGTTCGGAGCGGATTAATTCTAGCTCTCTTCACTTAGATAGTGTGGATCCAGGTGAGAGCAGGCGTGTTTGTTCCAATTTAGGCACGGACCTGAGTAGGGAGACACTCATGTCAAGTATTGTTACAACTATGGAAGCTCATCTTACGTCACTTATTCAGCCCCTAATAACTACCCTGAAGCGTATTGAGGACCGCATTGGTATCATGGAATCTCACCTTAGTAGTAAGGCGCTTAAAACAGGTTCAAACACTGCGGTAGGGGATACACTGAGTACAATTACGGCTTCTGTGGATAACCTGCTGAATTCCATGATCACCCCACTACAACAACCAGTCCCTCCTGTAGTGTCCAATAGCTTAGGATCTAATATCCCCCCATTAGCCAAAGACAATTTAGGTAATATACATGGAAAGGAAGGGCAAATGCAGATAAAGGAGGGGGGCCCATATTTCCCTGCACCACAACAAGGAGGGGATTTTTCCTTACATTTACCGGCTGAGGCATGCCCCTACACTATAATTTTAGCTAATGTGCCCAAACTGGAGTGTGATAAAAAGGAACATTGGACATCCCTGAAAAATAAGGCTCTTCACCACTTGTCAAATAAAACGGTTCTGGGTCACCATCTTCATAAGCATTTTATGATGATTAGAAGGGTACCTTGGGTGGGAAAGACTGTTAAACATTTGGAGGGAGACTGTATCGTTGTAAGTTTTAGATCTCCGGGGCTGGTGAATGACATACTAAGACAGGCAGGGTCATTGAGAATCCATAAAGAGTATGTGAGTATTCTCCCTTTGGGTTTCTTTTATCCCCCACCTCACATTAGACCAACGTTTTTTGACCAACCTAATAGACCCGGTCCTATTAATAACTTTGTTGTCCCAGTCTCTAATAGATTTGATGTCTTTTCCAATTTGGAAGAAAACGAGTGACTAAGGACTCGTGAACAAACTATTACCCGTGACATACAAGCTCCTGTCCCTGAAGCCGTGACACCATTAAATTATGTTTCTACCTCAGTAAGATCAAATCATGAATTACCGGGTCTTTTATCTAAACTGATCTCCTGGAATATAGCAGGTGTGAGAAGCAAGCTAGATGACCCTGCTCGGGTGATATTATTGGCTTGCAAGAGACATGGGACACAGAGGACACGTTGTATATCGATGGGTATGTGAGCTTTTTTTCATCTGCCACCCCGACTAGTTCAGGGAGGGCGAAGGGCGGGCTGGTTACTTTAATTTCATTAACCATACCTGGGTCATTTTTTCAATTAGAAACTGGTTCGTCAAATTGTTTGGCAATTTATATTTCGATGAACGAGGGTTCTGACTTGTTAGTAGTTAATTTTTACAATTCATATGATAGAGTTGCCACGACCGATCACCTGGCCGCGTTAAACAGCTTTTTAGCTGATCACAAGGAGACCAATAAACTTAACAGTAAGAACTGCTTCACCATAATGATGGGTGATTTTAACATCCATGGCTGTCCACATCAATGCTTCTCCTCGGATCCTCTGGGACCAATTGAATCAGGGGTCGCACATTTTGAACACACAGTGGCGGGAGATCTTCTCGAATCCATTTTGGCAGACTATGGTTTGTTCCTCCCGTCTACGGCGGGCGAAATTATCCCCACCTTTAAAGGAAGTGGGAAAAACTCAGTCATTGATTATATTTTTGTTAGTTCTGCTCTTGGGGTTAGCATTAAAAGTTACATGACGACCTGGACCCATTTTAGTGACCACAATCCCGTGAGCCTTAGTCTTTGGCACCTTCTTAAAAAACCTGTTAAACCTCAGGCAACCACGGATAAATCTGATATCCGTCCTTCAGATCAGGATCGTAGAATCAGATGGAGCAAAGTAATCCCAGGCGACTTTTACAACAATCTAAAAAGTAAGGTAGGACCTGAGTTAAATACGTGCCTGGACCTCGAAGCAGGGGATGATGAGGTTTTAGTAGCATATTCTGCTATCTGTATTCAGATCTTTGCAGATTTGAGCTGCCCAGGTAAACACAAGGATAAGGCTGAGATAGGGTGGTTTGATAAAAGCTGCTCTATTGCAAATAGAAAGTTGAAGGTCGCCTTAAAATCTAAGCCAGTGAATAGGACTATGGTTGCCGGGCTGAGGAAAGAATACAAGGAAACCCTGGATGCCAGGAAAAAGAAGATCAGGGAGGAAGCATGGGAAGAACTTTCTTGTGTGGATGTTATAAGAAATAGCGCAAAGTTTTGGTCAGTGGTAAATAAACCCTTCTTCTGTGATACATGTAACGATCAATTAGACTGCGGCATTGGGAAACAATCTTGGCACTCTCATTTTAAATCAGTCTATGAAATGGGTACTTGTGGCGAATCGAGTATTACCTCCACTATTGTGAACCCATATACTTTATTAGTCTCTAAGACAGAGGTGGTTGAGGCCATCGGTAAAATGACAAGTAATAAGGCTCCAGGCCCCGATGGCGTCCCAGCGGACCTCTTTAAATCTGATCCTGAGACTTGGTCCATAGTATTAACCAATGTTTTTAATCGGGTATGTGTCGCTGGTATTCCGGACACTTGGTCCGAATCAGTGATCATACCCATTTTTAAGAAAGGTAACAGGGGGGACCCTAGCTGTTATCGGCCTATCTCCCTCATTGATTCAGCTGTGAAGGTTCTGGGGCGAGTGGTCCTGGGCAGACTAACTGATTGGCTTGAAGACACAGCTACTCTTTCGTGTCTTCAATATGGGTTTCGTAAGGGCCGCGGGACCATAGACCAGAGCCTGAACCTCCAACTTTTAATAGGCAAGTATACCATAGCTAAAAAAGGGGCGTTGTATCTGGCCTTTATGGACTTGTCCTCGGCGTTCGATCTAGTAAATCGTTCGAAACTTTGGGGGTTACTCCTTAAATGTGGCATAGATGCTAATATCGTACATTTCCTTGCGGATCTGCATAGAGATCTCACTGCCACGGTCAGATATGATCGCCTTGGTAATTGCACGGACAAGATCGGAATCACTAACGGCGTTAGGCAAGGATGCATTTTAGCCCCCCTGCTTTTTACACTTTATATTAATGATTTGGGTTCTACATTAACTGAGTCATGCAAGGATATTCCTAGGGCGGGCAAATATGCCATTCCAGCATTATTATATGCTGATGATGCCGCGCTCCTAGCACGCACGGCAGTAGGGCTCCAAAATCTTTTAGATTCTTTTGCAAAATTCATGATTGCACTTGATCTCGGAGTGAATTTCTCCAAATCCCATGTGATGATTGTGGGCACTAAATCAAAGAGAGTAAAGACTATGTTTTGTGAAGGTCATGTTTTATCACAGGTTACGAGATTCCCTTATTTGGGAGTCATATTTGACGATAAGTCCACCTGGGCCCCACAATTAGCTGCCAAACGTAATGCTTTTGCTAGGGCTACACTTGCCGTCTTGGAGTTTGGACGCAAATTGGGGGTGAAGCCCATGCAAGCTATGTTGAACATTTACGTAGCCAAATGCATCTCCATTGCATTGTATGGTGCTGATTTGTGGGGATGTAAAAATATCTCCGAATTACAGGTTGTAGAAGATAGATTTTTAAAATCTTTACTATCCCTCCCCTGCTCAACATCTGGCTATATCGTCCACCAAGAATGTGGGATAGACTACCTAACGGACCGCATAGCTATTGCCCCACTCTTGAAATGGATTTCAATTTGGCTAAACCCTGAACTAGAACTGAATCACGCGATCTTAAAAGATTGCCTATCTTTAGAGCACGGTAAAACTATCCCGTGGTTGAATTATATCAAGTATCTAGCCAGGTATTTGGGCCGACCTGAATTATTTGAAAATTCAAGTAATATAGTAAAGGGGGATCTAAAATGGGCTAAAGTTACCCACAAACAGAGGGCAATGCTAATAAGGGAAGAAAAGGAGTTACTCAAACCCACAGTAAGGGCTCATCAGTTGATCATTACATCCAACAGTTTAGAGCCTTACCTGGGTATTGTTAACAATATGAACCATCGCTTTTTGTTAACTAGGTTTAGAATGAACAAATTCCATCTCCTACTAACTGACTCCTCTAGCTGGACGAAGGAGAGGGATCTGGGGATCTGTTCATGTGACAGATTTTCCATTAAAGACACCACGCACTTTATCTTCTTTTGTAGTCACCTGTCTTTAATCCGCAAAAAATACATTATTCCTCTTATAAAAAACAAAGGATTTAGACAGGTAAAACCAGCACTCATGTATCTTCAGATGTTGGGTTCTCCTTGGGAGACATTTAACATAGCTACTTTTTTAGTAATCTCAATGAGGTTGAGGAAAAAAATCACATGGTCATAGTGTATATTATCTCTGAATTTTGACTAATTTTTATTTTTTTCTTATTAATATGTCTGTAATTTTATGTCAAATGTTTTTACAATGTTTGTATTGTTTTATGTACATCGTACTTTTATGGTTTTTGCTATGAACCGAATAAAGTAACTTTGACTGACTGACAGTCTCAAAAGCGAGAGCTTCAGTCTCACTCCAGGAGAGAACTCCTATTAAAGAGCAATGAAGAGCATGTGAGCGCTCCGGGCAGAGTCAGCATTCACACCTGCTTGGATTTGGGGGGGGGGGCAGCTTTTGAACGGTGAGGGCACACCGGGGGAAGCTACCTCACAGCTCCCCAGAGAGCTGCAAGGACACTTCCCTTGCCACCCAAGCGCAAACCTACACAGTATTGACCCCTATGAGATTAACCTCACCACACCTGGCGTTTAAAATGGCCGCACCTCATATGACTGAGGAAGGCGCCCAGTGAGTCCCAAGCACTTCACTTAGACCTGCTGAAGGAAAAGAACAGCTATTAACACAATCACACAACTACTGTTGTAGCTGTGGGAAGTACCGAGAACTGCCTCCGAGTCAATCACCGGCCTCAACTGGCCGTCATCGGAACAGCAGTCTGCAGAGAACTCCCCCAGCCCAAGCAGCGCCTAGAGCTGCGTTGTACGGTGTAACCTGTGAGGAGCTACACTTCTAACCATGCGGAAGAGACAGGGCAGGAGGGTGCGCAGCCACCCTCACAACAGCCCCGCCCCTTCAGGAGGGAAAATGAACCCCACACCCAAATAATGCCCAGCGCCCCCCAGAGTGCACTGGAGACTTGCAGGAACTGGAGATGTTGTGTTCTGTGATTAAAGTTATAAGGGATGTGGCGCAAGCCCTGCAGACCTTGTGCTCTGTCACAGACTCTGTTGGCAGGCAACTCTTTGAAATCTACAGATGGGGGCGACAATGAGCTTCAGAGGGGTCTGCTGGTCGGCAACACAGAACAGATCACGATGACCTCTTTGGTGACGGGCGAGCACCTTCAGGAGAACTTCTGTCTCCCAGATGGATCGACCTTAACGCTCAAAGAGCACTTGTACATTCTCTCAAAAAACGGCACTTTATTTTCAATTGTGAAATGTACTGCGGTCCTGAAAGTGCTGACTGCAAGAGTGAAAAATACTTCATTCGCTGCTATTGAATAAAAGCTGGAATGATTGCAATATTTCTAAATAGTTTGACTGCCGTCTTATAATCGGCTTCATTTCTTGCTGGTGGGTGACTGCCGTGTGGAGAACGCAGCCTGGTCCTGGCCTCATTTGCATAGCCATAATGCCATGGGCAACAATTACCGCTTTGGTTTGCTTACTTCTTTTTAAGCGTCTGTTTGCTGCAGCAGTGATATGTTTGTGAGCTGGGAGTGGACAAGTAGAGAGTGGTGGGCAGTGGGCCTTTATTCTTAAGGTCACTCTGACTTTCAGGTCTTTCGAGATGAGGGGTTCATATACCGCGGCTTTCCAGATGAGGCGTTTATGCACGGCGGTGCTGTGATCTCCTGTTTCCATTCTGCCTGCAGTGCATTGAAGCCATTCAGCCCCAGTAGCCGCTAGACTCTGGGTGAGTGAAGTCTGAGGAGTAGCTCATTGGGGTAACTGGGTGATATTTCCACAGCTGCTGAGAGCTGCTGGAACTCGGCATTCGGTGGAGACAGCTCATTACCGGGTACCCACGTGTAACTGGGTGATACCTCCACAGCTGCTGGTAGCTGCTAGAATCCTGCAGTGGGTGGAGGCAGCTCATTCTCGAGTTACCCGGGGAAACTGGGTGACATTTCCATCGCTGCTAGTAGCCGCTAGAACCCAGAAGTCAGTAGAAGCATTTCAATCTAGGGTTTCCAGTTACTGGCGGGTAACTGGGTTAAATTCCCACAGCAATCCTGGCAGCTGCTGGAACCCAGCAGTCACTGAAGGCAGCTCAGTCATCTCGGGGATGGGTCAAGGTGAATGAATACCAGTGGAGGACGTCTACTTGTGAAAACAAACAGAATGTAGTTTTGACACTAAATTGTACTCTGCGCCAGCCCTGAAAATCTCAAAGAAAGTGTGCCGAGACTTATTTAACTGTCTGAATAAACGCGAGATTCACTGCAAAATTGTCCTTTTTTTCCCACTACACTTGTAATGTTGGCTTCACTTCTTACAGGTCGCATACTGCAATGTGGAGAACGAAACAGCCGTTCCTGGGCTGATTTGCATACCCATAATGGCATGGTGTGCAATTGCTACTTTGGGCTGGTTTATTCTGTTTAATTGTGCTCCTGCTGGTGCAGTGATATGTTTGTAAGTTGGGAATGGGAAGCACAGAGTCCACGGACAGTGGGCCTTTGTTGGCATAGTCACCCTTGGTGTAAAGTCTTTCCACATGAGACTTTTATATAGCGTGTCGGAGTGAAAAGATTTAATTCCCCGGCAGCACATTGTAGCGTCTAGGGTTTCCCCTCGCAGTCGTCCAGGGACAACATTGTGCCGACTTGAGGCTAACGCAGCATCTGAGGCCTCCATCGGTGCAACAGCGAAGGGTGCCAGCAGATAGAGGGAGCTCAGTCTCCGGCTACAATACACTCACAAGCCGGCTGAGGGAGCGCAGATGCGATAAACCCAGCAGTCAATGAGGCAGCTCAGTCTCCAGGTGGAACAGGCATTTACAATGCAATGGTCTCTGCATGGTTAAAGTTAGAGCTATTGGCATTGCTCATGACATTATTTTTGTATGTTTTTATGTTTAAGCTATTGACATTGTAAATAACAATGCCGTTTCTTTAAATGTTTTAAAAACAAAAACAAAAATAATGTCATGAGCAATGCCAATCGCTCTAACTTTAGCAATGCCGAGACCATTGCATTGTAAATGCTTGTTTTAGGTTTGGGTGTGTTATTGGCAAAAAGGAATTATTTGACATAGCAGAATGTATTGTCTCTAGCTACCCACTTAGGTGGACTAAATGGGTTATATCCTGATAGGACTGGGGTGCAAAGTGTCTAAAGTTCAAACATACAACTCTGAAATTCTCTGTGTTAATGTAGGGATTTTAGACAGAACAAGTCTGACATGGAGAGAGGCAATCCCTGATCACTATTTCTGTTGAAAGTTCATGCACTAACTCAGAGAAGTAGTATGTTTGAACATTTAACACCTTACACGCAAACAATCTGTTGCTCGGCCCATCACCCCAGCCTCTTTCTGCTTCTAAATAAAAATTGTTCATTTTAGAAAGAGAACACGTTAGTCCTTCTAGCACATTGGATAATAACTCTGATGAGGTCATGTTGGGCTTGCATACCAGACAGTAAAACCATTTTTAAATCTTGCTCTGGTTCTTACGAGGAAACTTCTAACAAGGAGAAAGCTCGGTGGCCAGCCTAGGTAGTTACAGTATCTTATTTCTTTCACACATAGAAAGGCATTTCTAACTCCCAGACCCACATTTTTTTGTCTTTCATATTGGACTTCTGCAATATGCAAGATGTTTTCATTACACAAGGACTCTTTGCTCTTACCTGTAATGCCAGTACTGCATAGGTGACTTTCAGGGCTGTGCCCGTTTTAAATATTTTGGCAAGCCAGTTTATTGGAAATCTTCTCTTTAGAGCTATCTTAGTATCGCCATTGAGTGAAGTATCTAAGCCAGGGGTCTCCAACGAGTAGCTCGGGAGCTACTGGTAGCTCGCCAGTACCCTCAAAGTAGCTCTCAGCGGTGAAGTCAATCCCAGTATCTCATTCAGAGAGTCTATACAGAGACTCTAAGCATAATAAAAAAGGCAGCACTTCTCATCTGAAGATCTTTAGCCAACCCGCCTATGGCAGGGACTCATTAACAATCAAACACGCACAGTGTCGGCATATTGAGTCTGCCACATGGTCACCTTTATCCAGTCTCGGACTAAGTCACAAGGTGATTGGCCATGTGGTAGTCCCCTGCTTTATCAATTTCACCATGTGTGTGAACAGTGGGCCATAAATGAAGAGTGGCAGTGGTAGCCTGAGCAGTAATCAGGGCTGACCCACTAAAGTGTGGGACTGCAGGAGCCAGAGTGAAAATGTTTCAGTTGGGTGCATGAGCAGCCTAGGGTTGAGGAAAGCTATGATCCTGAGCAGAGAAAATCAAGAGCCTCATCTGCATATATCTATGTGCGTCCATTATAAACACTGCTGCTTCCTGTAAGCTACACCTGGTATCAAGGACTACCAAATGGGTATGCTAGCCCCCATGATATGGGTTTTGTCTGTGACACAATTGTGTCAGTTCATGGCATAATAGTGCCAATCAGAAGAATATATGATAGAGCATGCACTCCTTCCCTTTAGTTGCTTCAAACTCCAGAACCTTACTTGTAAATGCGTGCGTCCAATGTCCGTGGATCGCCCCGAACCACAGCAATACGAAAGTATTAGAGAAAGAGCACTCCTCTTGCGCTCTCACTGTCGCACAGCAAAAAGTGGGAATCAATCCCACCAATATATTTCATTTAACCAGGTATTGCAATTTAAACTCATTATAACCGTAGCTGTTTGCTTGTCCAATATTAAAGCCATACGCTGTTATTCTTTCATCATGACGGAGACAGTGTGATTGAATCTGCAATCTTTATTGACATCTTCAAATACCAACTGTATGCCGATCCAGGCTTATACACAGGTACGTTCGAATCAATCACATTTTGAAGTTAACACCTGTGTGAATACCCAATGCATTTCGAGCCTGCTTGTCTCTTCGTCCGGGGTTTCTAGAACAAATACAATACACAGCTTAATTACTTTCATGAACGATGTGTAAAAGAAAACATCAATGTGCAACAAAAAAAATTCTTTTAAACCCATCTATACCCTTCCTCAAACAATATTCAAATGATAATAAAATTGCTACCCTGTTTGCTTCCTTATCCCACCCCAAACACTAATCACCCTCTGTTCAATGTAAACATAAGTGACGATATACCACCCATACACCAAAAGATTTGTTCCTTTGTTCATAAACCTCCTATATTCAGCAACTCCTACATTCACCAACTCAACTCCCCTCTTGCTCCATATCCCTCATATGTTACCTTTTAGTAAGACGGTCAACATCAGTACTCAGACCTCTCATTCTGGCCTCCATAAACACGCTGCTTCCTTCACTACCTAAACGTTAGTCCTAATCGCCAGCTGTGCTCGCTCTTGCTATTAAATGTTCGCGCTACTTGTTGCCAAGCCTCCCCACGTGACCGTTTTCCCCAGCTGCTGTAATCAATAGTGCCAATGACATAATTATGGCCATCCTTTACTATTTTGGGTATTCGTGGTCTAGTTATGGTACACTGGCAGCCATCAGTGACATATTAAGAGCATGACTGCACTATATTTAGGCGTCCCTGATATAATTGTGGCTGCCCCTTGCATAATAATGACCATGACTAATAATATGGTGGCCATCCTGGTCTTTATGGTGTCCAGACTTGGCACAATTTATACTGATGGACATTATTGACATTATACAGTTGTCCTCGGTGCTATGGTTTATGACTGTAATACCTGAAGCAGTGTGTCCATGTGAGGCATTTGTACAGGTGAGTGCCCGTTTAAAATGACTAGCTCTAAGCTCTTATTTGCAGCATATACATTTGAAACTAGACATTCGACCCTACTTCTACTGTGTGTATGTATATTCATATAAAGTAAACCTAGCTATGAAGCAACATTGCATGGGAGACGGTCGTGAGAGGATCTAAAAGATTGTATGTATCACGTAGGGATTACACAAATACATTTCACACACATTACATTTCACATTGTTTTAGGCACAGTGAGATTAAGGGATTCACACACTGTTAAGTGCAGAAGCTATGATTCAAACCTGGGTCCCCATGTTCTACATTTGGCAGGTCTAGCCTCTAGGCCACATCTCCACTCCTATTTGCGGTTCTTATTCTTTAACTTTCTCAATGTTTAATAATGTAAAACCTCTCTGTTGTATAATGGGGAATAGGGTACACTACCATTAGTGGCCACTTTTCACCTCTGACTTATCGAGGCGTTCACAGTTTTCAGCTTAGAAAGTAAAGCCAAGGTTGTGTGCAAGGCTTGCATTTGTAACCCGCAACTTTATTTTTATACCTGTACGTGCATAGGTTCTGTTGGTCACGTGGGTTGAGATTTCCACTTGCTGCATTATAGTAGTGACTTGATGGAGGAGGTATAATTGGGTTAATAGTCAAGTAATACTTTTACCATATGGTCCATGATGTCCTTTAATTCTTATGTAATGTGTGTTTCTGAATGGCTGCTTGATATGAGACTGTAGTTGAAATCTAATGCATTGGATACCATTAAAAACCTCTACATTTTATCAACTCAAGCTGATATATCTGTTTTGTAATTCTACATAAAAGTTTGAGGTCAGCATTTTTGTTGAATGGCATACCCTAAAGTGAAGTTGTTGGAAAGTGGGTTGTTAAAATAAGGAAATTACTATTTCATTTTAAAATATTTACTTCCTCTTTGATCAAAGTGCTTTTGCCTGGTTGTTATCTTTGAAACTGCAAATATTTGCTTGCCTTTTTTATGCCAGGATGGCTGACTGGGTGAAGAAACAAGCAGAGCGAGAAGCAGAAAAAGAACGAAGGCGTTTGGAAAGGTTGCAGCGCAAGCTTGCTGAGCCAAAGCATTACTTTACTAATTCAGAGTACCATCAGCAGTGCAGTGAGATGTCAGAGCGCTTGGAAGACTCTGTCCTGAAAGGTGAGACTGAGCATTTGTTTAGTGTGGAATGGGAGATGAAGTTAAAGAAAAGTAAAATCTTCACTGAATGTAGCACACCTTTAGACATCGGAGCAGTTGCCTGTTGTCTGTAAAAACTGATGTTTCTTTTTATCTATTTTAAAAACAGGAAATGGAGTGTAGTTAGGAGTTCTTAAGAAATAAATTCTCCGTCATGGGATGTATATTTATGAACAGTGTAGTATTGCCATCCATGTGCTGATGCAAGAATATTTTAACTTGGAGGAATCAATCTCTTTACAAATCAAAACACTGTTTTTCAAAAAGCAACATTTTATTTTTATTTTATTTTTCTGTAAGTAACTGTTAGAGTCAAAGCTGGGGGTAAATGGAGAGGTTTTGCTGATTAAATCTTTTTACTTTCTTTAAAGAAGATATACAATGGAAGAAAATGTGTCCATTAAGCATACGGTTTGACATAAAGGAAAAAACAATGTATTGCTTTAGGGCAGTGTATGGGCTGCACAGTCCCAGAATTAACTACATGAGCAGCTGGTCCCTCAGTTCACTGAAGATAAAGTGTATTTTTGTCTCACATTCCCAAAAGACTTACATTTAGCTCATAGCCTACCCATTGCTAACCATTGGTTGGCTTTCTTATCACTCTTAACATTACTTCTTATTCAATGACTTACCTTCTTCCTCTTGTGTTTGTCCCTCCCCTGGAGCATAGCATTTTTACCATCCTTTCGACTGGCTGATTTGTATCCTTCCACGGGTCACATTTAGAGAACTTTTTTTATTTTTGGTTAGGCACTCCAAGAGACTGCATGTGTTTTCCATTTCTTACTTTTGTGTTCTTCTCTTCTGCCAAATACCTACCCCATCCCGTGCGCTGTGTTGCTCTCTCCGTCATGTGCTGCTCTCTCTGTCATATACTTAATCCACACCCGCACTCTGTGTTGCTCTCTCCTTCATGTGCTGCTTTTCCCCTCCTTCCCCAGCCACCCAGCTTTATTTTTATTTTAACCACCTTTCACGCTCACACTCTGTTTCTCTACCACCACAGTCTTTTTTTGGATTGCACAGCAGCAAATTACTACCTGCCTCTCCACCTTACAAATGAGCACTTTCATGGAGCACCAGCTCATTTTTTAGATTGATCAGTAAATATTTTTTTAATTTGTGCGAGCATCCTTTCGTTGACACACACACAAGCATGATGACGCATGCTCTCACATGTGTCAGTACACACTTATGATAGCCACGTCATTATTCCTTTCATTTATTTTCATTTATAGCATTGCCAATAAATGCTTTTACCGATGCTTTACATTTACAAAACATTACTGTGTGGATGTTTTTGCTCACCAAGAACCTACCGTTTATCAGACTGTCTTTTGCTCACTTTTCCAATGTTCTGCAGCATCCTCAGACTTGCCACCACTTCTGGGAGGATTGCTTTACAGTCTATGCACATCATGTGTATCTGCAGCTACACATGCCTTGAACGGAAAATATTTCTAACTCTGTAAGCATCTGTTCGTGGCATGTAGTGCTGTAGATTCACATGCGCCCACCCTCCTCCCGGGACACCTGTAGGTGTTGCAGCCCTTTTTTGTTTCTTTCAACCTTATTTTTTCCTTCGCATGGTCATCTTTCTATATCTCCATGCTCCATCTACATCATCACCCTTCATGCGGAAAAAATAATCTAACAATGGAGCCAATGCCCGTTATCAGCAACAGGTGAAGTCACTAAACGTTGTGACTTGAAAAGACTTCTTCAAACCAAAACACCTTGCACACGCGCGAGCTCAACACTAGATGGCAGATGCATGAACAGCATGTGAATCTACAGCACTACATGCCACAAACAGATGCTTACAGTGTAGGTAACACACACATATCTATATATGTTCGAGACATATGAGCTGCAGATCACACACTTGCATTAGATCACCATCTGGTGTTGGGCTCGGATGCTTGCACGTTGTCATTGTCTTGGAAGAAGTCTTTGTAGTCACGAGATAGGTGACTCCTCCCTTGGACGATAGTGCGCATGGGCATCAACTCCATCCTTAGATTGTTTTTTTCTGCCTTTGGGTTTGTATGCATCTTTTGCGCTCCGGTTCAAAATCTCCATTTCAACCTTTTTCGACACGCAAAACTTCCCCAAACTCTTCGGATTGATTTCGAACATCTTCATCTTCGACGCGCCTTTCATCGGCTCGATCCCGGTCGTCGACACGGTTCGCTGGGCCTATCCAAGCCGTACGGCCTACGGCTCATGGAAAGGACGCCATTCAAGAAATGCCCCCAGTGTGGAGCAAAATTCCCGCACAGTGACCATCACAGGGTCTGGAACCTGTGACTCTCACCTGAACAAGACGAGTTCAGCTGTCCAGCCTGCGCATCCTTTCGATCGAAGAAGACTATTCGAGATCGAAGAGCTCAACGTCACATCACGGCGCAGAGATCAGCTCCGGAACCAGAAGACATATTCGATGAAGGCCCGGATGTCCCAGATGAAGATTCTGAAGCTCTCGAGAAATCGTGTCAGAGGCAGAAGACTCAGATGACCCCATCACTCCTAGTCAACGAGTGAGTACTACTGCCCCTACCCCAATCCCACCAACAAAACCGAAGGCACCGGTCAAGACTTCGCCTGCTGGCCCCAGTCTCGACCGAAAACACTTCAGAAGCCCCGCCTCCAGGCCCGGCTGTGAAGAAAAAAGACAAGCCTTCCGGTAGCTCGGGACCGAGCAAACCCCATGTAATAGTCTCGCCGGCGCCTTTGGCACCGAAGCCAAAGGAACACTCTGCTCCGAAATCGGTTCCGACGCCTTCCACCTCCAAAGACAAATCGGCCCCGAAAATCTCGAGGTCCGTGGATAAGACGGCTTTGAACGTTTCCAATCCTAAAGATCCCGCTTCAGCTCCGAAACCAAGACCCTCAGAACCAAAAGACAAGTCTAAGGACTCTACCACGACTCCTAAGCCCAAAGACCATAAAACTCAACACCAACCATGCTCGGAACCGAAAAAATCCTTCTTCTCCTGTACTTCCTTCTAACCCACTTCCTCTCCCTAAATCTATTACACCACCTGTGCCTGTAACTTCTCCACCACATACACCACCTCCAGGTGATGATGATGATGATGATGACCAAGGGGTGGGGGGTGACCCAAATGACCCGTTCACAGATCCAGGTAACCCACCACAAGATGATTGGGAGTACCCTGTCCCAACAGATCTACCAGACCTCCCAAGCCCCCAGCCATACCCCTCAAAACCATCTCCTCCAGACGATCATATTGGTTTTGGACAACTACTTAATAGGGGTGCAGTTTATCACGCCGTCACAATGCACTCACACACAGCAGAGGAGGACTTCCTTTTGGATACATTCGAACAGTTCCAAAAGACAGTGCAAATATTGCCAATGATCAAGGGAGTCATTAAGCATGCCCCTGAAGTGTTCAAAGATCCCGTACGTGCCAGGATTCGTAACCCTAGAATCGATAAGAAATATAGACCTGCCCCTGAAGACCCTGCTTACATTAAGGGACAGCTGCCTTTGGTTTCTCTAGTAGTTTCCAACGCTAGAAAGCGTGCCAACTCACAAACCTCTGGGGATGCGCCACCCTCTGAAATTACTAGACGCTTCTGGCAAAAGGGTAGCTGCGCAGGTAGCCAATCACTGGCGCATAGCCGACACGCAAGCACTGTTGGCTAGATATGATAGGGCCCACTATGACCAACTGGAAACCCTACTACAACATTTCCCTGACCTATATAAAACCCAAGCAAATGATCTAATCCAAAAGGGCAAGCTAATTTCAAACGCGTCAATTAAATGCGCACTTGACACGGCAGACACTGCCTCTAGATCCATCAATACCAGTGTACTCCTTAGACGACACGCCTGGCTGCGCATTTTAGGCTTTAAGCAGGAGGTCCAGACTACTATCCTCAACCAACCGTTCAACCAAGAACAACTTTTTGGCCCGGCTGTAGACACTGCACTTGAAAAGATAAAGAAAGACACTGAGACTGCTAAGTCCATGGGAACGTTACAGTCTCCACAAACACGTGGATCCTTTCGTCGCTCCTTTTATAGAGGAGCCTCCAGAAACATGGGCACAGACACTTCATCTTCGTTTAAAGCCACTACACAAACATCCCCCAATAGAGGATATTTTAGAGGCAGATGCAGAGGGAATAACAATAAAGGAAGAGGCCGAGGTAATAACACTCGCACCTCCCCCACTACAAAACAGTGGCTTCCCTCCGCTTCCCCCAGACCATTCCACTCCGGTCGGGGGAAGATTATCACAGTTTCTACCTGTCTGGAATTCCATCACAACAGACAAGTGGGTAAGACAGATAATCCAGTATGGTTACTGCCTGGAACTTACATCTACCCCCCCACACATACTACCCCCAAGCAGCGACCAATGTCCACAG
Source organism: Triturus cristatus (assembly GCF_964204655.1). Lineage (NCBI taxonomy): Eukaryota > Metazoa > Chordata > Amphibia > Caudata > Salamandridae > Triturus > Triturus cristatus. The sequence continues at coordinate 155,279,589 of NC_140589.1, read as the reverse complement.
ATCATCTCACGCTCCTAAAAAAAAAAAGAGGTTCTCTCACTGCTTCAAAAACATGCAATAGAGCCTGTTCCCTTTCAACATCAAGGAACAGGGGTTTACTCGCTGTACTTCCTAATACCCAAAAAGGACGGGACTCTAAGACCGATACTCGACCTCAGACCCCTCAACCTATATATACACTCGGATCATTTTCGTATGATCACCCTCCAACAAGTGCTCCCGCTGCTACAACAAGGCGATTTCCTTGCCACACTAGATCTCAAGGACGCTTACTTCCACATTCCCATACATCCTGCTCCCAGGAAGTATCTAAGCTATCAGTTCAAAGTCCTTCCATTCGGAGTCACCACCTCACCCAGAGTATTCACAAAATGTCTTGCGGTAGTAGCAGCACATCTGAGAAGACAACAGGTCCATGTCTTCCCATATCTAGACGACTGGCTAATAAAAGCCAAGTCTTTCAACCAATGTGTTCAACACACTCACCAAATCATACAAACATTACACAACTTGGGGTTCACGGTCAGGTACTCCAAGTTGCATCTCCAGGACTCGAATATACACCAATATCTGGGGGCCATAATAAACACCTCCACAGCTCTAGCATATCCCAGTCCAGCCAGGATAGCCAGCATACAAACCCTCATCGCAAAATTTCAAGCCCAACACTCTTTCCCAGCCAGAGTGTTCATACAACTCATAGGCATGATGGCATCTTGCATATTTATTGTACCTTATGCAAGACTTCAAATGCGCCCCATATAGGAATGTCTAGCACATCAGCGGAATCAGGCTCAAGGACAACTTACAATACAGATCTGGTGTTGGTAGACAGCCGCACACATCACTCTCTGCAGTGGTGGAACACAAAAAAACTTGTCCAAAGGGCGGCCGTTCCTCGAACCTGTTCCACAGATAGTGCTCCCGACAGACGCATCACTCACAGGATGGGGAGCCCATCTCCTCGGACATACAACCCAAGGCAAGTGGACCACTCAACAAAAAGTGCTCCACATCAATCACCTGAAACTACTAGCAATATTTCTAGCTTTAAAATCATTCCAAGTACATGTACAAAACAAATCTGTCCTGATCCGGACGGACAACATGACAGCCATGTACTACATACAAAAACTAGGAGGCTCACATTCTCTGCAGCTGTCCCAGCTCGCACAGAACATTTGGAGATGGGCCATCCCACAAAATATACATCTACTTGCCGAACACCTTCCAGGAGTTAACCGATCCGCAATCCGATTGTGAAGTCAACAAACACAACAGATTCATGAATGGGAACTACATCCCCAAGTTCGTCTACCATTTTTCCAGATGTGGGGCTAACTAGACATAGATCTGTTTGCCACACACGAAAACGCTAAATGCCCAACCTTCTCTGACATGTTTCCACACCCGTTGTCCAACAGTAATGCGATATGGATGAACAGGTCAGGCAGATTTGCATACGCTTTTCCGCCACTCCCACTGATTCCACTAGTGGTACGCAAGCTCCGACAACAGTCTCTCAAACTAATCTTAGTAGCACCCATATGGGCACGCCAACAGTGGTTCACAACACTGTTGGAACTCTCACTAGTTCCGCACCAAAAACTACGCCTGTCCCCATCCCTGCTAACGCAGAACCATGGAGAGATCAGGCATCCAGATCCAGGTCAGCTGAATCTGGTGATCTGGCTCCTAAAAACGGGTGCCCATCGTAGCAACCTGCGCTTGTCTATAAAGTATCTCCTTGAAAGTGAAGATGTTGTTTGTGAGGCAGAATTGCATCATTTCAAAGTAAATTATTGGTCTTGCCCTGAAAAAAATGTTTGCATGCTTGACATCTATGGTCAATAAGAGAAAATCAGATTCCCACATACCACCATCAATCCTTTTCAGGAAGTCCTTGGTGTCCTATGTGTGTAAAGGCAGGGATCCAACTAAGGGAAGTAGAAAATGGTCACTATACCTGGATGTGTTTTCCAGGAGGTTGCCCTTGGATAACACTATCTGTCTGCCTGGGGGATTGGTAATAGATTTGTGCAACTTAGGGAGAAGATAAAGAGAAGGTAATCTAGGATGTGTATTCTTAAGAAACTGGCACAACTCCTCTTCTATTAGAACCTTGCTCTTCCATGTGTAGGGTTTGTCCCAATATTGGACTTTAGTACTTCTGTATTCAGACTGGCTAATGATAGTATAGCAGTTCCTGCCATCTAACTGTTTTTATGCTTCTTCCACGATCCCCCTCACCCCTTTCAGCTGGGCGAATTACAATGTTAGTATCATTAGCTTAGGTTTCGATGGCTTTCATTTGACACCATGTAATGTTCTTTCTAGCTCTATTAGCTTTAGCCTTCAATTTTCTGAGGTCATTGACAACCTTCTAATGGAAGGCATCAATCTTGTTGAAACCTAACATGGGTGGGAATTTGGATTTGGGTTTAAAATCCGTGCATAGGCTGCACTCAAAAGCAATATCTTGTTTATGCAGCATTTGCTCAATATCATTAAAACTGTCAGCATTGTGCTGCAATTCCACCAATGTGAGAGTCTACATTCCCCACATTTAACTCATTAAGGGCAGGGTGGTCCAGCGATGGTGTACCCCTAGCTTTAGGTGCTGAATTAGTCATGAAGAATTTCATCAATTTCAGGCGTCTGATGAATTTGAATTTAAAATTATTTGTAGAGCGCACGGACACCAAGCGGTTTCATGGCGCTGTGGAGGAATTGACACCTGAGTGAGTGGGGGTTGCGGCCTAGATTTCAAAAGCCTGTACAAACAAGTTGGTTTTCAAGGTGCTCCGGAACTCCTGATACAACGGTGTTCATCTAATTTGGAGAGGAAGAGAATTCCAGAATTGTGGAGCAAGAACGGAGAACATTGAGCCTCCCATTCTGCGCTTCTTGAATCTGGGCGCCACCAATAGGGACATAGAGGAGGATCGAAGTTGTCTGCTGGGGATTTAGGGGACAATTGTTGACGTAATAAAAGCTGGGGCTGTTCCTGCAAGAGCCTGGAAAGTGATACATCCCAGCTTGAATAGGGCCCTTTCTCTGATTGGAAGCCAGTGAAGGGATTTAAGAAGGGGAGTGGTATGGTGTGATTTGGGTAAGCCATATCCCAGGCGGGCAGCTTGGTTTTGCACCAGTTGGAGCCTCCGGATGATGTATGAGGGGGCGCCATTGTATAGGGCATTCCCATAATCCAACCGGGAGAGAACCATGGCCATCAAAATCAATTTAAGGGCTGAACGAGAAAAGAACCGTGAGATCTTGCGAATGATGCGCAAAATAAAAAAACAGGAAGAAACCACAGTGCTAATCTGGGAATGTAGAGTCAGTTGTTGGTTGAGGGTTATTCCCAATGTCTTGACAGTGGGAGAGGGAGAAGGAGGGGGACCAAGGATGGGGGGCCAAAAAACGGGAGACCGTTTGAAAAGGTCAATTCTGTTTGTAACAAAGTCAAAGACCCCTGTGGGACAGAATGATCGTCCAAAGCACAAGAACCTGAATTCTGTCTCCATGAGGTCTCTGTTTAATAGGTAAATCACCGCGCCATTACCTGTATTCATTGTCCCAGTTTTTGGACGCCTTTGCGTGTTCCTATGGGGGTTTCTCCTGTTCCTTTTCTTTCTTTGTAACTTCTTCTTTTGTCTCTTGCACCTCTTCCACGTCCTCGTGTGGTCTTTCCTCGAATTTGTTGCAAGATCGCCATTCGCCTCCTCCTTAGGAGGTGAAACTGCTCTAAAAAACAGTCCCATTTCTATTCTTTCCTTGAGGTGCTGGCACCTGAGGTGTCTGTGTCATTTGCGGAATCTCTTTCGGTGTTAGCCATAAACTTAGATAAGGCATCCACATCTTCCATGTTGCTCTTTGAGGTATTGTAGAGGATATCAAGCATGGCTGATGTGTTTCACTCCAGCTCCAAGTTAGCTCTCAAACAACCACACATATCACTTAAAGCAATGTCATGCTTGTGTGCCTGGTAATCTGACCTTGCTCCTTTTGGCTTGTTAGCAAAATCTCAATTCCTGCTATCTCTTTAAGGGCCTTGTCCAGGTCAGACCAGGCATATTTGATTAGTATTGTCAGCACTGTTTTTGAACAATTTGTCAGATTGTGGACCCATTCCTCTACCATAAGGGGATCTCATTCCTCATATGTAGGCACTGAAAATATTCATGTCGCTATCCAAGTAATTTTGGAGTGAGGTCGCTTCACACCATTTGTTGAATTTGGGTTTGGAGAGTTTTTCCAGTCTACCCGGTTGGCTTGGTATTGTAGGATTCTGCTTTCACCCCTCTGAGTTTGAATTGCATCTTGTTCCGGCTTCCGAAAATAGAGCCTTTGCAGCCACTGCCCGCTGCGTGTCTCTGACACGCTACTCAGGGCGGGAAAAGTTTGTGGTTATCCTGAAAGTCCCCAAGTTTGGTGCACTCATCCACCTATATCATAGGTATAAGTTTCCCCTGCTTCAAATCGCACTTCGAGAATTGTTACTGAGAGATAGAGCGACACTGTAGTTAGAAATGCCCCAGCCCTCCCATAGAGATTTACCTCAGCGTTTCCCTGTCAGCGCATCCCACGTCCTCCCACCTGGTTCCTGCTGGCCTCACTGCACCCTGGTTCCTGCTGGCCTCACTGCACCGCTGCTCAAATGGGGTGATGGGTCTGCTGGAGAATACTGCTAGCAGGAACTGCTGTTTTGATGTCTGAGACCGCTCCTCTCCACACATGAGACTCTCAATCCTATGTAACAGAAGTTAGAAGTGGGATGCACAGCTCCAAATTTCAAACACTGTAATAAATCCACTTTATAGAGTGCTGCCGCTTGGGGGTGTCGCTTGGTGCTGACCTCTCTTGCTCTCTCCATGCCTCTCTCCCTCCATAGGAAAAGCATTTTTGTTTTGCTAATATCTTTGGTGCCGTTTCACAAATGTTCACAATTTTCAAAACTAATTTGCCACTCACTTCAGGTGCTCTCTGGAAAGTTTTGGGGTGATTCGGCAAGTCAAGGCCCGCATTCAATTTCCTATAGGGATTTTAGATATGACTACACCCTGAAACCCTGATCGGAATGACACCAAATTTGGCAGAAAGCTAGATCTTGGTCCAGAAAGATCTTTTTGTAATTTGGTATAAATCAGGTCCATAGTTTTCAAGTAATAAAAAAATGTATTATGTATATCTTGGGATGCGGAAGGTCCGCCGATCTGAAAGATCTGAGACCGGATTGGCTACCACCACTTAAACCAGGAAGAAAAACACAAGGGGGCAGGGTAGGAATAACCTGGTCCCTAGGCCTTTTTTTAAAAACTATTTTAAATGTTGACGTGAATTCGCAGATCAGTAGCACAATATTGAAAAAAAAACAAAAAAAAACATCGCAGTCTCCAGCGCTTGTTTTTTTTTGGGGGGGGGGGTCCTCGGTAGGCCTTGTCCCTGGGGTGGAATTGTTTAGATTAATATGGGAGGGAGGGGGGTGGTGTGCACTTGACCGCTTTTCCCAGGTGGATTTTGGCCCCGGGGACCCCATTCCCTGGGGCCTTGCCAACATTACTAAAGGGAAGGAGATGCGATTCCAGCCCCGGGGGACCCATCCCCTGGGACCCGGCTGTATTAGTAATTAGCCATTAATGCTCCCGGGGGCTCCATTCCCCAGGGCCAGCTCCTGCTATGTCCTGGAGTGCCAACCTCCGGGACCTAGTTTAACAAAAACAAGAGTGACCCTAATGTCCATGCGAGCATGGGTAGCAAACGTAGAACTTGGAGCAGGTGTTCACATAAAACGTATTTTTCTTTTTTTTAATAAGCTATTTTATTGATTTTTGAAATAAAAGAAAATAACGCAGTCACGTATAAAGTTTCAGCGGTATAGCCGCAATACATGGCAGAAACAATAGAGAAGGCATAGAGCATCACTTTATCTATATTTACTTTATCTATGGTCCAGGGAAATGGCAACCAAACACAGTAGCCTTGGCGTCTACTGAAGTACACTGAGGGTCTCATAAAAACAGGGAGGGGAACGGAAATCAGTGATCTTCGCTGATCTATTATAGGAACAAAGTTTTCTAAGCACAATATGATAGTTTTCTGTGCAGATTCAATCTTTATCGACATTTAAGTTTTTATATCTTGACACACAAAGTTCTGTCTGGATTTAAGCTATGTCTTTTATATTTAGATTCGATATAGCCACCCCGTGTTCGCTAGCCATAGTCTAGTGGGTGGCACCAGAGCACCCACCCCTTGTTGGCCGGTCCCTGGGGGATGGGGTCCTCGGGGCTGAAATCAGCCTAGGGGGGGGGGGGCTGCGTGCCCCCCTCCCCAATTAAAAAGATGCTGGGCCCCATAGGATGGGGTCCACAGAGCCGAACTTAGCACAGGGAGGGGAGCTGCATCCCCCCTCACCCTTTAGAATATGGCCGTGCCCCAGGGTATTGGGTCTAATCACGAAAAGTGGGCGCAGATTGCACACTGACTTTGTGAATGGGCTTTGATTTTGCAAACCAACCTATGTACTTTTAGGTTAGATTGCAAAATCGCCATTCGTAGGAGGTCACAGAAGACTTGCCCAATAAATATTAATTAGGCAGGTCGCAATTTACAATGCCCTGTGATTGGCTTCAATCCCGGGCATGGTGGTCTGCAAGGGACAGCAGACCACCATACCTGTGTTTGCATTCTCAAAAAGGAAACTTTTGTCTTTTATTAAGCTGTCATAGCGCCTTAAAGAAACTAGTCCTGGTTTAAAAAAAAAAAAAAAAGTTGACTGTTTTGGAAAACATCTGGGAAAGCTGGCAGTGGTTCCCTGGAATTTCCGCAATAGCACCCGAAGCACACACTTGTGTATCAGTACATTCCTTGATAAGAAAGAAAGGTGGAATAGTTCCATATAGGTCGTAGTATGAACAATTGGATGTTTTGCAGCATGAATCCTTTTCTGGATTCACATGCTGTGCATTATTCCGCCATCTAGTGGTTGGGTCCGGAATTATCCTTGTTTTCTTTTTCTTTTTTTTCCTGTTTTGGTCGCCGCGGACCACCATTTGGTGCCAGGTACGTCCCCTGTGTGATGGTGGCCAGCTTCAGATTCTTTTTTCCGCCGTTGGGTCTGGAAGCAAGACTGGAAGCTTCGAAGAAAGTTTGCGATTTCCTGAAAAAACTTTAAGAAAAGAAGATCGTCATCGAAAGATCGACATCTAGTAACGACGTGGGGTCGTTTACAGAAGCAGTGTTTTTCAGTACCAGAGGACCACTCCAGGACACAAATGGTGAGGTAGGGGCCATGGAGAAGACCCCTTTCAAATTCTGCCCAGAGTGCCACCACAAATACGCACAGTGAGATCCACACAGCGTGTGCAACGTCTGCCTGCCCAAGGATCACCAGGATGTAGACTGTGAGGCCTGTACAGCGTTCCTACCAAAGACTCTCAGGACGTGCCGAAACCAGAGACAGGCCCACCACGCCACAATGTCGCAGCCCACAAAGAAAGCTTCCATGAGGGACATGGGTTTCTCTAGCGACAAGGAGGAGCATGCAGCTCCAGCAGAATCGATGCACGAAGTGTCGGACGTCGAAATTCCAGAAAAGGACGCCAAAAAGAGACCGCGCCGAAAAGAAGGCGAAGGAGTCGAAAAAGAAGACGGAGAAGGTAAGACACAAAGACCCATCGGAACCGAAGGGCCACGATGGGTCTTTGCCGACGCCGAACAAGAAGGCGACCGAAGGTCCGCCGCGATCAAAAGAGACCCACGGGATCCATCCAAAGGTTACTGAAGACGGACGATCGCACAAAGCCCCAAAACCAAGGGTCGACATCAAACCCACGAAAAACAGCGTGACGCCAAAGTCGACGCCGAAAAGCAAGTCCCCGGCCTCTGACGCCGAAAGGCCCTCGACGTCGAAAAAAAAAAAGAGAGGAAGAGATGGCTGCTCTACTACAGAGATAGAAGGAATTTGATGAATCTTTAAAGGATTTCCAAATCCCAAAGACGCCAAAGAGGCTGAAGACGCCAAAGAAGAAGAAGCTATCTTCGAATCCCCACCGACGCCGGAACCTCGAGGTGAAGATCCAGAAGAATACGGAAACCTACCGGAAGAGGGGAACTTCGAAGACGAATGGAACGATCTCGACACCGAGAGCCCAGAGGAAGAAATCTGCAACTATCCCTCGAAGCATCACCCCCACATGACATTGCTTTCTATAACGACATTGTTAGAAGGGCAGCAAACCAGTTTGGGGTGCCCCTGCAGGATAGAAAAAGGGGATACATGTTTCCTGCTGCAAACACTTGCACCTGCAACAAAGGGGACACAATATCTACCCATGTTGCCAAGTATTCTGCACCAAGGAAAAGAAGCTTTCAAAGAGCCAGCTTCCAGCAGAGGGGTAACTCCTAGAGTGGAGAAGAAATAGAAGCTCTCTTCAAAGGATCCAAAATACATACAGGGAAGCGTTATACCTGATTCAATCATCGTGACAACAGTCAGGAGGAGAGCAAATGCAGTCTTCAACACAGGGCCTCCACCAGAGAAGGAGAGCAAAAGGATGGACTTGGTGGGCAGAAGGATGGAAAAAGAAGCAGTGGCGCATTGCCAATTCAAATGCCCTGCTTAATAGGTATGGCCATTAACAATGGGATGAAATTGAGTTCATAAACATGCTTCCAGAGGAAGACAAGAAAAGGACGAAAGCTGTCATCCAAGAGGGGAAGAATGTGGTTAACACATGCCTAAAAACTGCACTAGACACAGCAGATACCGCAAGCAGGCAAATGTGCACGGGAACCATGCCTGGCTCAGGATCTCTGGATTCAAACAAGAAGTCCAGACATCAATTATCAACAGAGCCTTTAACGGGCAAGATCTATTTGGCAAAGAAGTGGACGAATCACTTCAGCAAATTAAGAAGGACAACGTGAAAGCAAGGGCAATGGGGGCCCTGCAACAGGGAGGATCTTTCAAAAGAGGAGGTTTCTCAAACAGACCGCTGGAAGGGGCAGCTTCAGCCAAAGCCAACAGTTGCCGCAACAGGCTCGGACAGAACCCAAACCAACAGATGGGTCAACAATCTAGCTACCAGGGCTGGCAGAAGTAGCCCTTTCGAGGGCGAGGTAACGGCAGAGGAAGAAGCCAATCCTCCAGAGGAAGAGGAAATGGCTCAAACTGACTACAACACGGAAGAGGACCCACACAAAACACCAGTTGGGGGGGGGGAGAATATACTTTCACCACAGTCAGTGGGAAGGGATCACAACGGACAAATGGGTATTAAATTTGGTACAACACGGATATTGCATAGAGCTAGCAAAAACGACACCTGCTAATCCACCAAGAACAAGAAAGTTATCAAAATCAGAACAAATACTTCTAAATGCAGAGATCCAGGAACTGTACCAAAAACGGGCAATCTAAATGGTACCAAAACAAGAATAGCACATAGGAAACTACTCACCATACTTCCTTGTACCCAAACAAGATCTAACCCGAAGGCCAATCATGGACTTCAGGTTCATAAACAAGTTCATACGGACTCAACATTTCAAAATGTGTACCCTTCAAGAAATGATCCCGCAAATCCAAAAAGGGGATTTTCTGGCAACAATAGAACTTAGGCGCATATCTACATATTAATATTAAATATCAAATGCCCATAACAAGCCGAAGGAAATCTTCACGATAGTTAATGACCTCTGTAACGCTGAGAGAATACTTCCCAATCAGACACCTACCCTAGATTTATGTAACTCCATGAACAACTTTTTTTTGGACAAAATTTCCATTATCAAAGATAGCATTCCCACTACCCTTAGCACGGAACATCCGGACAACCTGTCAACCAATTCATCCACCATGGATCACTTCCCTGTCATATGTCCTCAGATCCTATCAGATTTAATGACTCGCGTTAAATCTGGCTCCTCTAATGACTGCTGCCCACCTCACATTCTAAGGGACCCCTTTTCCGTCCTTCCTCACAGCGTGCTTCCCTTCCTAAATGAGTCTCTTTTACAGGGTAAGGTCCCTAGTGCCTTCAAGAACGCAATAGTGGTCCCTCTATTAAAAAAAACAAAACAGGGGCTGACCCCCTAAATCCTTCTAATTATCGCCCCATCTCTCTCCTCCCCTTTTTGGCCAAGATTCTAGAGGTCCACGTTGCTAGGTGCCTCTCTAATTTCATCGAACAGTCAGAACACCTAGAGCCACACCAAGCTGGCTTTTGGCCCGCACACTCAACTGAGTCTGTAATCCTTGCGGTACTGGACACCTTGAGAGCAAATGCAGACCAGGGCGTCCCTCAGGCCTTGGTGCTCCTGGACCGGCCTGCTGCGTTCGACACAGTCGACCATAAAATTCTGATGGACCGTGTTGAACAGGCCGGCATACAGGGCCCCGTATGCAACTGGATTAAGTCCTTCCTTGAAGGCAGAACACAAGCAGTACGTCTTGGCCCATTTACTGCTCCTAAGATCGCCACCACATGTGGGGTACCACAGGGCTCGTCCCTATCCCCACACTTATTCAATCTCTATATATGCCTTTGATTCATTCCTTAAAAAACAGAAATATAACTACCTTCAACTACGCTGACGATCTTCAGCTCGTCTTCACCTTGGACTCCCCGGACTCTGTCCTTGAATTCCTAGCCACTATGCTTCACATTCAGCGTTGGATGGATCTTAGCCACCTTTAACTCAACCCGGGCAAGACAGATTTAGTCTTGCCAGGGAAGAGTGAGATCTCCTGGGGCCCACACTATTGGCCGACAGAACTAGGGACCACCCCCCATTCCCTCTCCTTCCGTGAAAAGCCTGGGGGTCACCATAAATGCAGATCTTTCGCTTAGAGGACAAGTGGGGACAGTGGTCTCCACCTGTTTTCTCCAATTGCGTAAAATCGGGAAGAACGCCCATCTGCTGACCCATTCAGCCCTCATACAGGTTGTGATAGGTCTGGTACTCTCGTGTCTCGACTTTTCAAATTCTATTTACCTCGGCCTGCCTCTGTTCTTACTCAAACGCTTACAAATAGTACAGAACCAGGCTGCGAGATTAATCTATAGACAACCTAAATGGCAATCTGCCAGACCCTTGCTACCCAAACTTCACTGGCTACCTATTGCCTAACGTGCAACTTTTAAGACCGGAAGCTTAATCTTTAAGGCCTTGCACTGTAGGAGCCCCAAATCCATTAGCAGCATGATTGTAAAGCATGCCCCACTCCGCAACCTACGGTCAGCCCATCTCCAACTACTGACTACCCCTGTCATTAAACTCAAACGTCCAAACGTCAGGGAGGGCGCAGGTTGTCCTACCTTGCCCCTACATTTTGGAACTCCTTACCACTAGCAATCAGGATGCGCGACAACCTGTTGGGGTTCAGAAAGGCGCTTAAGACTTGGTTGTTCGAGCAAGCCTACGCATAGCTCGTCTCGCCTTGACACTACCCAAGATCAGCGCCATGAAACCTTCTGATGACCGTGCGCTTTAGAAATTCCTGTTAACAGAACATATCCCAATGAACAAAAGACACAGAAAGTACCTAAGATTCCTATACAACGGAGCACACTACCAATTCAAGGTACTCCCCTTCGGAATAAAATCAGCTCCACGGGTGTTCACAAAGTGCCTAGCCGCAGTGGCGGCATACCTAAGGAAAGAAAGAATCCACCTATACCCATACCTGGACGACTGGCTAATAAAGGGTTGCACGAAGCAGATATGCCACTATCACGTTCAAAAGACAATTCAAACGCTACAAAGCCTGGGGTTCTCAATAAACCACAAAAAATCATCAACAAACCCAGAGAAAGAAAAGCCCTTTCTGGGAGCAAGGCTAAATACAAAAGACGCAAAGGCTTACCCCACACAGAACACGATACAAGCCATCCACAACGAAACAGTCCTCTACCAGAGGGGGCAGTCTCTGACAGTGAGGAAGGTAATGAAACTAATGGGCATGATGGCCACCTGTAACCCACTCATCCCTCACGCTCGCCTACACATGCTCCCATTTCAGGAATGGCTCAACAGCTGGTCGCAATCCACAGGAGGTTGGGAGGATCTAGTGGTTGTTACACAAAGGGTTCAAGCAGAGAGACAATGGTGGGCATCCAACAACATAGCACAGGGGAGACCTTTCAGGGACCCAACTTCATCTGTGACAGTCACTACAGATGCATCCCTCAACGGATGGGGAGCACATCTCAACCAGCTGAAAGTACACAGCCAATGGAGCGAGCAGGACTCCATGAAGCATATCAATTTCCTGGAAATGAAAACTGTTTTTCTGGCACTCAATGCATTCCAGAAACGGGAGCGCTAGAGGGCGCCGGGCAAGATGGCCGCACTTTAGTGTAGCTAATCGACCATCCGCCTAATATCCTTGGAATTGCGGCTATATCCCGGTTGGTTCTCGCTTGCCCTGTACAGCGGATCGCCCCCGCATCATGCTGGCGGTCTTATCAGCTGCTGGTGTCTGCTAGAGCGGCGGATTTTGCCCTGTGACCGGACGGCCTATGACAGCGTGAAAATGGCGGTCGCTTGGCGGTCGCTGAGACCTGACACTGGAACCCCGGCTGTGCTGATTGTGTGCTCAGCGGCGACCCTGGTTCGCGGTGCGGGCCGGAGCCCAAGCGAGGGGGTGCTGGCATCCAGGCTGCGGCGACTATTTAGAGATCTGGGCGCCGGCGGGTGCGCTGACCCTGGCTGGCGGGCCCGGTCATTGCAGCTGCGCTGCCTGTGCAGCGCCTGCCCTGTATCCCTGCTGCACTCGAAGGGGACTGAGATCCTGCGACGGGGCATCTGGACAGTTGGGTGAATAGGCATTGTGTGCGACATTCCCCATGGTCTTTGGGCCCCCTTATCTGCTGGATCTTACCTGCCGGGGAGATTAGCCCACTGCCTGACCGGTCGTGCCTGGTTTGCAAATGGCGTCCTCGCGCTGCAGTTGATTCACTGAGCAGCTGTAGCGGTGTGCGGAGACTAGTCCCCTCTCCGGATCCTCGTAGGGAGTGCTGGAGGGCCCTGCGATTGCTGTGCGGCCTCCGGGGCTGCTGTATATCGTGTCAAGTGCTGGACACTGCTGGGAGGCCTGGCCCGCCGCCTCTCCATTATCAGTCCGGAAGGCGGGAACCTGAGGAGCGCTGGGGGACTAGTGGAACGGAGGGCCAACGTCGGCGCCACTGAAGATTCCGCTCTGGCCGGCGGTGGCTTGCGGTGAGTGGGTGGTGGCTCTGCTGGGACCTACCCGGAGGTGGCGGGTACGGTCTCTGGCACTGAGCTGCGGCCCGCGACTTGTTGACTAGCCGCGTGGTGTGCACCTGTATGTGTGGCTGTCTCCTGTGGAAGACGTGAGCTACCGGATCCCTTTCTGGAGGGTCTGGTTGTGCTAGGGCCCCGCCGGGCGATTGCTGGGTGTGTCCTCTTGCCAACTCCCTCCTTACTGTCTGCCCTGGAGGGGGGGTGGCAAACTGTCCTGCTGGCTGCTTCTTAATTGGAGTCCATCTGAAGCGCTCTTAGGCCTGCTTTGGTGACATCGACCTTCAACTGCATTGGCTGGCGGGCCCACTACTGGTATCTTAAATTCTGCTCTTGTCACTTGGCTCCCTTGATTGCTGTGGGTGGCCTGTATCGCAGGTCTCGCCCTCACTGTTGATCACACCCATTTCCTGGACTAGCTAGAGGTTTGCGGCGATCTGCCATAGGTGTTTCCCCCAACTTCTGATCCTACGCCCCAATCCTATCCTACGCCCCAATCCTACCGCTCACCATGGGGAGGACGGACAAGGCCCAAACCCGCCTCACTTTTGAAGCAAGCAAACCGGACAAGTCGCTGCAGAAGGCTGCATCTGACTCGGAGGCGGATGCCCCGGGGGGCGCAGAGGGCCCGTCTACGCTGGAGGTAACCCTCATGGCTATGCAAAAAAGCCTTCAGGCGATCGAAGGCACGATGGCAGCCGTCAATCATCGTTTGGATCATATGTCATCTCAACTCTCCAAGCAGAATGCCAGAATGGGGGAGATCGAGCAGCGGGTCTCCACCGCGGAAGAAGGCCTAACTGAGGTGTCTGGCAAAACTCTGAATATGGAAAAAGTACTCTCCGTAATCCAAGCCAAAAACGAGGATTTAGAGGCCAGTTCTCGGCGCAACAATCTTCGGATTACTGGCCTGCCGGAGTCTACCAACACTGGGAGGATGGAGATTTATATTGATAATCTTATAAAGGACATTTTTGGCGCTGGGTCTCTTTCCACCATGTTCATTGTCGAGCGGGCCCACCGCTCGCTGGCAGCTAGACCGGTGCAAGGGGCCCCGCCCCGTCCTATCATTGCCCGCATACTGAACTATCGGGACAGGGATAATGTACTACGCATGGCACGGGAGAAGGGCACCATCGAGCACCAGGGGAACACTCTCGCCTTCTTTCCCGATTTTACAGTCACGGTTCAGGCTGCCCGCAGGGAGTTCGGAGCGGTGAAGAAGCTCCTCCATGCGGAACGTATCCCCTTCGCCATGCTGTATCCGGCTTGCCTGCGCATAGGCCAGGAACAGGACTCCAAACTTTTCACGAATCCAAAAGCCGCCATGAAACATGCTAAACAATTGAAGCGTCGTAGATCACAGCTTCAGCCTGACACCGGTGATGACGAACTGTAGTAAGCGCCGGTGAGACCGGCCAGGAAGGCACGAGAGCGCTAGTGTTGACCACTTTGTTTACTGGGTGGATTGGGGGGGGGGGGGGGGGGGGTCTAGGGCTGTCATTCCCTCACGGAAATGTTGCTTCTGGGCGATGATGGCTCTTGTTATGTGCATTGGATAGGGCGCCTATTTCTTGCTCTCACTCCATTCCTGGGATTTTCTGGCGCAGAATATAGTACTGATTAGCCACCCTTCTTTCTGTGAGGGGTATGCATCTCTCTAGCGCTCCTCTGTATGGGTGTACCCCAAATTTTATGCTTTGTTTGTTGTGCATTGGGGGGTTCCTGTTTGTGGAATGAGGATGGCTTTGGCAAATTGGGCACGCTGAAGTGGGTGGGGAGTTGTGGGCTTTCTCTAGGGGGTGGCTTCCATGACTATCCATGTGTGCGAAGTGACTATTGGCTGCTCGATCGTCGTGGCTTGATGGGTAAGGGTCCTGAAACATTCTTGTGCTATGGATCCTTGCAAGCTGCTTACCATATGTTCATGGTGTTCTGTTTGTTTCTTATGATGATGGTGGGGGGGGGGGGATCGAATTGACCTGTTGGGGTATTCTGGGGTTGGGGCGGGTGGGTGCATATTTCTATGGGGCAGGCGGTCTGATAACTATACTGAGCATTTTGATCTGTGGGTGTATGTGTAGCGGCGCTCCAGGGGTGAGCAAAATGGCACATCATCTTCGTGAGCGATTCGGCCTGCTATTCTGTGATGGCTGACATCATTAAGCTGGTAACCTGGAATGTGCGTGGGCTGAACACCCCTAAGAAGATACGTTCTGTGTTTGCCTGTCTGGATCGGATGGGTGTACATATAGCTCTCCAACAGGAGACGCATCTGATGCCGGAGTCGGCGGCGAGAGAGGGGGCGCGCTGGGCGAGTGTGAGGGTCGCTTCATCCTATTCTACCTATTCGAGGGGTGTCCTGATCAAAAGAGGAGTCCCTTTTACTATGATTCGTGCGGACACGGATGACTGTGGACGAGTGGTGTTACTGCGTGGGCATCTTAGTGGTCGGAGTGTGCTTCTGGTAAATGTGTACGGCCCTAATGTTGATGACCCCTCCTTTTATCTGGATGTGTGGCGCAGGATCTCCTCCTTCCCATATGCAGCCATAATTTGGGGTGTGGATTTCAATGTTTGCTTAGATGCGGCAGTGGACAGAGGGGGCTGCGGTTAGATGCGTACAAAACACGCGCGGAGGTGTTGGTGGGTTTACTGGATGCGGGCCACCTTTGTGATATTTGGCGATCTCTCCACCCTGGGTCCAGGGAGAGCACATTTGTCTCCTCTGTCCATGGCTACTGGTCTCGCATTGACTATTGGCTCGTGTCGACGTTGGTTGGTGCCTGGGCACTGTGGGTGACGCATGAGGCGCGCATTCTGTCCGATCACTCGCCTGTGATCCTAGCGGTACAAATTCTCACCTGCGCGCGCCCGCCCTTTGCCTGGCGACTCCAGCCTTCGGAGCTAACGAACCAGGTTTTTAGGCAGACAGTTGCAGAGGCGATACGTAATTTTTTTTTTAAGGAGAATGAGGGGTCTGTGGAGAGTGCAGGTGTGCTGTGGGAGGCCTTCAAAGTTACTCTTAGGGGGGTTTGTATCGGGGCTCAGGCCGTCATCCTGCGTGATATTCGTAGAAGAATTGCTAAATTGGCCTCAGATATTTTGACGCTGAAACGCGCTTATGATGCTGCTCCCTCTCCTGATAAGTTGGCTGCCATCCGGGATTTAATCACGGAGCATAATGATGCGGTAGACCAAGAGCTACTACACTCCTCGCGGCGGGCAACAGCACGGTACTATGGCGAGGGGGGCCGCCCCAGCCATTCCCTTGTGCGAAAACTGGCAGAGCCACGCTGTCGGGAATCTATAATAGAACTGCTGGATGAAGAAGGCGAGGCCCAACACTCGACTCCGGAGCTCTGCGATATTGTGCTGCGGTTTTATACCCGATTGTATGCTGCCCGCTGCTCCCCATCGACCACAGAGATCGATGACTATCTGGAGGATGTCACGTTGGGGTGGTTATCCAACTCTCATCGCGAGTATTTAATGCTGCTGTTTGAGGAGGATGTTAAAGAAGCCATAATGGCTCTCCCCACTGGCAAGGCTGCCGGGCCTGACGGCCTGCCCAGCGAATTTTACAAGGCCCATGCTCCATCCCTGGCTCCCTGGCTCTTAGAAGTTTATGCCGAGGCTTATGAAAAGGGGTCTCTGCCGCCCTCCCTCCGTGAGGCTCTCATAGTCACCGTGTTGAAACCTGACAAGCCTCCGAATCACTGTGGCTCATATCATCCCCTCTCTATTAACAACAAATAGAGGTGCACTGAACACAGAATAGAGAGTTTAAGATCTTTCTCTTTTTCTTTGTTTAGCTTTTATTTCATAGCTTGATGAATACAAAAAACAGCCAACGCGTTTCGTTCCTTTACAGACAATTCTAACGGAACTTCTTCAGGGCTCAAACTGACAGAAGGTCAGATTCAAACTGTTATAACTGATCAGGTGAATATCAATGAAAGACTGCGAGTTCCACTTAATATGTAGGAAATCCGAGATGTCTCAGTCGGTAGCAGTAGGTGTAGAATTATGTGAAGTCAATCAATCGAAAAGTGAAAAGATGACCAAATATAAAGAAGGCTTTCAGTTTTTGTGATGGAATCTGTGAAGTAGCTTCAAAAATTTATGTATAGACGTCCTAATTTGCATTGGTGGGTGCTCATTTTAATTCCAGAGTGATATCAATCAGTCGCCTGTGAAGTAGCTTAGGACGTCTATATATAAATTTTTGAAGCTACTCCACAGGCGACTGATTGATATCACTCTGGAATTAAAATGAGCACCCACCAATGCAAATTAGGACGTCTATACATAAATTTTTGAAGCTACTTCACAGATTCCATCACAAAAACTGAAAGCCTTCTTTATATTTGGTCATCTTTTCACTTTTCGATTGATTGACTCTTCACATAATTCTACACCTACTGCTACCGACTGAGACATCTCGGATTTCCTACATATTAAGTGGAACTCGCAGTCTTTCATTGATATTCACCTGATCAGTTATAACAGTTTGAATCTGACCTTCTGTCAGTTTGAGCCCTGAAGAAGTTCTGTTAGAATTGTCTGTAAAGGAACGAAACGCGTTGGCTGTTTTTTGTATTCATCAAGCTATGAAATAAAAGCTAAACAAAGAAAAAGAGAAATATCTTGGACTCTCTATTCTGTGTTCAGTGCACCTCTATTTGTTGTTAATAAATTGTCAGTAATCTTTCTGAGGCACCATTAGGTGAAGGGTGCCAGAGTTATTGTGCACTAACAGCCAGATAAGGCAGCAGCATTATAAAAAAGTGAAGTGCTACCATTTAAGTCCCGTCACCTTTTAGTTGTTTTTTGATATTATCATCCCCTCTCTATCATCAACATTGATGCAAAAATCCTGGCCAAAACGATAGCCAAGAGGATGCAGCCGATCTGGTTTTACCTGATCAATCTGGCTTCGTGGCTGAGCGCTCCACAACTCACAACTTGCGTACATTATTCTCCACTCTACATTATTTCGAACCCGATTTCCAGGCGGTGGCTGTGCTGCTCGACGCAGCAAAACCCTTCGATTCTCTGCAATGGCCGTACATGTTTACGGTCCTGACTAGGATGGGTTTTCCCCCCTTCTTCTTACAATGGCTTTGTGTTCTCTACTCTGACCCTGTGGCGAGGGTTCGGGTGAATGGGTGGGTATCCTTGTTCCCTATCAAACGGGGCACTCGACAGGGCTGTCCTTTGTCCCCCATGCTGTTTTCTCTGGCCCTTGAGCCCCTTGCCTGCAACCTGCGTCAGCGACATGCAGATGCTGCTGTACAGTTCCGGCAAAGTCCCTTGATCGTTTCTTTATATGCGGACGACATGCTGCTCTATGTCCGCGAACCGGCTGTGTATCTGTCGGCGCTGCTCCGGGAGTATGTTCACTTCGAGCAATTGTCTGGCCTCGGCATCAATTGGTCAAAATCTGTAGTGTTCCCCCTCACTGCTCGCACAAGAGAAGTGGAGATGGAGTATCCCCTGGCCTGGACGTCCGATCCCGTGAAATATCTGGGAGTGTGGATTCATAGGAACCCGGGCGTGGTTATCACTGAGAATTATGGCCGGGCTGTCCCGTGCATCCTGGGACAGGCTGAGCGCTGGACACATTTGCCCTTGTCATTAGCCGATAGATTAGCGATTGTGAAGATGGCGTTTCTTCCGAAATTGCTCTACTTCTTTGTGAACATTCCCATTAAATTGAATGTGGCTCTGTTTCGCACCCTTCAATCTGCATTCCTCACGTTTGTATGGGGTGGCAAAAAACCTCGCTGTCGGTGGTATCTCTTAGTTCAACCCTTTGAACGGGGCGGCTTTGAGGCCCCTGACTTTCGCCTATATTATCTGTGTGCGCAGGCCCAGTTTGTGCACTATTGGCATTTTCCCAAACGCTTCCAGCCCCATGTGGCTATAGAGGCTGATGCCGTTCTGCCAACACCGCTGCAGGCAATGACCTTATCTGGAGGATCTGGCGGCCCGCGGACGGAGATTAACCCTGCCCTCTGCACGGCTTGCGCTTGGTGTGTGCTGGCTTCCCGGGCTGATCTTCCCAATCTATACGCTCCCTTACTCCCCATTGCTTCTCACCCGGACATCTCTGCGGCGCGGGAGGCTTTGGCCCTGCGTGAACTAGCTGCGGTGAGTGTGACCCGACTCGGGGACCTGTATAAGGACGGTCACTTTAAAACGTTGCAAGAGGTTCAGGGCGGCACAAACCGTGGCTTTATGCTAGGCTTCACATACGTTCGTGTGCGACAGGCTATGCGTGCGGTTTACCCATCGTATCCTGAGGAGCCCAGCACACTACGGGCATTGCAGGTGATGCTGTCGGGCACGGGACGGAAGGGGCTCATTACTAAACTCTATAACGCTTCCTTTGCGTGAGCGAGATCAAGGAGATCACCCCTCCTACTTACGCTGGCAGGCCACGCTGGGTGCGCCTATGGCTACGGAGGTCTGGACGGCATGTTGTCAACTCACGGGCCGCCTCACTGCTAACTGTAATCTCGGAATCATTCACTTCAAGTTTCTCCATCAGGTATACTATTCCCCCTCACAGCTCTATAGATATGGTCTGCGTGAGACCGCTAATTGTGTGCGTTGTGGTATGGCGGACGCTGATTTCCTGCACTTGGCTTGGTTGTGCACGGCTGTGTTTGCTTTCTGGACGGATGTGACAAGAATGCTCACTGATATGGTGTCTGAACCAGTGAGCTGCACTCCGGAGTTGTGTTTACTGGGTTATGTGAAACGCCTCAAGCCCTGCCACAGACGATTTGTCGCGATATCCACAATGTTTGCGAAAAGAGTAGTTGCACAATGCTGGGCGGCAAAAACGGTACCTACAGTGAAGAAGTGGCTTCGGGACTTGAGCTATTGCAAGACGCAGCTGCAGCTATATGAGGAGGAATTACCGGAAGTCTCCCGCCCCAAGGACTTTTGGGCCCCACTTACGACCTATCTACTGTCCCACCCGGATCTCCTTTAGACGCCCAGCCTTGCTGTTCCAATTTTAATTCCTAGTTCCATGGGCTGTGTGTGGCCGGCGTTGGATGCCTTTGGGGGGGTTGTTTGTTCCACTTGCTTCACAGAATCCCACACTCGCCTAATGCTTCATTATTGTCAGTACTGTGGCTGCTACATCTACATATGGTTATACGGATTTGCTCTGGACTCTCAATTTTGTTATGCCTGCAGGGGGTTGGGGGGGGGGGGGGATATTCGCCTTTTATGTACCTACGCTTTGTTGCATATTGTAGCATTATTTGATCGTCCTTGCTCTTGTTTTCCCTTTGTTTGGAAAATCAATAAACCTATTTAAATTTTTTTTTAAAAAGCATTCCAGAAACCTATTCAGAGGAAAACAATACTAATACAGACAGAAAATACAACTACAATGTTCTATCTCAACAAACAAGGTGGAACGAAGTCCTTTCCTCTGAGCAAACTGGCACAGGAAATCTGACGTTGGGCAATACCCCAACACATCCATCTGCAAACTGTACATCTACCAGGAGTAGACAACATCTCAGCAGACCAACTGAGCAGACAGAACAATTGCTCTCACGAATGGGAGCTAAAACAGACAACAGTCCAGTACCTATTCAACATCTGGGTAACACCAGTGTTGGACCTCTTTGCAACAATACAGAACAAGAAATGCCAATACTTTGCCTCGAGGTTTCCATACCACCTTTCAAAGGGAAATGCGCTTCCACTAAACTGGTCTCAGACATTTGTTTACGCCTTTCCACCGATACCCCTGATACAAAGGGTACTACAAAGGGCAAATGACCCAGGAACAAATATGATTCTCATTGCCCCTCATTGGCCAAGGCAAACATGGTACTCAACTCTCCTAGAACTATCCAAGGAAGAAATTATCAGGATCAGAGCAGAAAAAACCTGCTGACCATGCAACAGAAAATGGGGTTTTCCCAAGAAAATCAGGGACCTGGGAATCGAATTAATACAACAAACAATGGTCCTGACTCAATACTTAGCGAATCAGCAGTATGTCATCCAGTTAGTTCTTTGTTAAATTTAGAGCTAAATAACATTTCGCAAAGCTCAAAAAAACTCAATTTTGACACTTCACCATGAAGCGATACAACATCCACTATTTGATTGAGCGATATTTATTTGATTTTTTACAACAATTTTTGATTATATAAAGTTTGGCGCATGGTTGCTCCAGAGGGAACGTGCATAAGATAAGGGTGCTGAGAAGTGAATGTGTAAGGAGAGAAATTTCAGAGAGAAATAAAGAATTAAGATAAGTAACAAAATACACGGTTTACAATTCACCGTACAAAGTGTCCTGGTCACGTGTCCACGAATACAGTCACAATTTTATGTACAGAATCCAATTCATATTTTAGCACGTTGGGTGAGGGACGTGTACCAGGCTCATTTATGAGGGGGTGTCGACGTTTCGACCCGTCTTGGGGTACAAAGGTAATTTGATGCCTTGACCATGCGGGTCTTCTTCAGGACAACAAGGGAAGAGGGGCAACCTGACGAAGTCCTCAGCTTGGCTTAAGGGTCTAGCGTGAATCCAGGGGTGGTTCATACATGGATCGCTAGTGGCAATAATTCAATGACCATGCGTGTGGTCTGGTCGGATTATATTTCACAGACACTGGAACTGCAATGCGGACTCAATCCGTTCTGTAGTGTATCACAGGGAAAAGGACTTCAACTTAGGCTTCTCATTTCCAGGATACTGGCCGTTCTGCCTCTAGTGCAGAGCGTGCTTCTCGTGGCGTCTCAACCGGAGCATTGAGAACGGATTGAGTCCGCATTGCAGTTCCAGTGTCTGTGAAATATAATCCGACCAGACCACACGCATGGTCATTGAATTATTGCCACTAGCGATCCATGTATGAACCACCCCTGGATTCACGCTAGACCCTTAAGCCAAGCTGAGGACTTCGTCAGGTTGCCCCTCTTCCCTTGTTGTCCTGAAGAAGACCCGTATGGTCAAGGCATCAAATTACCTTTGTACCCCAAGACGGGTCGAAACGTCGACACCCCCTCATAAATGAGCCTGGTACACGTCCCTCACCCAACGTGCTAAAATATGAATTGGATTCTGTACATAAAATTGTGACTGTATTCGTTGACACGTGACCAGGACACTTTGTATGGTGAATTGTAAACCGTGTATTTTGTTACTTATCTTAATTCTTTATTGCTCTCTGAAATTTCTCTCCTTACACATTCACTTCTCAGCACCCTTATCTTATGCACGTTCCCTCTGGAGCAACCATGCGCCGAACTTTATATAATCAAAAATTGTTGTAAAAAATCAAATAAATATCGCTCAATCAAATAGTGGATGTTGTATCGCTTCATGGTGAAGTGTCAAAATTGAGTTTTTTTGAGCTTTGCGAAATGTTATTTAGCTCTAAATTTAACAAAGAACTAACTGGATGACATACTGCTGATTCGCTAAGTATTGAGTCAGGACCATTGTTTGTTGTATTAAGACCATGCAACAGGGCCAAATTTTTCACCCAGAACCAGTGATGCTACAACTAGCAGCCTGAATACATAGAATTTGGTCATCTCAATCTTCTGCTAAGAACCATGGAAGTGCTTAAGGAGGCATGGAAGCAATCCACAAGGAAATGCTATACAGCAAAATAGAAACGATATACAAAATGGTGCATCGCAAACAACACGACAAGATCCATAAATACACAAGAAACAGTTATCACATATCTTACTTACCTCTTGGACAGTAACATCAATTTTTCAAGCCTTAAGGTGCACCTGGCTGCCATAGTGACATACACAAGAGGAGATTCATGCAAAAGCTTTTTTACAAGGCCAGTAATAAAATGATTCCTAGAGGGAGCCAAAAGATTAGCTCCTCCAAGAGCTGCAACCGTACCAACATGGAGCTTAAATCTAGTACTTTCTCAAATGATGAAGAAACCCTTTGAACCCATGCATGCAGCAGACATCAAACATATCACCCTAAAGACAGACTTTCTCATTGCAATAACATCATTATTCAGAGTGAGTTAATTACAGACCTTAACAATACAACAGTCCTACTTACAAATCCACAAGGATAAAGTAATATTGAAAACCAACCCACATTTTCTGCCAAAGGTGGTTACTCAATATCACTTAAATCAAAACATTCTGCTAACAGTGTTCTTCCAAAAGCCAGAAACAAACGCAGAAAGAAGCCTCCACACCTTGGATGTAAGGAGGGCGTTGCTGTATTATTTACAGAAAACAGAAAAAATAAGGAAAACTAAACAATTGTTTGTTGCATGCTCTCATACCAACACGGGCTCTGTGATCACAAAAGCAATCATTGCAAGATGGATAGTAATAGCTATTCAGGTCTGTTATAACAAGGCCAAAAGCCAAAAAGGAACTAACAATGCAACCAACTGCGCACTCCACAAGGAAAAAGGGAGCAATGCTAGCATTTATGGACAATATACCGATTGATGCCATCTGTGCAGCAGCAACCTGGGCATCACCACACACCTTCGCAAAACATTATTGTGTGGACATACAGATGAACAAGGAAGCTCAAATTGGACAGAAGGTGCTCCAACACCTGTTTGCAAATTCTTCCTTTCACGACAGCCTCCCCAAAACGCGAGAAACCGCTACATAATCTAATGCACAGCATGTGAATCCAGAAAAGGATTCACAATGCAAAACAAAATGGTTACTTACCAGTAGGAGTAGTTTTGCAGCATGAAGAGATTTCTGGATTCACATGCGACCAACCCAGCCTTCCCCTACAAGGACAGCAAACAGGTGGGGAAGTAAAAGAATATATCGGTGTTTAATAAAACCTTCTCAAGGATTACAAACCAAAGAAAGACAGAAAGAAGAATCCGAAGATGGCCACCATGCACGTCGACCACCAGGATACCGTCTGATGTACCTGGCACCAAATGGTGGCCGGCGACCAAAACAAGAAAAAAAAAAAGAAAACTAGGACAATTCTGGACCCAACCACTAGATGGCGGAATAATGCACAGCATGTGAATCCAGAAAACTCTTCAAGCTGCAAAACTACTCCTACTGGAAAGTAACCATTTTGTTACAGGCAGCCGATGCGTATTTCGTCCACAGGACTTCTTCAAGGCTATAATTAGTCACCAAAAGCAATCACAAGATGCCATTCCAAAGTATGCGATGTTCCAGATAAAAATCGCAGTCCATTTTGGAGAGCCATCTGTTTAGGAGTATTTTCCAGATGCACAACTGGGGCTTTCAGTGTAGGGGTCTCTGGACGGACCCAACCATGATGTAAACTAACTTGTAATTACCAAAGTGATTCCCACATAAATATAAGAGAAGGTCGTAAAAGTGTGGGATTACAGCTGACCAAAGGTGAGTGTATGCGTAGCTTGGAAGTAATTTCCTTGAACTATTGGAGCCGTAGGGTTCAAGAATGCAGCAGGGCCATGATAAGTGAGTGCGTTTTTTTGTATCGCCACTTTGCTGAAATTCTCTTCCCCGGAACACTGCGAGCTCCCCTGAGGTTGTCAACACAATTCCAAAAGTGGAAAAAGCCTCAAAATGACCTATTTCCTTTTGCATACCAGTTACCAAATCAACGGTTTGCAACCAGAATTGATGTTGCAAACTATTAACGCATTCCGTACCGAATTGCAATCTTGAAGGAATGCCCCTTTCATATTGCGTTCAGAATAGGACACAAAAACCCTTTTTACGAGTTGGAAAATCTTTTCTGACTCATAAAATAGTTTTGTAGGTTGGAAATAGCCATGTTGTGTTTGCAAACCCTTTGATTTTGCAAATCGTAGGGTTTGCAATAGCTAAAATTGTTTTATACTTCTTGCCGTAGATGTCCAAGGTGCAGCAGTAAAAATGTAAAACCAGAGACTCTGCAGCACACAATAAACAAGCATTGGGAAAACCGATAGGTATTGTCGCCTTTGGGACCCAATGGCCCTGCCAATGCTTTTTGGTGATGCTAAACAGAAAGGTGCAATTATATGAATCCATGAATGAAGATATTTATATAGTGCGACAGCTACTCAAAAAGAGTGTTCCGGCTCTGCAACAGAGTGATTAGGGGGTGGGGGAGAGGGCACTACTGACTAAAAAGAAAAGTCTCAAGTGATTTTTGGAAGGCAGATTCCGATTCTATACTTATAAGCTGTTTTGGGAGGCAGTTTTAGATTTTGGCTGTGCGAACCAGAAAGGAGAATCCGCTGCGTCTATTTTATTTTATTTTTTAAATGGAGGGGGGAAATCAGGTGAGCCTTACTAAACCGCAGACTTCTAGACTGATACTCTTTGATTCTTCTATTCAGGAAGGTGGGGACAGAATTATGCATAGCTTGGTGTGCTAGATTGAGAGCTTTGAAGGTGATCCTTTCACCGACTGGAAGGCAGTGCAGTTTGGCAAGGAAGGGTGAGGTAGGAGTGCTTTTTTTTGTGGTTGAAAGGCAAGCGAACTGCGGTGTTTTTGGACTTTTCTGTAGACTGCAAATCAGATAGGGCAGTAAACCCAAGTACAAGGAGTTTGCGTTGTTCAGTTTGGAGAGAATCATGATTTGAACTACCATTTTCCATGCCTCCCGATGAAGGAGTAGTCAAAATGTCCTGAGGGCTCTAAGGATTCAAATACAGTTTCTGGCCACAGAATGGATCTGGGTTTTAAAGGCTAGGTTGTTGTTAAAGATTACTCCCAGATTTCCTGCTACCTCTGTTGGTGGAGGAGGAGTAGGTCAGGCCCTTTGCCAAGAGCTGGACTAGCCCGTATTGGGTTTTGAACGTAATAGTACGATTTCTGTTTTATCTGGGGTACATTGAAGTTGACTTTCCTTGAGCCATTTTAAGACTGCTCTCATGAAGTTGAGAAAGGACTTTTTGCCACCGCCTGGCTTTCCACCAACCCATCAGTTTGTTAGGCAGCGGAGGTCGTTCCTTCTCCTATCTTGCTGCCAAGTCCTGGAACGCCCTCCCCCTCCACCTGCAAACCTCTCCTTCGCCCGCCGACTTCAGAAAGGGGCTCAAGAACTGGCTCTTTAACTAAGGCCTCAGAACCTCAGCGCCTGGTTACCCCCGGGAGGGATAAGCTGAGCTTTACAAATACTGTTTGATTTGATTTGCGGGTATCGGAGTTGCCCTCATGGGAGAAGACCAGCTGAGTGTTGTCGACATATGAGACGATAGTGATGCCGGATGACTCTACCAGAGAGGCAAAGGGAGCCATGTAAACATTAAAGAATGTTGTGACCGCCCTTTGCGGTTATGTGATTCTGTGAGCGCGAACATGAACATGTCTGCAGAATAGTGTGGGCACCACTTTCTTGCAGTTATTATTCACCGATCTAAGATGGTGGGCATTACTTATATCGGGCACTTAAAAAATATTGTTAAGTGTCCAAAGCGCTTTAGTGGAAGGTTAGCAATAATTTGCTGCCTGACCCAAAAAGAAATATATATCTTTAAAAAAAGGAACAGCAGAGGTGGGTACGGGAGCAGAGGAGGGAGTGGCTTGAGGGAAAGCAGCAGGCAATGGCCATGGTACCCGAGGGAGAGAGCAGCACTGGGAGAAGCACACGCGGGAGACAGCAACACAGAGTTGGTGGAGTTAAGTCAAAATTCATGAAAACAAAAAAACACTATGAAAATAACTTTAATCACTCGCAAAAGTAGCAGAAGCTTGAAGTTGTAGTACAACTGGTGTAGTAGACCAAGCACCAGCAGTGTATGTTGGATGGAGGGAGCCTGAAAGAATAAAACGTATACACTATCATGCATTTTATACGGTGAACGATGGACTTAAACCAAATGTTTTACACCGTCCAGAGCTTTGTCCTTTTTTCAGTAAGACATTTGTAGCTTGCTTCTTTATCACCCAGTCTGCCATTTAATGTATTTGTCCACTGTAAGGCTGGCAGTATACAACTGTAACTAACACCTATTCAAACAGGCATATTTCAACATTACACAGATTACTTTGGTGATGGGACATTTAGACAGGTCCACAGTGCAAAATTACCTTTTTGCTTTTAGTCAGCATAGGAGCTTTGCACTTGTCAAGCAATTCAAATATCAGTCGACAGGTACAGTAACATCAGTACAAGGAATGCAATACTAAAATGATGCCATTTTCAAGCTACATAATCCAGCCCCTAGGGTTTCAGAAAACAGCATGCATGGCACTATACAAAAAACCTACGGCTTGCATTGTGATCAATGGGGCTGTCTCTGAGCCCTTCACTCTGCAAAGAGGGACAAGGCAAGGTTGCCCCCTGTCCCCCCCCTCACTATTCTTACTAGCACTAGAGCCTCTGATTAAAGATATCAAGACCAATGAAGAGATGAAAGGGTTCACCATCAATGAGGTCACAATCAAACTAGCAGCGTAATCGGATGACATCCTAGTTGTCATGGAAAGTCCTAAAGCCTCTATCAAGGCCCTCATAGAATCCATAAACAAGTACTCGGCCCACTCCGGTTATAAACTTAACAAAGACAAGTCAGAATGCAAACCACTCAACATACACACCACTAGAGACATATTGGGGGATTCGGGTCTCGCTTGGCAAACCAGTTTAGTAAAATACCTGGGCATTTATTTTGGCAAGGACCTTAAAAGCACACTAGAACATAATGAAAAAATAATGCTGGACAAAATAAAGAAGTACAAAAGGGGGTGGTGATGGACGGAGCATCAGAACCAATCAAACACTCACTCCCAGCCAACAGATCTGGGTTTGATCCATCACGATTTTTTAGCCCACTCTGCCACCCCAGTTCAGACATGGCCAAATGCAAATCAGTCTGACCCTGTGCCTCATGGGAACAGTCCAGCCCGAACTGCCAAGCCATGCCTTCCCTGGACCAGAAACAAGCTTCCTAGGACCGGTTTCTGGCATTTCAGCCGTCTTCAGCCAGGCTTGCTTGAATCCAGTGGCAAAGTGAGCAAGGGACTCACGTCTGAGCATACCCTGCCAACTTATGGCGAACAAAGCAGTACAAAAGGGGGTGGTGATGGACGGAGCATCAGAACCAATCAAACACTCACTCCCAGTCAACAGATCTGGGTTTGATCCATCACGATGTTTTTAGCCCACTCTGCCACCCCAGTTCAGACATGGCCAAATGCAAATCAGTCTGACCCTGTGCCTCATGGGAACAGTCCAGCCCGAACTGCCAAGCCATGCCTTCCCTGGACCAGAAACAAGCTTCCTAGGACCGGTTTCTGGCATTTCAGCCGTCTTCAGCCAGGCTTGCTTGAATCCAGTGGCAAAGTGAGCAAGGGACTCACGTCTGAGCATACCCTGCCAACTTATGGCGAACAAAGCAGTACAAAAGGGGGTGGTGATGGACGGAGCATCAGAACCAATCAAACACTCACTCCCAGTCAACAGATCTGGGTTTGATCCATCATGATTTTTTTAGCCCACTCTGCCACCCCAGTTCAGACATGGCCAAATGCAAATCAGTCTGACCCTGTGCCTCATGGGAACAGTCGTGGGACCCGTGCTCACTACGCCACTGGAGTCAAGCTATCCTGGCTGATGACGGCTGATAGCCAGAAACCGGTCCTAGGATGCTTGATTCCGGTCCAGGGAAGACATGGCTTGGCAGTTCGGGCTGGACTGTTCCCATGAGGCACAGGGTCAAGACTGATTTGCATATGGCCATGTCTAAACTGGGGTGGTGTAGTGGGCAAAAGAACGATGGATTTAACCCAGATCTCTTGACTGGGGGAGAATGTATGCATTGTCAGCATTAAGTCCATCATTTGTTTGTTGTAAGGACAAAATAAAGAAGCTGCTGGAGGGCTGGTCGCCTAAATTCATTACGTGGTGGGGAAGGATTGAGACAATTAAAATGATGGTTACCCCAATGGTCAACTACCTTTCAAATATGCTCCCTCTTCCATCGCAAAATAGATAAGATGCTGAATAACTTCATCTGGCGAGACAAAAAAGCAAGGATAAGCCTTAAAAAACTAAGACTGGGGAAAAAACTAGGAGGATTAAACCTGGCAGATTTTAAGACCTTCCAAACGACCTTTTTGGCAAAACAGGGTAGCTACTGGATTCTACCAGACCAGGAGTACACACCAGCTTGGCTGAGCGTAGAGAGAGCTATCCTAAACAACCTCGAACCATTAGCACTACTAACAGCCAGTAAACATAAAATGGTAATAAACTCAAAAATACCAGAAGCGCCCTACTAAAGGTAGACCAGAAGACTGAACATAGCATAAAAAACTCGAGATGGGAATCATTATGGGTAAACAATAACATAAAATACAAAGGCAAACCGCTCTCTATGGATACGTGGAGGAAAATCGAGATCTCCCACCCTATTCAACTCGAAGAGGGAGGGAATCCCACCACTTTCAGGATGTTAAAATCCAAGCACAATTTACCAGACAATGAACTTTATAATTTCCTAAAAATCAAAACAGCCCTGTCCAAAGCAAGACTTTCTGCTACCATGCCGTCAATCATCCAGTATATGGCAAACCTCAATAAAGTAGGTCACCAGGTTTCACACATTTATAGACTCCTACGGCCGAACACATCTAAACTTAACGAGAAGACACGTAAATACCGGGAGTCACAGCTAGGATTTACAATGAGTGAGAAAGAAACCCAGGTACTATGGTCCCCCCCCCCCACACAAAGTAAGATAACCCCGGTACTAGCTCAGTCAAAATTCTGGACACATCACAAACTACACTGGACCCCAGCACGCCTGGCGAACCTAGGCTTGAACACCAATGACCAATGCTGGAATTGTAATAGCGGAAGGGGGGGATCTGGCCCACCTCATATATCACTGTCCCAAAGCCGAAACATAATGGGAGAAGATCTTTGCCTTTTTAAATGACATGTTAGGATGTTCCCTTAAAGCTGAGTTTGCCACCCTGGTGACAGCCCCTATTAGGACAGAGGCAGTCCCACAACAAGATAACGACCTACTTGATCTCCTACTAACAGCAGGTGTAAAAATGGTTCTAAATAAATGGAAAGACACCTCCAAGGCATCGTTTAAGGGATGGCTCAACTGGGTGACGTACCTTAGAGGTGCAGATACGGTGGCCCTACGTGACTCCCCGTGGAGACAGCCCGACAGGAAAATGTGGGCACCCCTGGACAAATACTTAGACCCCTATGAACCACCCTGAAGATGTCTAGTATAACGACCTGGATACCAACCCTTTTAGATAAATGGCGAGCAGGCTGCTTCTCTCTCCACTCTGGTCCCTTCTTCCCTGTCCCTATCTGTGCTTCCTGTGACCTTTTACGTGAACAGAGGGTGGGGGGCAGCCTAAAAAGGAAACAAAAATTGTACCTCAACTAGTACATCCAACATGAGCTGCCCTGTAACATCATGCGACACAAAGTGCATGTTTTATGTTTATTTGTATTTGTTTTGTATGGCTTTCGTATATGACAAAATCTCAATAAAATTCTATTGAAATAAAAAAAAAAGAAAACAGCTTGCTTGAATTTGTCCTTTTACGTTTCCCATTATACTCGGGCCAGCTGGTTCAAAAAATAACTTTTTAAAAGCCATTACCATGCGGGACAGCCAGTAGACTGGTACAAAACTGGCCAAAACTGCAAATGGATTGAAATCTGGCCTAGGCGTAAGCTCTAAAAATTGACTCTGAGCAGAATAATTATTCACTCTAATCTTGAAAGAAGCACACAAAATGAATGTAGCAATTTCAATTTCTCCAGTTTCAGATGTGAGTTGCTTAGAACTACAAGTCCCAAAATGGCCAGAAATACCTAGACTGGGTGAGCTACCCATGCATGGATTTAGGAAATGGGATTAATGATTAGATTAGAATTTAAAAACCCTATATTCAACCGCAAGAAAATACAGAGCTAATTTATTTTGGCATCCTCAGCCAATCAAGACTTTCCAGTGAGAATAGTGATCAGATTCACAAATGACTTCATGCTGCCATGACCACCATGCATTGGTCTTGGGTGGTATTTATTAACACTCTTTTCTGTGAGTTAGTCTTTTTTCACCTCAGTTGCGATCATAATCGTGTTGCTGAACAGAACGTGCACTCGTACACTGACATAGTCATCTGGTAGACGAATATAAAGGCATTTACCATTTTTTTCTGCGTTTAGTCCATCTGTGTATATAGATCCCTAACTGTGCATTTTTTTTTAAACAACATATTTCTCTAAAGTAAGTCGGGGTGGGTGCCTCAACAGACGAGCCCAGAGACGGCAGTACTGACTAGTGAGCGAAAGTTATGGCTTGGAGAAAATCTACCACTCACAAGTGTTCTAAATATTTTGGTTGGTTTTTGTTTATAAGTAAGGATACATATCCATTTGAATAAACACTCTGATGTACAAAGATCATTTTGTTGATTAGGTCTCAGCCTGGCGAAAGCAGCGCATGCGCTGCTCTGCCATGCAGAGGCCTTTTGGAATCTATACGATTCCAGCGTGCACGCGGGGAGGCAAACGAGACAGAAGACGTGCACGCGGGGATTGGATGCTTTACTGGCGGCGTGATACACTGGGGACTTTTTTTTTCGCTGCCAGTAAAGGCAGTCCCCGCATGCACATCTTCTGTCCGTCCCATGACGGGCCGCGCTTGTGTTATCCGGCAGTGGGGGAGAAAATATTGCTAGGAGTGTGGCCTTGTGGTAGTTTGTTTGAAGAGGTTTTTCCATATAGTAAATGACGGCTCATAGTTGAAAGTGCTTCGTTTACGTTATCAAACACCAATGATGCTAAAGTGCACGTAGGGTGGCTTCTTGGCATATTACTGTGGAGCGCTTAGATGAGTGAACGAGGGGTGACAAACGTTGTGCCAACCAGTCACAAATAAGGTTGTCCCTCCCTCCCCCCGACAAACTTGGTGCTGCTTATGCGTGTACTAACATTGGTGCACATAATATTCGGCAATCCTCTATGGTGTCAGGAGGCATTAAGGCCACCAGTTGCCACTGCTCCACTGTTTCTGTTTACACTAACACCAACGATAATGCGCGTGGTTTTCCCCGCGGTGTGGACCACTGTATGTGTTGTGTTCACGGAAGGAATTTCATGCTTATTTTATTTTTAAGATACATCTGCAAAAGAGTCAGGTATTTTTGACCACCAGATGGCACTGCTCCACTGCTGGAATGCACTGCTCCATAAAGTGGGGAGCGTGCAGCGTGCATTCCACGGGAAGGCGAAGGATTAAGAAGTATAATCACACTGTCCCCGGGGGGTGGGGGGCAGGGTCAAAGGGTAGGGGTGTCTGCTGACCCCTCCAATGTGGTGTCCATAAACGGCAGTTCACCACACTATGTGAAAGGATTGCTTTGGTACTTACACCCACAGGTACGAACATGACACAGATTCAAAACGTCTAACGGTGCATTACAAAGATTATATACGCAACCAGTTGTATAGTTGCCAATGTCTGGCATGGCACGGAGAACCTCCTTCCAGGGCGGAAGAGGCAGAGCAGCCTGCCCTGAAACTGGCTAACCAAGGCAGAGTCCCTGAGTCGTCGGTACAAGTACGCTTTGTGATCTCTGGCAGATTTTCAGTTTCCCCCGGAAATAAAGAAATTAAATAAATTCAGCAAAATAATAAATAACTCCCAATGCCTCCAAAGGCTATCTTCTTTTCACTGTAGTTCTCCCTACTCTTCTACCTATCTCAGTTACCTCACTTTCTTCTACTCTTCTCACTTTCTGCCTCATTCGTTCCTTACCTCTTTGCTTTTGCTCCCTCCTCTCACCCTTTCCTACCACCCTCTCTACTTCCTGGTACCAATATCTCCACCCCTCTGCAGGCTTTCTTTCCGTGGACCCCTCCCACCTCCATTGCATGTGCTATGTCCGTAGTGTCTTCCCCCTTTCCTCTTTTCGGGATGCTGTGTCCATCCATACTCCTCCCGCTCTCCTCCGTCCCCACCCCCACCTTCCATTCCCTCACCTCACCTATTCTTACATCCCCTCTCCCCCTGTTTTTACCCCTCACCTTTCTCGGTTTATAATTCTCTTTCTCGCCCCCTCATTTTCTTCACTCCTTTGCCTAGCTCTCTTTTTTCTTCATCTTTCCCAGCCCTTGCTCCAGCCCTTGCTCCACCTCTTCTCTCGTTTTCTTTCCTCCCTCCAGCTTCCCTCTATACTGTATTTGTCTTCTTACTACCCTTTCTCATGTTTTCTACCCTCCTCTGTTCTTGTCTTCCCACCCCTCCTTAGCTACCACTCTGCGTCTTAGGAGCTCTTGTGGCTTCTCCTTGGTCTCCTGTTGGTGGGACAAGCAGTCGCTGGGGTTCCCACTGTGGGGTTTTCTGTTGAAAGTTGGGCTCTGGGGAACAGGGCACGAGAGACATCTCTTTTGTAGGGTCTGGTCAGGGAAGATTTTTTAAAGGGGTGAGAGGAGATGGGGCGATAAAGATTCAAATCTGACATCTCACTGAGCAGAAGAAAACTGAGAGTTTGAAATGAGGACTGAACCCAGGGTGACCTTGTGGATGCTTAGATAAATAAGACAACACGTCGGCAGGGGTGGAGAGTACCCAAGGGGGAGATGGCCATTTGAAAAAGATGCAAGGCCGTAGAAGAACAAGGTAACCTGAAGCGAGGTGAGAGATAAGATTAGAACTGGAACCAAAATGAAAACACGCATCGAAAATGCAATAGGTCTTGCCTTTGATTAAGTTAAAGCCATTTGCTTTGCTAGTGGTTTTCTATAGCAAAACAAATGGCGTTAAAGACAGGCGAGACCTATTGTATTTTTAATGCTTGTTATATAAGGGAACAATGCGGTTGTCTGTGTTGACTGTGCTGAAACAAATACATAACATTTTTATATAAACCTAATGTGCAGAGTTTGCAATATATGTTGCATTAATTCCAAAACTTTGCCGACAATAAACCTTCTTTTAGGTCTCGCAGACCTGCGTTGCAGCGCGCATGCGGAGCTCGCTCTGCGAGGCGTCTTGTAATCAAGCAGATTTCAGAAGTGGAGTGCAGGCTCCGCTTCTTCTTTCCATTGGCTTGCGTCATCGTGGATGCTAAACTCTGGCTTTCCATTGTAAGTGAGGCTTTTTAGTCACTCCTTGTTACCGCCCTGTCTCCTTTTGGCCCCGCCCGCCCGCCCGCCCACCCGGACTGGATTGTTTGCTTGCGGCGTTACACCCACGGTCTCTCTAAATCTGTGAGCACTCTTTTTTTGTTATTTTCAGGACCACGCTTGTTTATTTAATTGATTTGCCGCGCGGGCCGCTTTCACCGCGCTTGTTTATTTATTTAATTATATTGGAGCGATGTCCGCTGACTTTAGCAGTAGCGCTTGGTTTATTTATTTGATTAATTTGGAGCACGTTCCGCTGACTTTAGCGGTCCCGCTTGGTTAATTTATTTAATTTGGAGGACAGTCCGCTGACTTTAGCGGCCGCGCTTGGTTAATTTATTTAATTCATTTG
Organism: Triturus cristatus; assembly: GCF_964204655.1. NCBI lineage: Eukaryota > Metazoa > Chordata > Amphibia > Caudata > Salamandridae > Triturus > Triturus cristatus. The sequence continues at coordinate 155,244,849 of NC_140589.1, read as the reverse complement.
GAGCGTGGTCCGAGAGCCACACGTTCGCAGGAGGAGCCACTCAAAGTGAAACGCCAAATACATTTTTTATAGCGCGAACTCTAACTAAAGGTATTGGGGCGCTTCTTGTAGACGCTGGCGGGAGCAGGAGAGCCAGGTGATGAACGGGAAAAAACAATACATGGGTGGACAGGCTGCGAACCACATGCTATAAAAGCATTCCCTCGCATCACTGTGCTGCAAGCACACCCCTCTGTTCACATGAGCTTAATAATAACTCCATGACCGTCTTGTACTGTATCGTCTTGTGGTTCTGACGCAGCCTCAAAGTGCTGCAAGTTAATAACACTTAGTTTACCGACCTGGAAAGGATGAAAAGCCGAGAAGCCCCTACAGCGATTGAAGTTCATGCTGACCTGCAGTCTCAGACAAACCTCGGCATTTTACTTGGCAATGTCACACGTCAGTCGCGCCTAGAGGCTTGTGCCGTGCGCAGCCTCCCCCCCCAGAGCCTCACCCGGGTCCCAGGTGGAATTTGCCCCGGCCATAGCCAAGGGTTGCGTCAGGCGAGTGTGTGCATTTCAGACCCACATTACCAAACCTCTTCCGTGGGAATGCAGCACAGCTCCCTCGGCGCATTCTTTGCCACCGTTAATACGCCACATGGGGCCCTTATCTGCTAAGTATGCACAGACTTGTATACTATAATTGAGTGCCAGTGTGCGAGGCCTGTGTGTATGTGTGTTGATCAGCACGTCTAGGTTTATCGACTTTGGATTCAGCACCCCTTCTGTACAGACCTTCTGGCCTAAGACAGTGATGTAAGACAGCAGTGTGGGCGAGATTCATACCAAGTAATGGTCAGGACAATAGGTCTTGTGCCGGCAAACAGACTGTTGGATTTGCCGATGATTCTTTAATTTTGTTGTGGTTTTTGTTCAACTTTATGTTGGAGGGAGCTGCTGGAACCTCAACAATATACACAAGCATTTGCAATGCAATAGGTCTCGCATTTACGTGGGTTTAAGCAGTTGGCATTGTAAATGACAATGCCTTTTATTTATGTTTTGAAAACCCAAACATAAATAAAGGGCGTTGTCATTTACAATGCCAATAGCTCAAACTGCATAAATACGAGACCTATTGCATTGCAAATGCTTGTTCTTTAGAAATTGTAAGGGGCGACAAGGGTTGATTTAGATTCATAATAAGTGTTTTGCAGATGCTGTATAGTATTATGTTGCCAGAGAACGGTTTGTTAAAAAGGCTCCTCAATCTAAGCGCATGTTGGTGCTCAGAGCTGCAAAGCTCCAAATTAGTTTACTGAACTGAGGGCTTGTTTTCCAGCCCTGAACCCATGTCACTGCTTAGAGAATTGAAAGTGCATGCTCTAAATGGCAGTATTTCCATGGCAGGCTTACCCATGGTGTAACACGCATATCCTTCACTGTCACCTACTATTGAAAAGCTGAGTTGGGAACAAAGGGCACACCTTATTCAGAAAGGAATACTACCAGCCCATTTCAAAAAGCCAACTTAAAAGATCTGATTACAAGACTACGACTCCATGTGGTCAGCTGAAAAGCAGAAATACCTTGAAGTGTGAGCCTTTAAATGGATTCTATGGAAGGTGTGAAAATATTACTGGCTCACCTGGAGTAAAATGAGGGCCAGAGCAACACTGGTTTGGAGTAGCACACGGGAAGCAACACTGGGACAGGGGTGTTTTGTTGCTGGGGAGGGGGGTCATGAGGGAGAGAAATACAGGGGGTGGGCAGGGGTGTTTTGCTTGGTAGAGAACAGGAGAGAGAAAGCAACACGTAGCGACAAAGGAAACACACAAGAGGGAAAGGAAAAATGAGCGCACATAAGTAGGGGGATTTGGGGTGGGAAGACGCAGACGTGGTAGAGAGCTGGTAAACACATGCACTTTCATGTACCATGTAACCAAAAATATATTTTTTAAGTAGTTCCCTGAAAGTAAGAAGTGGAAGGACACAAGTCGTCTAAGCAAAAGAATAGTAGAGAGGCTGTGCTTCAGGGGGGAAGCCATTGAATAAGAAGCAAGTAATTGAGTTATGATAAAGTCAATCAGTAGTAAGCACCGGTGGGGGGTAAATTAACACTGTCTTTTGCAACCAGATAGCTTATGCTATGTGGTTGGCTCGACCGAAGGTCTTCCCTGAAAGAGAGTAGTCAGCCAGTCAAGAAGATGGTAATAGCTATGCTCCAGGAGTGAGACAAGCACAAGATGAACAGCGAAACTCATCGCATAAGAGCACATGAGTGACAACCTGTGGTAAACAATGGGCAAGCTGTTACTCCCTTGTATGTTTCTGATAGGCCCACAATTGTTCTTGTGCAGTCAAGCAGCCTGTGCTGTCTGGTAGGCTTGACTCACAAATGAGCACTGTAACTAGTCAATTAGATAGTTACTTATGGAATATTAAACGCTGCAGTACCTTCATCCAGGTATGTTAATACTGTTTACTGTTATTTAAAATATTACCTGTGACTCCCAATCTGATGCTGGAGAATGTGAAGGGTCTCCAGTATTGGTTCTGGCCAATTGTAGTAGTTTGTAATATGATCATAATTCCACACACACCCACAATGGTTGTCCTTAATCTTCTTATTTGTGAGTTTATAGAGCAAGTGCTTAATTTGAGCAGGTGGCTGCAGGTGGGGCCCACTGGAATTCCTTTTTGGGGACTGGCACATATGTTCTCTCTTCAATATTTCATTCAGAGCAAGAGAGAGAAAAAAAGGAAGGAAATTAAAGCGAAAGATGAAAAAAAGTTGACAATGGGAGAAAAAGGTGAAAAATGACCGGCTTCAGTGAGATAAAGGGCAGCAGGTATCTGATAGAAGACTATGCAGCCTTGGTATTCTGCACTGTAGATATATGTAGCGCTAGCCGCATGCTTCTGGGCAAAACTTTGGGCACAGCACTGTACAGAATCTACATATTGTTGTAGGCTGAATCTCATTTGTGTCACAAATATAATGGTTGACTACACCGTCCTGGTGAAGGCCCTAACCATTCAATACAGCCTGTAGGAGATATCCTTCAAGGATCGCTTGTTATTATGTTGAAATGCGGGATCCATACACATCTGCGACTACAGTGAAACAGTCTTTATTATTGGCCCTCACCTGTATCAGAAAGTTTAGAAAAATCGTAGGATCACTGTATGCGTCATTATGTGATTCAAAACCCAACATGGTTGTTTCCATAGACATACATCTGGCTTGCATGCATAGCTTATATAAGGAAGCAACGGAAATAATTAACAAAATGTCCAAATTATAGGAATATTTTCAGATATGCTATCAACAGCATACTCTATACCTAGTGAAGGCCTCTTTGGCATACACTCTCCTTTGTCTTCCATCTTTCACAAACCCAACGAACAGTTCCGTTCTCTACCGGTGTTAACTTTATAGCAGTATTTGGAAGAAAACTTTCATCTCTCTGTTCCAAAATCTCTCCCCTCTGTATGAGCTCCTCCTTCAGAATGGCATCTATATATTCTTCTTTTTCATCTTGTCTAACCACCTTTTGGCATGTTCACAAAATATTCTTCAGTCCTTTCCGGTGAAGGATCGCCTTGCTATCCGGTCACGCTTCAACTTGTAGGGTCAGGAAATACAGAATTTCACAATATCGACCCTTTTTTCCTACGTTGCCTCAGAGCAAATTTTAACTTATTCCTAAACATTCCTCACACTTTTACTTCTATCAAGTTTTTTTCATGCTTCCTATTTTCTTTTCTAACTCCAAGATCTCCAGCTATAATGCTCTCCATATCCAAGACATCAGACAATATCTTAGATCCACGCTTATATATAATTCTGCTTATATCGGACTAAATGAATTTGGAAAGTGGTTTTACGACTTATTTCCTAAGGGTAATCTACTCAAATTATTTTTCTTACTACTGCAGCCATGGCAAGATATTTTCACTGAGAAAGGGCTGCCAGATTACAACGTGTAAGAGTGCCTGTGCGTTCACTCAGTGCTACTGCTGGGAATCCTTCTGCTACAGTAATGCAGCTCTAGGACATGTGGGTTATAGCATCTGTTCTTATGAGGTGAACCTCTATTTTTATGTATTTATATACATCAGATTCTGGTTGTTTATTATTTTTTTTTATTCACACTTATATCATTTTATTGCATAAGCTTTCTCGTTTTTAGGTTGAGCCTAGAGGAAGCACGCATTTGCTGCTCTGCGAGGCATGACTTACTGAGTTATGGATTTGAAGCTCTACCCACTCTCCGACCATATTTTCCATTGGCTTGTGTCGTTGCCATTCGTAAATGCTGGCTTCTGATTCCTTAATGGCCTTGTTAGTCCCTCCTTAGTACCGCCTTGTCTTGATTTAAAACCTCTCATGGCGGCTGGCCCTTTTACTTCTGTTGCGACACGGTATGTTTTATTTAGGCTGTAAAGCACTATTTTCTTTAAAGGGTTTTGCCGTACTGCAGGCACGACGTGCTTTCCTCACATTAGCCCGCCGTATGCGCTTTCACTTTCCAAGCAGCCAGGACAATGGTGGCCGCTTCTTTGCAATGAAATAGGTCTTGCATTCAGGAAAGTTTGAGCTTAAAGTCTCGTAAATACAAGACTTATTGCATTGCAAATGCTTGTTTTATCAAGCTTACAGTATTTATCCATTCATATAGGTATATGGTTATATGGGCACAAGGTTTTTGTATATGTATATAGATGTGTGTGTGTGTGTGTGTGGGTATATATATACACACACACACACAACACATGGTAACTCACATGTATATATGTATATAGACGAGTGTGTATGTGTGTGTGTGTGTGTATATATATACACACACACATATATAGGTGTCTCGTCTAAATAAAGGAGACCCATTTTTGAAGAATCCCTTGGTGTGCTGCATGATTATTTATAAAAGATAATCGGATAAGTAATACACACACACACACACACACACACACACACACACACACACACACACACACACACACACACACACACACACACACACACACACACACACACACACACACACACACACACACACACACACACACACACACACACACACACACACACACACACACACACACACACACACACACACACACACACACACACACACACACACACACACACACGCATGCACGCCCGCCCGCCCCCCCCTCCCCCTCCCCCGGTAACTCGCATAAGACGCACTCCAGCTTCCACAAGGTTACCTGCCTTTACTTGCAGTAGGTATGGACACGCACAGTTAGCAGGTAAGATCAGCAGCTTTCCAAAAACGCCAACGCGTTTCGAGTGTCCTCTTCTTCTAGGGCTATTGGAAAGTTTGTGCGGTGGTAGGCCACTCCCCTTAATTATCCATACCTACTGCAAATAAAGGCTGGTAACCTTGTGGAAGCTGGAGTGCATCTCATGCGAGTTACCATGTGTTGTCCATATTGAGGCGAAGGCTCGTCCTCCGAAACTGCACCTCCCCATGATTCCCAGGGGGCCATGTGGAAGGGATACACCGTCCACCTTGTGGGGCTGAAACGTAGGATTCAGGACACTCAAGTATGTGGGGGCCCATTCTGGGCTTTAAACTGGCAGTGATAAGTGCACTTTAATTTTCAGGAATAATCGGGCACTACAACTCCCATAAGTCTTCAGGTCGCCATCAGGCGGAACTCTATAACTAAGGGGAGTGGCCTACCACCACACAAACTTTCCGATAGCCCTAGAAGAAGAGGAAACTCGAAACGCGTCGGTGTTTTTGGAAAGCCCCGCTGATCTTACCTGCTAACTGTGCTTGTCCATACCTACTGCAAATAAAGGCTGGTAACCTTGTGGAAGCTGGAGTGTGTCTCATGCGAGTTACCATGTGTTTGTGTATATATCAAAAACTCCACTCCTGCAGCTAGCGCTTCAAATGGTGAAGAATGGAGCACGGACCACAACTTTGGTGCATAGAATTGGTTTATTCACTCAACGGTAAACTAGCCGTTACGCGTTTCGGCTCCGAAGAGCCTTGATCACATGACACGCATTGAAGTCAGCTGACCATTTTTATACCATTTTTTAAAAACATTTTTTCTACGTGGTATTAAAGTGACAGTGCAGAAACTCAGACTTGTAAACCAATCAGGCGGTAACATTGTTACGTATACATTGCATATTGCCAATTCCAAAAGCTGTAACATCCAATAGTTAACATTTTGCTTATTTGATCATTTTATCTCCAAACATCATTAGAGAATTATGGTTTAAATACTAATGCCACAGTTCAACTTTATAGAGTTGTCAACATATCCTCAAGATTTAGGATCATTGTTGATGAGCAATCCTTTCAATGTGCAAAATTGTGCAAATTATAATACATCCAATACGTTAATAAATAGATTTTAAAATATCATAAAATGTATGCCGGGAGGTAGAAATCAGCATTTAAGGTTTAAATACCAGCTTTAATGACAGATTTGTCCTACCGAAATAAGCTCAATAAATAGATAAATAAATATAGTTTTTATCATAAAACCATAGTCTAGAATTATCCACAAAAATCCTATTGTTAATTAGTACCGCTGTACCCCATTGTAATCCTGTATTAATTGCTCTGTAAGTGGGCATGATGTATGTTGGTGTATTTAAATCTAAATGAAGTTTTATGGCCGTGTGCATTTAGCTTGACGTGACAATACTGTGTAAAACAAATTTAAAAGTGAAATTAGGTTTAGAAAGTGCCAGTGCAAATATTCGTAGTGCACTTATACGACAAAAGCCTTTGTCGAGAGTTATATAGATATCTTAAGGTGTCTTGGGTGTAGACTATTAGCATGCAGCACTGCATTTACTGTGTATTTTAGTCTCTAGTTTCCCCCTCTCAATATACACCTCTACTTCCAGGAAAATAACAATTTCCGCACTGTTTGCGGTGAACTGCAAGTTAATTTCATTTTGATTCAATTCATCAACAAACATTTTGGCCTCTGCTTCAGAACGTTGCCATATTAAGAACAAATCATCAATGTAGCGCCACCAACATTTCACATTGTGTTTGAGGGTGTTAGCAAATTTTCTATGTAGAACCAGTTCCTCCCACCAGCCCATGTGTAGACAGGTGTAGCTGGGGGAGAAACTGGCCCCCATAGCAACACCCCGTAACTGTTGGTAGAGAATGTTCTGAAATAAAAAGATATTATTGTTAAGGCAGAAATCAATCATGTCAATAAGCATTTTGCTGTGTTGTTCATGTACAGCTGGTCTTTTTCTGAGGTAATGTTTGACTGCCCTCAAACCATCTTTATGGTCGATGCTCGTGCATAGAGCTGTAATGTCCATAGTTATCAATAAAAAATTGTCTTGCCATTCAAAGTCATGGATTTTTGTCAAAAAGTCACCAGTGTCTTTTAGGTACGAAGGCAAAGATTGAACAAATTCTTGAAGGAACTAGTCTATATATTGAGAAGTATTTTCAGTTAGACTGTTATTAGTGGAAATAATCGGGCAACCTGGCGGTTTGGTAGGATTTTTGTGCAGTTTGGGTATAAAGTATATTACCGGAATTGTAGGCGTGTTGTTTCTAAGGAAAAAATATTCATCCTTATTAATTAGACCCAAACTTCTCCAAGCCATCAACTTGCTGTAAAAGTTGTTGTATGTCGCTTTAAGGATAGATTGATCGCTTCTACGATAACATTGTCGATCTGTGAGTTGATCTAGATCTTCTTTAATGTAATCTCCCTTTGCCCAAATTACTAAATTGCCGCCTTTGTCTGCATTCCTTATGATGATGTCTATATTGTTTGATAATTTCTTCATGAGTTGTTGGTATTCCATTTCCTGTTTATTCTTTTTAATGTCTTTGGTTTTATTGATTTTGTGGTTCAGCTGTTTTAGACCTGTAATGACCTGTTCATGGAATAAGTCAATGGCATCCCTTGGCATAATCGGGACAAATAGTGAACGTGGTTTAAATATTTTGCTTTGGATGGCGCCTTCAGTATTGATCCCAGTAGCTGTGCTATGGTCATCCAATCTTGTTGTTGTCTGTGCCAGTGTCTGGAGATCTCTGAGGAGCGGCAGGTCGTCATTTGATAAGCCAAACACAGACAGAGAGCAGGTAAGGGGAGGCTAGTTGACAACTTCCACACTGTTTTCTTTATCAGTTGTGCCTTTAAGAAGATTAAACTTTTTGAGTTTTAATTTCCTAATGCCTTTGAAAGCATCCATTCTCGTTGCCGCGTAATCAAACGAACTTTCAGGACAAAAAGATAGTCCCAAAGAGAGTAATTGCAACTCTGCTTTGTTGAGGGCTACAGTTGATAAATTTGTCACTGTGATGTTTCTGGCATTATTCTGCTCATTGTTTACTTGAGATTCCATCGGCATGTTTGGTATCGTCTGGTTGTTTCGCCTTTGTTTTGCCCGTCTCCTTTCTGGGCGTTTACGGGTGTTATTTTTGTTGTTGTCTTTTTGGTCGCAATGTTTGCTTGCGCTACTCCACTAAAAAATCAAATTCTTCTACAAGTGAAATTGGAACCCATTTGTCTCTGTTCTCGCTCTCCGTCTCGCTTTCCAGAGCTGAACTTAATTCGGAAGTCGATGATTCCGCTTGTTTAGACCCTTTGTTGTTTCTTGACAGGGTTTTGGAGGCGCCACTGTACTTGGATATTTTCATGTTTTCGTATTTTTAGCAAAAGTAAAAATGCGCCCACACTCCTAGTCTGCTTTGTCCCGGTGGTACTTGTAAGTCTTACGTTCCCGTATTTTATCCTCTTCTTTTTTTAACCGTTGTGTCATTTCTTCCCTCAGTTTCTTATCTTCATCACTTTGGCCCATAGCGCCTATTTCTTCATTCAGGCCGTCTATTTTTTATTGCAGTTCCAGTCGGTCTGACTCCGCATATTTGACCGACAAAATTACCAGTCTCCTTGATGATTCGAGATTTGTCTCAGCCCACTCATTCATCATGCATGGGTCCGGTGTCTCGTAACTAGGTGCAATTAATATTCGTAAGCCGCGTGGAATCCTCCCGACATCCAGATAACGCTGGAGGGAGTGACCCTCCCACCACTTACTCTGCTCGCTCTTCATTAGTTTCTCTAAGCTTCTGTATTTGTCACGGAGACTTGTGTTTTTGACTCCGGCTGTTGCATTTTGGGCTATGTAGTTAGTATTTATCATGTTCGTGTCACATTTCTGCCGCAGCTGCCTCGCGGTCTCTCAGCGCGTCGGCCGACATACCTTGGGGATTATATATTTTTTTAATGGTTTATGACTGGAGAGCGAGTTCTTTGCCTATTGAAATCCTTATTAGCAAAGTTGTTCTCTAGTCCTTGGCACACCCTTCTACCCAGCATTTTCGCGTTTCGGTTGATCCTACCTTGGGTTGCTGACAGTCCACCTTGGGTCCTCCGACTCGGGTCTGTCCCGCCTTGCTTCCTTGCTTGTTGTGTATATATATATATATATATATCTACTGGCGGTCGCCAGTAGATGGTTATAGTTAGGACCTAGATATATATATATATATATATGTATTAGTGTCTCAATTGGTGTATAAGCGGCTGCATGGGTTGGTGAGTAGCTACATGAGTGTCTATATGGGTTATTGATTTGTTGTCTGAGTATCTGTATGAGTGCCTGAGTGTCTGTGCGGGTGGGTGGGGGTGTGTGTGACTCTCTGCATACATGTCTGAGTGGGTGATTCACTGGTTGTATGGATTCAAAAGTACATCTGGGAAGGGCTGTATGGGTGAGTTAGTGTGTGTATGGGTGTGTTGGTGAGTGAATAAATGTCTCACTGGTATATGTGTGAGTAACTACATATGTTTTAAGGCAGTATATGTGAGTGTTGGAGTATATAAATGACTATACGTGAGAGTAAGTTATTTGAAGGAGTGGGTGTATAAAAGTGTCTGCTTGTATCAGTGATTGTATAAGACAGTAAGTATGTGTTAGTATCTGCATAAATAAGTGATGTGGTGTGTGTATAAATAACGCAGTTGGTGTGTATAACTGTATACATGAGTAAATGGGTTATGTGATTGATTCTTTGCATGACTGACTAGGTGTGTGAGTAACTCTATGGATGAGTGGTGGACTGTGACTGTATGTATAGGTCTATGAGTGCATATTATAGTACTGTATTGATGAGTAACTGCATGTATAAGTGAGTGGATGTGAGTGTAGACCTAGGAAATAGTGGGTGGTATGTAGTATCTGGCATTGTTGTGTGTATGGTTTCAAAAATAGTAGTCTGTATTTTAGAGTGCATGTATCAAAGTTTATATTAGGCCATCAGTATGTGCATCAGATTATCAGGTGGATGATGTCATCAGTGATGTCATCATTGATGTCACTGACCGTGTCATGAGTGATGTAATATGTGACGTCATCACCAGTGCGTTGCGGGCGCGCTAGTTATAGTTAGCTCAACTAACTATAACGGACACATTTCTCTGGTTTTATCTGAGTCAAATGTCCAACTAACTATAACGTCCCTGAAACCTATGTTTTTTTCTGTGAATTTCTAAGGTTTTTTTATAAACCCCCCCAAAAAAATTCTATTTTTTAAAAAAAAAACATTTTGGAACTCTATTATACTTTTAATATGTAATGTTTTATAACTTGAAAAAAAAGTATGTATATCGTTTTTTTTTTTTTTTGGAAAACTGAAGTCCCATACCAGTAGTGTACCAAGCTCCATCAGCACGCCAATCCTATCCGCCATATTGCTAAACTCGTAAAGGATGCGCATTTCGTATCCAACAGGTTCGTGGCACTGCGTCCCGCGCAACATCATATACGTATGTGGTAGCGCCAGCTGCTACTTTGGTATGCAACGGGTACGCAGTACCATGCCGGGCCTTACGTCATGTACGTATGGGGTCACGTCCGCTGCGCGTTGCGTATGCGATGAGCACACGCTGCCAGGCCCTGTGTTACGTCATAGACGTATGGTGTCGCGCCGGGAACGCAATTCGCTCATTTTATTTTTCGTCTCAAAACTATATCTAAATAAGTTTAAAGTGTATATGAGAACAAGCGATAATCTAAAATATTTTAAACATTTATATATTTCTAACTGTAATAAACTTATACTATGGTAATATTTTCTCAAAATCGCGTTGGGTGCGGCCTCCTTGCGTGCTCGCTGCGCGAATGCCATGTGACCTTAAAGAAAAGCATTTGATTGGTTCATAACATTTCCCATTGTAACAGTTGGAGGACCCCACCCTTTTTCGCCATTCTCTCTACAGCGTTTGATGAGAGACTCCTCTTCTGCTTACAGAGCTTTTTTGAAAACATTTTACTATGTACACATATCCGACAGTACACACAACATGCAACCATCCTCTTCATCAATATTCATGCTCTGTAAAGTAGCCTTCCACCTGTGATAGCCATGCATCTAAAAGCTACATAACAGAACTTTTCCCCACTGCCAGAGGTAACTTGGTTGCATACACTGTCCACAGCACAATGTAATCTGGTACGGCCCAGGGGCAGTATCATGCATACATAATGAACACACAGACACAGATAGATAGTGGAAGTGGGTACGGACACGTGCGCTCGACTCCTTTTTATTACCAGGGTCACATATCCAGTGACGTCTGTGCTGAATGCGTGTGGGGTGAGTGTAAAGCAGCCCTCAGGGAATGGTTGCTGCTAGCATCAACTACAACAGTAATCATTGGATCACACACAGAGATTCAATAATAAAAGGGTCAATAGTTTGTGCTGCAGGAAGGTAGGGACACTAGATGAGAAATAATACCCAAAAGATTCTATCGTAAAACAACCATAACTTGTGGTATACTAAGATACAGGCAGTAGATCTGAAATAATACACAAAAAGATTGTATCATAAAGGGCACATCAGGTCTAGTGCACTTAGATAGCCACATCAAAAGCATTCAGCATGTACACAGCCAGCGATGATGCGTGCTGCGGGCGGGCCGCACTAGGAGCAATGTCTGTTGCCTACAACACTACATCATCTGCAGTAGAGACTCGATCTGAATTGTAAATACTGCTGTCTGCACTGTAGGCCAGAGAGCGGTCAGCAAGGGCCCACAGCCATGTGGCGTTGAGTTGAGCTGCCCAGTTTGCCGTACGCGAAGCAACAAAAACCGTGTGCGGACCCTGTGATGATGCGTGGTGCGGACAGAGCACACTGGAGCAATGTCTTTTGCCTACAGGACTGCGTCATCTACAATAGCGACTTGATCTAAATTGTGAACACTGGTGTCTGCAGTGTAAATTGAAGGCAGTAGTGAGCACAGTCTTCCAGGAATACTTTTTCTCACGTCCTCTTCACAAAATACAACAACATAAATTCCACAAAACTCTGCAATAAATAAATCAAAACAATTCGAATTGCGATCTCTGCTGTCCACTGTGTACACTGTTATTCAGTGTTCTTTACCACTACCAAGAAGATTTTGGTCATTGTACTAGACCTATAAGTCATCTTAAAACACTTCAAGCAAGTATACTAAAAGGCTATTGTGTATATTTCAATAGACGTTGTAGTTAGTTGCCTACTGGATTCTGTAATTAAACAATCACAACTCCATCTGAATTGTGAGTCCTGCTGACCGCACTGTAGGCCAGAGGCAGTTGTCATTAACGCCTCACAGCCACGTGCCGTTGGATTCGGAAGCACGCAGTTGGTTGCACCGGATCGGAGTGGCTACACAGAAATCATCACAAACTTTAACTTCTGAAATCCTCAATCACAGAAACAACACCCCATTTCACTGTTCCCATCTGCTGTACCACGGTGTACTCCACCGACTGCAGTCAACCAAGCCCAATAATCATGTGCAGCAGTTAGCTACGGAAGCACAGAGTCTGATGCACCTCAACGGAGGGAGTTCTGTCAAAACCAACCAGCATGTAATATTGGACATCGTCCATTCTGGGATCAAGACACCGTTCCACTGTTGGGACCTAGAGTTGGTTACACCTGGTCGAAGCGAGTACCATCATCTCCACTCTCAGATGCAGTTCTAACATCGTCCATTTTCGGATCAACACCCCATTCCACTGTTCGGACCTGCTGTACCGCGTTGTACTCCACCGACTGGTGTCAACCAAGCACAATAATCATGTGCAGCACTTAGATACGGAAGCACAGAGTCTGATGCACGTCAAAGCAGGGACTTCTGTGAAAGTTCGCAAGCAGCAGCTAATATCGGACATCGTCCATTGTGGGATCAAGACACCGTTCCACTGTTGGGACCTAGAGTTGCTTGCACCTGGTCAAAGCGAGTACCTTCATCTCCACTCTCAGATGTAGTTCTAACATCGTTCATTGTGGTATCAAGACACCGTTCCACTGTTGGGACCTAGAGTTGGTTACAGCTGGTCGAAAGGAGTACCTTCATCTGCACTCTCAGATGCAGTTCTAACATTGTCCATTGTGGGATCAAGACACCGTTCCACTGTTGGTACCTCTTCGACTACTGTGTTAGTAGTATACAGAGCACTTCACGGTGCTGGGCCTCAGGCTGGGCGCCGTCTGCCTGTGTCGCGGTAGCCAGCGTTGATCTCAGGAGCCTTCCAAGCTCGCACACCTCGGCCCAAAAGCTTTCCGCCGGCACGTGGTGGGCCCTCTTTCACATACGACGGTGTCGAAAGGTGAACTGTGGGGCATATGTGCGTCGCAGCGGCCATGACGGTTTCTGGGTAGCAGCAGGCTCAGAGCATTATTCCCGCAGCCACCCTCGCTCACGGCGTCAGCCTCGTGGCGGTGTAAGCTGCGCAGACCTGACAGACATGTTCGCCATTCCGGAAGAGAACCACACCCAGAGAAACGTGCCTTTTATTCATACCCCTGCGCTAGCCTTGCTTACGCCGAGCCAGCCCACTACGCTAAAGATTTTGGGGGGGGGCACGTATGCGCTATGTTTTCGTAATCTTCCCTAATGACTGTACTATCATGGTTGCGTCCACTGTCACTCAGTAGACCATCAGTGTATGTTGACATGTAAATGTCTGTGCTCTGCATACTCGAGTCTCTCCGGCACATTCCCTCAACACTTTGCATTGTATACTTTTATAATCGAGAATCACTTGCCACCTTCGCACATACTTTGCTCCCATCTCTCCTCGCATTCTGCATTGTGTGGCAGAGGTTTATTTACGAGCAGTGGTTTCTCCCATTTACATATCCCTGTCTTAAAGAGGATACAGAAGTTTTGCAGCGTGAATCTTTCTGGATTCACTATGCTGTGCATTATTCCGCGATCTTGTGGTTGGGTCCGGATTCGTAGTCTTTTGTTTGTTTTTTTTTTTTTTTTTTTTTTTGTAGCCCAGGTGGGCGTCGACGTCCACCATTTGGTGCACCTCCCGTGACGTCGTTGTGCTTCCTGCGGAAGTCCCACCTTTGGGGCGCCATCCTCAGATTCTTTTTTCCGCCGTTGGGTCTGGATCGTCATCGGGAAGCTCCAGAAATTCACTCGGAGGAAGAAGGAAGAAAAGCGAGTTTCATCGATAGAATCAAGAGAAGACATCAGGAATAGAACAGATTTCATCAGGAGCGCGAAGAAAGAGGACCAGCGAGCCTTAGTGTGACCACAATGGCAGTCATTCATTACTATGCAAGAATGTCCAACTGCACGAAGCTTCTAAGCTTACAGCCCCCGATCTTGCGTGCTTTCTTAAAAGCACGCCAACTCCCACAATCAGACCAACATTCACACAGCTTTCTAACTGCAGTTATCTGCTTTTTAATAACTTGGACTGCTACGCAATGTGAGCTGGCATACCGTATGTCCTTACTGTTTCAAACCGGATAACTTCCTCTGGCAATCTCTATTCCCACCCACACAAAGTAACTCCCAAAGTTCAACTTGGCCTTCAATACCTACTTTGAAAACAGATTTTATTAAACGGAGCAAACAAAGCGCTTTTGTTTAAAACAGAAGTGTCCCTCACTTCTCCAAAAGTAATTTATCGACTGCAGATAGCACAAACTTCAAGTAAAATACACTCCCTTTTAAATACGAACCTCCCATTACACTTTCTGAATTGTTACACAATTTTCAACACATCTGACATTTAAGGTCTGGCACACTTTTTTAACATTGTCTCCTCCGGCCTTCTCACAGGCTTTCAAACTGTTTTTAGTCTAATACCAGACTTCATTCATTCGATCATCTCTGGAATAACAGCTACAGTGCCCCTAATTCTCGCTCTGTTTGCGGCCATCCTACTACTATTTTAGCTTGTTAAAAATGGCTACGCTCCCTGTGGTAACAAGCATGTCCGACAGAATACGTCTCTACGCGAAGCTACATCAATACCGTGAAAAAATGGAACAACTTTTCGGCTGCCTGCCTCTCTCTATTATTGGAGCCAGCTACAACATGACATTTATTTACCCATATACAATCTGCGTGCAACCATCTTTTTATTTCAAAACTTGCCCAATCGACTGGCGTATGGATCTATGCCTTGCCAATATCCCAGCAAACGCTCCCGATATCCAGCAGGTAATGGAGTATCTTGAAAACCACAAACTTGATTGTTCAGGCAGTGGAGCAATTGCGGATGCAACGCAAAAAGGTATCCTGGCGGAATGGGATTTCCGTGCAGCCGCGAAAGATCTCCTGCAACGTGCGACCTTTGACAACATCGCAGATTGCCTGCCAATTCAAATTGCTGCCCCAACATTCAAGGAACATCACTGTCCCTTCGAGGATATGAATTGGATCGCTTTGCTTTTCTCACAAGATTGCATCAATCGCCTCGTGGGACATTACGCATCTCAAGCTGCTGAAGAACTTCCGGACTGCAGTTTCCAAGACTTGTAAGAAATTCACTTTATTCTTGGATTGATTTTTTTATCCAACTTTTTAAACTTTTTCCTATTAAATTTTTTTAATACACTTCAATTGAACTATTTTCATATAACAACTTTCTAAGTATGCTTAGGCATTTGAACGCTGTTTTCATTATTGGCCCTTACCTCTCCACACTAACCAGGGATGGATGATGTATGGCCTATGCAAATACGCTATTTACTTGCTAAATTAGCCTAAACCCGACATCCATTTTGAAACCATATCTATTCTTTGTACACAAGTCTCTCTGCCTGCCTCTTATCCACGAAGCAATCTCACACAAATTAGCTCATCCGCCTCTGCTCACTAACTGGCGATCAAGATCAAAAAACACGGCATTGTTTAGGAACTGGTTGGCACAGTGTGGTAATCGTATCCTTTATTTTCATTCTACAATTTACAGTCATTCATGCCTAATAGGTATTGTTTATGTCACATGGAACTGTAATGTGGAATTGACTGATGCAGGAGCTTAGGTTTGAATACAAAAGAAGCGGTTGGAGTTTGCCTCAGCTGGATGCCTTAGCTCTTGCACCAGTGGTTATATTTATGGCACTTACATGAAGACACTTTTTATATAACTTGCAGACTCCATCACTTTATACCACACAGCCACTTTCTTAAACACACCTGATTTCACCATTTGTCTTTTGTGGCATTGCAACATTCTGCATTATATTCTTCACGATTATTTCTTTATTCCTGCTTGCTAAAACACTCCATTCGAGTCTTCAGACCGGTAGGGGTGAGTAGTTTGCTTCCCACCCCCGCTATAGTCTAAACCCATACTAACACCACTTCCTCAGCTATGCTACAGCGGCCAGTATCCTACAGCGCCCAGAGCACATCAGTTTACATTAATCACCTCACAGTTTCATCCCCGAGTGTACCGGCACCTCACCTCAGCACCATCTCACTCTGGGCAAAACAGCAATTTCACACCGGTAGGACTGCATACATCGCTTCACACTCCCTGTATAGCACACCCTAACCACCCCACAGACCTCCCAGCGCTCCTACCCTCCTCTTTCCTACTCTTTTTGCCCTTTTTTCCCCTTACTCGCTTCAACGGAATCACAAAATGACGGCCAACACTTCCTAGTTGTAACCGCTCGCAGCACTCACAACAAATAAGCAGCAAGCTCGTGCTCGTAACGCCTCAGCCAATCAGGTGGCAGAATTCCCAAATATCGATATCTGTAAATTTCAATATTTCTCAAAAACTACTGAACGGATTTACACCAAATAAACAAAAACGTGCTTTCTAGACCAAGACCCTTCTCCCTGCCAAATGTAGGGTAATTCCGTTCACCCGTTCAACCTGTAGCCGTGTCTAAAGTTTCCTATGGAAATTAACATGGAGAAAACACGTTTTGGGACCCCCCTTTTTTCTTGCCCCCCCCCCCCCCCCCCCTTGACGAATCACCCCCAAACTTCCCACATAGGAGCTGATATGAACAAATAATTAGTTTGGTAAATTTAATGAAGATTCATCAAACGAAGCCAAAGTTATAAGCAAAACACAAAATTCTCTTCCTATGGAAACTTGGTCCTAACTATAACTACATACTGGCAACCACCAGTAGGTAATATATATATATATATATATATATATGTGTGTATATATATATATATATATTTATTTCAGTAAATGCTTGGATTCCGGAGTAGCGTGCTACTCGTGGAAAAAGCACTTCAACACCTCATCAGGGGTAGCAAGCGCTATATAAATGCAAACCTTTTTCCCTCTTCTACCCTTCTCAATCCAAATAACTGACTAACATATCCACTAGTCAAATTACTTTCATATTTCACTATACTAATTCACCACTAATACTTTATGGGTTCTGGAGTAGCGTGCTACCCGCCGAAAAGCGCTTTGATGCCTTGTCAGCGGTAGTAATCGTTATATAAATGCATTTACAATACAATACTATATATATTATTATTATTTTCTAGCTTTCTATGTGCTTTTATGAATGTATATTACTTTTACCCTCCATCTTCTAAGGGTTCCTAGGTTACCTACAACACTGCTTACTATTCTGATTCAAGCATGTGAATCTATGAAAGATCCTGGATAAGAAAATGAGTTACTTACCTGTAACTGCAGTTATCCAGTATTGGTATCTTTTTCATAGATTGACATGCGACCCACCCTCCTCCCCAAAAGAGGCTCCTCTTATAACTTGGAATTAATTATTCCCACTTGTGCTTAAAAAATGAATGTACTGGAACGAGACGCGGCTCGTTGTGTGTCAAGACACGCACATGGACAACATAAGAACAAAAGTTACTTACCTGTAATCTGTGGTTCTCAAGTATTGGTATCTTTCATAGATTCACAGGCATGTGAATCTATGAAAGATACCCCAATACTGCAGAAGTGTCCTTTTTATGAAACAGGGCTATTAAGAATATATAGTCCCTGGGTGAAGAGGTGGCTAGCTGGTACGAGGGGCCTTGGCTACTACCGGTCACAGTGTGTTCATAATACGTGTCCAGAAAAGGTGGACAGTGTCTGCGTGCCCTGAAGAAATTCCACTACAATTTACAGGCAATGAAACCTGTCGGCCCATCATTACTTGGTCTGCAAACATGCAGTATGTTTTTATTTTGAATAAGCCCACAAGTGTAGAATAAAAGTGGCTCCTTGGTGACTGTGTGGCTCATCTCAATTTTAATCACACGGGGTTGTTTTGTGTTATGATTATACACATGTTCACCGTTTTCACTGGTCTTCTGGACACCAATAATTTTTTGTTTGTACGAGGTAGAGACCAATGATGAGAAACGTGGGCATAACTGGTGATAATTAACTAGTAAACCCCCTCTGGTGGTGCGCATGTGAGGCGCTACCTCGTTTGTTCACATTTTTTGCACATTGGCACGGATTGGTGTTTTATATATACCTGTTAATTTGTAGGGTATTTTTGCGTGAACACAGTGACTGTTGATTCGTAGATTGATTCTTTTAAATAATAAGATATAGGGCGAATATGAGTAGGGACAACACCTATAAAATATTAAGGATTGTCGTTGAGGAAGAAAATAAATTCCTACTACCCACTTTTGAAGTGAATTTGATTTTCGCCCGAGCAGATTAGATCTAATTGTTGTTGTTTATCTTAAAATATGAATGACTTGGCCTCTGTTGGGAGTGTTCTAGAGGGTGCAATTGCCTGAGTGGTTATTGTTTAAGTTTGGTCCTTTTTTAATAAGGACGTAGATAGGCTATTAAACTGTCTTTTTCCATTGCCATTATAGCCTATGATTCTAATACATAGTGCTTTATTATAGTACCATGGGACTCCCGCTTCAACGACGGGGAATGATTCAAGCATGTGAATCTATGAAAGATACCAATACTGGATAACTGCAGTTACAGGTAAGTAACTTATTTTCTTACCTTCAGTAATGATCTTTCTGGTGGATACTCTTAACTGCAGACCCCTCTGCAATCCACCTGTCTCCCCATACTGTGGAACCGATTCCTTTGATCCATACTAAAAAGATTACAATTCGAGATCGGCACATCACTCGACGGATATCAGAAAGAAACGGTTGATGCATGGAGGTGGCAATTATATTGTGGACTTGACGTCATTTCGGGGGTGGGAGAAACCCGACACAGAGCCACACCACACCACCTACTGGCCCACAAGGGAATTGCAGAGAAAAATCTTCAGATCCAGTCTGGCGCCTGGTAAGTATTCATGAGGTGAGGAATCTGCTATTAGATAGAGTAACCATCAGAAAGAGCGTTATCAAAGGTAAGTAACTTATTCTTTGGATGATAAGTATGGGAGAAAAGGTTTAATGACTATTACCATTTTCTTCTAATTAAGACTCGTGTACCAAAGCTAGGACTATATTTCCTATATTTATTATTACTGGAACACAATTTTACAATAGTAAGTTATTTTTTCGTTTCATGAAGGTATGCAAGCAAGTTCAAGCAGTATGGTGCTGCCAGAAGCTAATGATAGCCGTAAGCGTCCAAATGTGTCAGAAATAAGAACAAAATCTGGAAAAAAGAAATGTTTTTGGTAAGTCTGCTTTTTATATGCTGTGATAAGTGGCTTTCGACATGCCATATCTTTAAATTATACTTATTGATGTAAAAAGAGATAATTTTGAGGAACATTTGGCTAAATGTTAATTTATGCCTCCAGTTAACATTGCATCCCTATGATCGATTGTAAGTTGAGTTGTTCAGTATTGATTCATTGTCTCTGGTTGTAAGAGATATTCATTGTTGCTCCATGGTGATAAAATTAGCACCATGGAGTAAAAATGAACATCCGGCAGAGTCGAGTACTTCGCCCCCTGACCTCTCCCCCTGGAAATTCTAATCTGGGAATCGCACAATAAACTCAGGGCCCTATAGTGTTGTTGCCAGATCAGCTTACGGGATGGTCTCTTGCAGTATTGAAATCATTAAAGTTCTCCTGCTGTTTTTTCCTGTCCCTGTTTCCTGATAGTGGGCCAGGATAATTTGACTCCATTTCTAATGCTCCTGACAGATGGGCATGTCTACTCTATTTTGTGAGTCTACAGATCCGCTAATGGCTACACTGGCAGGTAATAATTGTGTGACTTTTTCTAGCTCCATCAAGGGATGCGACGGAACTATGTTATTGGAAGCCTATGGAAGCAAAGCTTGAATGGATATTTGTCCTAATGTTTGGGTAAATGTACCTTCTGCTTTCAAACCTGGGATTGGGCCATGTTTTCCGTTTTACCATTCTCAGTTATCCTGATCATCCTAATAGGCTAGTCATGGGATTGAGTTCTCTGTAATCTTTTGATTAAGACCTGGTATTCTGATTGATTCAATGCTTTTCTGCAGTGCTGTCAATTTTTAGATTAACCTTCTTATGTTCTGCTTTACGAGCGTCCCTTCCTGTTATTCTAAAGTCCGATTATATCAGCTTCAGACAATTAGGGGTTGTCAGCTTAGCATTTTAAAGATTCTAAGACTGTTCCTATTACATCTTTACATATCTTTTCACCACTGACTGAATGAAACTTTTCAGCTGATCTTATTTTGCACTAGTTTTTTTTTATCTAATTAGAAACGTACTTGGTTAGGGTTCTCAATTTTATTTTACCCATTAGAAGCATGGAGACAAGAGCTATGCTTCCTCTGAAATATCTGCTAGAGAGTGCTTCAAAATTCTAGGACTGCTGACACCCTATTTCTATCTTGTACAGTCTCCACAATCTGTGCCTTGCGTGTCCATGTACCATATCAGGTGGTAGTTTCAGGTGGTTTTGTTTTTAGACGAACATCCGTAATCTGCATTGAGGGTCAAAGCACATGGCTAAGTGTAAATGAAGGTGAAAGGTAAGTTCACCTTCAAATTTACAAGATGCTCCTGTGGAAAATATTAGCCATACTTTCTTTGAGATAGCTTTAGATTCCTCTTCAAAAGGCCAGTTATTGGTAGCCTCACTTTTCCTCACCTTTCCTCACCTTTCTCTTAAAGTAACAGATTCATTCCTAAAAGTGCCAGATTTACAATAAACGTTATCCGGCTGCCACTGATTGGTCTTTAATTAACAATATTATTCCCATTTTGGACATGCCATGTATCCCATCCTGTTTGCAGTAAGCAGTGTTTCTAAAGTTCTTGAGATATTAGGACTTAGACCACTGATTCGAAAATTCTGGCACTGCAGATTGTAAATTGCCACCAGCAGAAATCAATGACCAGAAGCAGCATGTCTATGTGCCTGTAGAAATGGTGAACCTGTTCTTGTTTCCATTGGTGTTTGCAGCTTGCTGTTTCACATGATGCTCTTCCATAAATTCAGCATAGGAGTAGCTTATGGCAGTGTTAGAGAGCAACTACTACACAAGTATAGTGAAGGGAAAGGATATGTAACTGCAATGTATTAGGATAAATGATACCTAAATACTATGTATTACCTCAACCTGGCACAAAAAAGTGAATACTATGGATCACATGCCAGAAAAAAGCGATATCCAACTTTAAGGATCGTTCCTAAAAAGGACTAGAGCTCTCAATCATTGTGGTGGCATGTTTCATCATCTGGCTCCTCCACACCATAGTGACATCCAGTCCACACAGTACGCGTGCTACACTTCTTTTGGAGAACTATGTAAGTTGTGCCTAAAGTGGAAATATCTTATTGAACTTTATTGTTCCCTCCCTATCACACGGTTAAAAGCAATGTACTCATAGACCTGTTTAATGCAGACCCCGAAGTATGTGCCATTGACATGTTTCTACTCACTATGGAAGTCCCTGTGTGATCTGGTGCATTAGTCAGGATGGGCAAGCAGTTCCCTAGAATCCTTAACACTATCCCTGTTTCAGGGTTGGTTACATTTTTGTCAGGTGTGTGTGTGTCGGTTTCCTTCCTTCCTTCCTTCCTTCCTTCCTTCCTTCCTTCCTTCCTTCCTTCCTTCCTTCCTTCCTTCCTTCCTTCCTTCCTTCCTTCCTTCCTTCCTTCCTCTTCCTTCCTCTTCCTTTCTCTTCCTTTCTCTTCCTTTCCCTTCCTTTCCCTTCCTTTCTCTCTCTTCCTTTCTCTCTCTTCCTTTCTCTCTCTTCCTTTCTCTCTCTTCCTTTCTCTCTCTTCCTTTCTCTCTCTTCCTTTCTCTCTCTTCCTTTCTCTCTCTTCCTTTCTCTCTCTTTCTTTCTC
The DNA here is from genome assembly GCF_964204655.1 of Triturus cristatus. Lineage (NCBI taxonomy): Eukaryota > Metazoa > Chordata > Amphibia > Caudata > Salamandridae > Triturus > Triturus cristatus. The sequence goes on along the minus strand of NC_140589.1, from coordinate 155,222,335 downwards.
TTTCTTTCTCTTCCTCCCTTCCTTCCTTTTCCTTTCTTTCCCTCTTTCCTTCCTTTTCCTTTCTTTCCCTCCCTTCCTTTCTTTCCCTCCCTTCCTTTCTTTCCCTCCCTTCCTTCCTCTTCCTTCCTTCCTTCCTTCCTTCCTTCCTTCCTTCCTTCCTTCCTCTTCCTTTCCCTTCCTTTCCCTTCCTTTCCCTTCCTTTCCCTTCCTTTCCCTTCCTTTCTCTCTCTTTCTTTCTTTCTTTCTTTCTCTTTCTTTCTTTCTCTTTCTTTCTTTCTCTTTCTCTTTCTCTCTTTCTCTTTCTTTCTTTCTCTTTCTTTCTCTTTCTTTCTCTTTCTTTCTCTTCCTTTCTCTTCCTTTCTTTCTCTTTCTTTCTTTCTCTTTCTTTCTTTCTTTCTCTTTCTTTCTCTTTCTTTCTCTTTCTTTCTTTCTCTTTCTTTCTCTTTCTTTCTCTTCCTTTCTCTTCCTTTCTTTCTCTTCCTCCCTTCCTTCCTTTTCCTTTCTTTCCCTCCCTTCCTTTCTTTCCCTCCCTTCCTTTCTTTCCCTCCCTTCCTTCCTTTTCCTTTCTTTCCCTCCCTTCCTTCCTTTTCCTTTCTTTCCCTCACTCTGGATTCACCGTTCTTCGGGAAGGACAGGCCTTTTTAAGTGATACAAGAAAATAATTTAGCAGCCTATAATGTAGGCTATTTTGACCAATTCCATTAATTTGCTTTAAAAATAGATTGGAAAACAGAAATGTTCCTTGAACAGAAGGTGCCATTTAAAAAAAAAAAAAAAAAATCTCTGTCTAGATAGGTATTTCTTAGATTTGGCCGCACCTGTACTTAATGGACCATATTTGACAAACAACTGTTTGATATCCTTAGTTTTGTCTAGAAAAAATCTCAGGATTCTTCTCGCGTTGAGTATAGAGACATTTCTCTGCTGGAGAAGAGGGGTTCTGAAAGAACATTGCTAAGATAATAATTTGGTTTACATGAAAATCCAAAGCTAGTTTAGAGTGAGTCCTTGTTACCACCCTATTACTATAGAAATATTTATATATATTTCTTTGCTATATAATATAAATTATATGATTCATGGGACCCTGCATGCAGATGTTCTAGCCAAAAGGAAAGCAGCCTTCCAGGAAGTGTTGTAAGCAGGCTCAAATAGAAAGCCTCTGAGTCTTGAAAAGACGATATTGAAATCCCATGACTGAAAAGGTCTCCAAATTGGGTGGAAAATATTCTTTGGGCCCTCCAGATAGCCCCTAACTACAGAGATCCTGGAAAAAGTGGTTTACGCAAGGCATTTCCGGTAGGCAGTAATGGCTGCCAGGTCACCTTTTATGGATAAAAATTATACACCTGATCTGGCCAAATGCTGAAGATTGAGTACTGGGACACCTCACATAGAGGTAACCATGGTCTTTATGAATCGTATTGTTAAGTAAAGCTTCTTCTTGTTTGTTGGTGGCATCAAATTTGTTCTAAGAACACTAGATGCAGAATCTTTTCCATTTAAAAGAACAGGAAACTCTGCTGGAAAGGCGCTTAGCTTCCCTCAGAATGTTCATGCAATCCTTTGGGAGGTTCAGGTGGCCATATTGTATGAGTGCTGGAGCCTACGTTATAGACTGCTAAATTATTTTGTGTCACATAAAAATTCCTGCCCTTCCTGAAGTATGGCGAAGATATAATTAAAAAATGTATACTTAGTAAGACTTGTTATGGAATCTCACACATAGGCGGAATTTTTCCGTGGTTATGATTTCAATGGAAATTTCTCTGAAGGAGAACTAGGATTACAGGTCGGTTCCTTATAGCTTGCCTCATGGTGCATCTCAGAATCAGTCCTTTTAACCTATCTTGACCCTATATTGGGCCACCTGGTTATGGCCAGTGTATCAGCTCCTCTCTTGAAGCTTCTCCAGCTTTTGAAGCGACCACTGGTACAGCTTAATGGTGGAGAGCAGGCACATGGGCAGAGGTCTGACTTCAGCAATGCTGAAGAAGAGGTTGTACTAGTTTGTGTGTGCATGAACATAGGGCTTTGTGCTGCTGACCGTCTTCATACGAGCAGCAACTGGGCTCAATCAATCAAGGTTTGTAAAGTGCGGCCACTCACCTGTGAAGGTCTCTAAGCACTGTGGGGGTGTGGGCTTGAGGCTGCCAATCAGTCTGCGCTATGGTGTTCAGCCAAAGAGCCAAGTCTTGAGGTCCTTCCTGAATTGGGTCAGCGACGGGGATTGTCTGAGGTGGGTCTGCAGGGTGTTCCAGGTCTTGACAGTGAGGTAGGAGAAGGATCTTTCTTTGGTTCTTGTCTTGTGGATCCGAGAGGCAGTGGCCAGGGCCAGCTGAGCCGCGTGGTGGTATCTGATGGCAACTTGTATTGAGTGGCGGTGGTTCAGGTATGCTGGTCCTGCGTTGTGGAGGGCTTTGTAAGCATGCATGAGGAGCTTTATGGAGATCTTTTTGTTGACTGGGAGCCAGTGGAGAGTATTATAAATGGGGTAACCCGTAGGACCACTGGACCAGGGTGAACAATGGTACATAAATAAACAGTCACAGTGGAAAGCTGGTTTCAAAATATGCGTATGTAGAACCGAATGCTAATACATTAAATAATTCAAACGTCACTGCAAAAACAGATGATTTCTTGTGATTTAATTAACATCACAGAATCGAAATTAATCAAAACATAAGAATATGTGATGAATCAGCATAGATACACATTGGTGCTCAGGGAAAAAGGGGGAGGGTAGGGGGTGAGTGCTCAAGGAGAATTGAGTGATGGTGTAAAGGAGCGGAAAGGTAATGTGGTTCAAATACATCCACGTTTTTTTAGATCCAATCCGGCCTTTTACTTGGCAAAAGAATATATTCACAAACATAAAATTATAGGAACAGATAAACATGTCTCTGTCGCCTGTGTTTGATATAAGTAACAATATGTCAACGTTTCGACCCCTGTAATCATAAAGGTAACTTCATCCTTATCAGCACTCAAAGAAATGGTGAATGAGGGGAAAGGAGCACCTAGAAATTAATAGGCTAAAATTAGGTGACGTCAAAAGTAAAGCGATGCTATATCAAAAGGTAGTCAGCGGTAATTACCATTAGATGACAGCACGTACATTCTGGCTGTATTAACTAGATGAGGGCCCGTAAGCTCCTAAACAAAAAATCAGAGGAGGAGAACAAAGGTCAAATTGTGACCCATAGGAAAACCCTTCCCAAAAGGTGTAATTCCAGTGAAATTCACTTGAAAAAATTGTGAAATTCCAGTTAATGGAAGTGATGGGTGCCACAAGTACACCTAGGTATCCGGACTGGGTTGATTAGTAACCTAGAAAAACAGAGGCCACAAATACTTCAGACCGCATCAGAACATATTAAATATATCCAAATTATAAAAAGCACATTGGATTAGTGAGACAAGCGCAATAAAACATATGAATATGCGCGACATGCATGGCAAAAGTGTTGCTTAAAAATGGTCATATGTGGACAGACATATCAGAAATGGATTCTCAAATGAGGTATACAGATTGCGGTAAACCTCAGCAAACGGTTCTGTAGCGACGGAACAAACCATTAAAAACCACCTGTACACTAAACGCGTCTTAATCCTAGTGCCCAGTGGTCTGAAATAACGGGGCCTAAGCGCAAGAGCCAACACTGCGATGCCCGTAGTACATATTACGTTGGTAAAGAGTCAGCCAGCATTAAAAAGCCGATTATCAAACTAACCAACTCGGGTCAACAACTATGTGGTAAGTTACAGTAGTGTCTAAAATACATCCAGTGAAGTAAGGGACTTTAAAGTGAACTAAGTCAACATTTGGAAAAGCAAAGTGACAATGAAACCACGAACGGTCATCAAAAACAATTTAAACAAAATTTCCCATTGTTGCTAATTACACAAAATCCTATGCCAGTGAAAGGTACTGAATCAAGCTCACTATCGCATGTGCCAAACAAACTCCCCGCATGCTTAAGGTATCAAGAGGCAGAGAGGATTACTCCCCGGCGGCGGCTCCGGTCTGAATCAAAAAGCCAAGCGGCCCCAGTGGTGGTGTCTATTTCTCCTGAGAAGGGACGTGTGCACGTCGGTTGCGCGGCTCTACAGATGCTGGATGCTGACTATAGCATCACATGACTGTAAAAGGCTAAAAAGGCATAGTAGAAAGACGGGCTATTTAGGAAGAACGGATGTATTCAATAATAGTGTAAATTCTACTCAAAGAACCCCTACTAGTGGGCGTGTACTCTTGGTGGGAAATATATAAATTAGCGGTGTTGGTGTGCAGAAGGACATGTATATTACAGGAGTAATTGTCCAGTCAAAAGGTGCACAGTATCATGTCACATCATTGGATCTATAATCAATGTATGGTCCTGGTGTTCATAACATTGGTTACTGTCCAAACAAATGGCGCACAATATATATGTGAACATTGCACCCATGCATAACACATTTTAAGTACTTAATGGATCATATGACAACATTTGTTCTATAGTGGCTCAGAAAAGGCCAAATTGATGAGATAACCAAATTTCAAACAGTCTAAGGGATCGGTGGATCCAGGTCCCAGAAGAAGGGCCTGAGACAGTGATGCTTTTCAGATAGGGAAAAGGGAGACCGGCGAAACGCTTCCAGGCATCCTTATGTTATAGAAATCTGATAGTATGAGCGTACTAGTCTTTAACTAATCAAGACAGTTGGGCGTATGTGACATCCATCTCATTCAGGCCATCCCTGACAGATTCAAAAAGGTCCATCCATTTGCACTCACAAATGTTTAATATTGAATCCAGATCACCCCCCTGGACCCAATTTGATTTTCTCAAGAACCACCCATTTCATGGACTCTGGTTGGTGATTACTTGCTTGAAAATGTTCCACCAAAGAGGCCCCAGCAGTGTGACACCTGATCCGGCTGCAATGTTGGAGTATCCGTGCCTTTATTTTCTGTCTAGTTTGCCCAATGTAAATTAGGTCACAGGGACATAAAATAGCATGAATCACCTCCGACGTATTGCAATTAGTGTGTACCGTGAGATCAATCTTATGCTGGCGATAGCAAAATTGTTTAGTTTGTAAAGTCATCTTGCAAGCTTTACAGCGGCTGCATTTATAGTGGCCAACCACTTCCGGTAGCTGCCACAGTGTCTGGATTGTTGGTTCAGGTGGTAGTTCAAGTAAGGATCTAACCACATGGTCCTTAATGTTCTTCCCTTTCTTAAAAGAGTGCATTGGAGGATCCTGTATCTCCAGATCGTCAGCAATGATTTCTCAATGTTTGTTAACGATTTGTCTGGCATCGCTGCAGGTATTGAAGGTTGTGATGCAAATCATTATTTCCTTTTTGTCAGTGGTCCGGTCTTTTGGCGTAAGTAGTGTATCACGTTGGTTAAACCAGGCCCTTTTCCTTGCCCTCTTCACCAACCTCTTGGGGGACCCACGCTCGATCAGCCGTGATATTAAGTCATCAGGTTCCAGGAAAAAGTCTTCCTTGCGGAAAAGGGTATTCCTCTCTGCAGGTTTTCGGAATAAGGTAGTGTATAGTTGTTGATCCTTCGCTTTAATGGAGCTATCGAGAAAATCAATGGACTCAGTGTCCGATCTTCCATTAAGCCAAGTATGAAATTCCTGAAGGTCTGCCACAGTGCCGGTCCATATTAACAGCACATCGTCAATGTACCTTTTCCAATAGGTAACATTGGTGCTGAATGGGTTCAAGGTGTTATAGATGAACTCCTGCTCAAAATGATCCATAAATAGTATTGCCAGATCCGGTGCAAAGGTGGCCCCCATGGAAACACACAAGTTGGTTTGGTGAGCTCATCTGCGCAGTCGGAGATCCAGTTGTGGAGTGTTCTGGCTGCGTCGTTTGCGTCTGGTGCCCAGGTGTGGTTCTCTCGGGTGAGGGTGGAGTTAAGTTGCTCGTCGGTAACCTTGCACCAGTTCCTTCGTGGTGGGTGTGGGGCTGGTTTGGGTGCCTTGGGTTTGTTGATGGCGAAGTGTACGTAGTGGTGGTCGGTCCATGGCGGCTGCGTTGAGAGGCTGAATTGGACGCTGTTTCCTGCCACGAAGATGGGGTTGAGGGTGTGTTCTGCTCTGTGGGTCGGTGTGTTGACGAGTTGTTTAAGTCCGATGCTGGCGAGGTTGTCACGAAGGATGGTGGAGTTGGGGTCGCTAGGGTTGTCGAGGTGGAAGTTCAGGTCTCCAATGAGTGTCGTTTGTTGAGGCGATGGCGTGGGGTGATATGAAGTCGGTGATGGTGGTGGCGAAGGGTGTTCGGGGGCCGGGGGGTCTGTAGACGAGGGTTCCTGGGAATGTGGCTTTGGGGGTAGACTGGATCTGGAAGTGCAGGTGTTCGGCGGAGGGGAAGGTTTAGCTGGAGGTGGTGAGGCGGAGGGTGCTCTTGTGGGCGATAGCGAGGCCCCCTCCTGGGTGGTTAAGGTGGTCTTTCCTCTGGATCTTGTATCCGTCTGGGATTGCGGTGCTGATGTCGGGGGTGGAGGATGCGTTGGTCTAGGTCTCTGTGAAGAAAGCGATGTTGGGCGAGTGAGAGTCGAGTGGGTTCCAGATTTCCATGGCGTGTTTGTGTACGGAGTCTACGGTGAGGAGGTTGCATTTTAGGGTGTCGCCAATGTTTGCGTCGGCGGTGTTGGAGGCTGGGGTGGCGGTGAGGGGCTGGCAGCACTGGAGGCAGGAGAACTGGCCGTGGGTCATGTTCTGCAAGGCCTGTTGGCATACTCTAAGTCTTCCAGGGTTGAGTGAAAGGAGGGTGGCGGTGTCATAGCAATGGATAGTGGGAGGTCCAGGGTTCCTGGCGCAGCGGCTGCCATTAAGTAGGGGAGGTAGGAGGGAGCGGGGAAATTCCGGGGGAGAATTCCCGGGTGGAATTCCGGGGGGTGAGGGGCCACAGGGAGAGCAGCAGGAAAAGGCGAAAATAACAGGCGGTATGAGAAAATAAAAACAGTGTTGGAATTAGAGCAAGACACAGATGGGCACAATAACAGTGACACAACAAGGAAAAATTAAGAAAAAAACGGCTGAGAAAGGTTACGGTGGTTGCAGGCAGTCTGGTCCCAGTTGGAGCGGGCAGCAGGCGCAGGAGCGGGTAGATTAAGATATTTATAGAGGTACAGGATGAGAAATAGGGTAGTGCATTGGATATGCTTTTCAGGAGGAAAGTAACAAACACACAGATCCAAGTACATGGAAGGTACATAGATGCACAATGGAAGAAGTCCATGTATTGCTTAGTGGGTGATAGAAAGTAGCTTGAACGTGGTTCTTCTGGCAACCGGTAACCAATGCAGGGATTTCAAGGCAGGTGAGATGTGGTCTCGCAGTTTGATATGCAAGAGTAGTCTGGCAGCCAAGTTCTGAATCCGTGTAGTCTTTTCATGGTCGTTAAAGGTGATCCGTGGTAGAGGCTATTGGCGTAATCGAGTTTAGACGGAACCAGGGAGATGGTAGCTTGGACCTTGTGTGGAAATCCTAAATGAGGGAAAATTTGTTGCAGCGGTTTTACAGCGACAAAGCTTGATCTTGCTAGTTTGTCCACTTGGGCATTCACTGGTAGCTCGGAGTCCATGGTAATTCCGAGGTGTCTTACTTCCTTCGATACTTTAGGTGGTGGTCCCAATTCATCAGGCCAGGCGACAAGCGGGTCCTAATGTTTCCAATCACCACACAAGAGTATTTCTGTTTTGGAAGTATTCAATTTGAGGTGGCTGCAAGTCATCCACTGATCTACGGCTCTGAGACAGCTGAAATGTGGAGAGCTTCCAATGTCTTTGCGGCATTCCAGTTGAAGGAGTATTTGCGTGTCATCTGCATAGTTGTAGCACGTGAGTTGAAATTGATTAATCAGTACTGGTAATGACTTCATGTAGATGTTGAAAAGCATGGGCGAGATGATAGAGCCTTTTAGGGACCCCTGCTTTTGTGGAGTATGGTTTGGATGAGAAAGGTGGGGTATGGATGACATTAGTTCTGTTTCGAAGGTAGGGCGCGATCCAGTCTAGAGCAGTCCCCTCTATGCCGGCTTCATAGAGTCCTTGTTTCATTGTGTCATGGTCAACCGTGTCAAAGGCAGCCGAGAGGTCCAAGAGGAGAAGAGCAGCAACCCCGTTGCTGTCTACTGTGTTCATCAGGTCATCCAAGACAGCAAGGTGGGCAGATTCTGTGCCTCTTATCGGACGGAAACATTTTTAGAAGTCTGAAAGTATGTCATTCTCTTCAATGAATTGTGACATCTGGGCGAACGCTTTATCAGTTTGCCCAGGATAGGTCCATTTGTAATGGGTCTGTTTTTGTCAGGGTTCAGTGGGTCCAAGTTTGTTTTCTTCAGTAAAAGACATATGTATGACTTTTTGAGTTCTTCTGGAAATAATCTGGTAGTTAAGGAATCATTGATGATGGTTCTTGCTGGAGTGGCAGCAGAGGTTGTGAAAAGAATTGTCTTGAAAGTTTGTGGTGGACCCAGGTCCGAAGGGCTGCTAACCGGCCTGCTTGCCTTGAGTTCCTTCTAGGCAATTTGGTTTGCGAAATTCATTGAGTATTTTAAATAATTCTTTATTTGCACATTTAGCATTTTGAATTCTGTCTGAATAGTACCTTTTCTTAGCTTTTTTGATAGCTGACTTGTATAATCCTTTAATTTTCTGTAGGTGAAGTTTGTCTTGTTTGGCGTTTGTTTTGAGCCGGGTACATTGCAGCTTTCTAATTTGTTTTTTTATGTCTTTTATCTCTGTTTCTCCAAGGTGCTGTTTTTATTTTGTTCTGTTGTGTGGTTTTGAGTGATATCAGGATATCAAAACCTCATCCATACAAGATACCATAATGCCACTAGACACTCGCCACATAGGCGGCGTATGTCCTTTACGTTCCCCTGAACTGCTGCTCGGCTACCCTGATCTATGTGACAGGGTTGTCTGCCTGGTGAGCCCATGTCCCCAAGGGATCATTCCAGAAATAACTCTATGTTGGTTTTTGTGTGGGGCTGGGAGGGTATGTTGACTCAACCTGATTGGGGGGTTTGGTGTGGGTGGGAGCATGTTGGGGGGTATTGGGTGGTGGGAGGGTTGAATTGTTTGAGTGGGGCCATTCTGGACAACTCGCTAAGTCTTAAGCAGGGGCAGCTCCGCCATGTGGGCGGCGGAACGTCGCCCTACTGCTTTCTCGCAATGTGAGAAGCAGAAACATAAAATGGTATTTTAAATACCATTTTATGTTTCTGCTTCTTGCACTGCATGCCATTGTATGTTTCTGCTTCTTGCACTGCAAGAAAGCAGAAGGCAGGGGTTGGTAGGGGGCGGGCAGGTGGGCGGTCCTGCTGGAGGGCAGGGGACGAGTGGATAATCCGCCGTTGTTGGCGCTGACTGTTTTGTCGGCCCCAGGGCCAACCAAACGAGTCATACGCACTCTGAATTTTCTCTATTTAAGCTGCATCCAGCCTACATAGAGAAAATGGCCTCCCCATAGACGCCTGTGGGGTCGGCATCCCAGCCAGTCACAATGCTGCCCTTGCAGCATTGTGATTGGCTTAGGACAGGGGAGGGAGGCTGCCTGCGGCTGCTTCCTGTTGTTCACTGTGAGGGCAACGAAGTCCGATGACGCGGGACAGCAAAGGTAAGTTAACTTAACTTTTCTTATTTTATTTTATTTTTTTAATTTAAACCTCCCCATCGCCCAACTTGCGAGTCATACTGGCCGCAACTGGTCTTAAGGTTATGCTCAGTAGTGTCCCTCCTAGTTCTCCGCTTGACAGGCAATCCGATGTTATCCCAGAAAGTAACTACATACCGCACTTTGCAGTGGCACATCGTGACAGCTGCACTCGCACCCTGACACCATGGCTTGCGTCTCATACCCAACATGGAACGTACAGGTTCTTAACGACTGTTGTAAGTCCCGCCTGGTGCATGCATACCTCACCTGCCACAGGATTGATGTGTGCTCTTTGCAAGAGACACACTTGACTACCTGCACTCCGGGCTCGCTGGTGTGGCGAGAATTATTCCTTGCTATATTCCAATGTCGGCCGAGGAGTCTCAATACTACTTAGAAAAGGACTAACATGGTACACAACTCATTCTCTAATAGACAAAGACGGCAGATCTGTCATTCTGGTACGTTGTACAAACAGCCAATGACAATGGTGGCTATATATGGCCCCAACACTGATTACCCTGGCTTCTTTTTGAAAGTCTTGAGACAGGTGGCAGACTATGTTCTATGGTATGGGTTGGTAACTTAATGTGACGCTGGAAGGGGCCTTGGACCGCTCCGGCAAACAACAGCATCACCCACAGGCCAATAACACTCTCAACACTTTAATTTTAGCTAACCAGCTTCAAGGTATTTGGCATCACACACATCAAAATGCACGCAAAGGCACATGCTTCTCTTCTTATCACAACTCGTGGTCTCACATTGAATTCTTGCTTGCGTCCAGAGATGTGCCCACTTGGACTGTATCAGTTACACATGTCCCATGCACACTCTCGACCACATGCCGGTGAAGCAGGTAGTCCAGATCTCACATACTCTCTGTAGGAGAGTAGGGTCTGCTATCCTATGGTCACCCCAAATTTTTGCTTTTTGCTTCACTGGTTTTTGACATATTGAGGCTGTGGGCCTGCCAATCAGACCCCCAGCCTGCTGTTCTCTCTACTAAATTAAAACTATGCACCCTAGGTGCATAACCAATTGGAGTTGGATCACCCTGTCAGCCCCTGTACCAGTGTACACTAGGTACCCAGGGCATTGGTGTACCCAAGGCCTGCCAGGGGCTGAAGCATGTATTATGCCACCCCAGGCTTGGCCTAACAATCTGACACAACTGGCTGATCACTCAGCTGGGGTAAGTTGGTGTAATCACCTCTTACTTAGGTGTAGTATACCTATACCTAACCTTAAATGGGACACCTGGTAACCTATAAGTCACTCCTATGGCAGGCCTTAACAATCCTGAAGGCAGAGTGCTTGGTTCCATGTGAGATGGTGCTCTGGCATGAGCTGAGCCTGTCTGCAGTGGTCGGAACAACTTCCTTCTACTGTTTCCAGATATCGTCATACCATATACTCTTAAGTGCATTATGAACCTCGCGGTTAAATGCTATCTTTGGTTTGGCTTTATCAAAACATGTCGAGTAAGGTGTCATACGAATTGGAATACTAACCCCTCGCCAATTCTGGCGACGGGGTTAGCATTCCACCCTTCTAGAGGGACACGACATGTACAGTGCCTGAAACCCGGGTAAAATCAGACATAGCCTCAGCTCCACAAAATGGATGCTGCCACCACAGACACAAGTCTGCCCTCCTGCTGCTGGGAGTCCTTCCAGCTTGGGAGGTGTGGACAAAGGGTTTCCTGCCAGGGGAGGTGCGTGCACCACCCCAGACAGGATTTTGTGTATTGGTCAGGTAGGGCTTGAAAGAAACCAGACATGCCTGTGGCTCACAAGGAGCCTCGGTGCATATGCCAGTTCAAACCGGTCCTGGGGCACACCAGTCCCGGGCCTGGGGCGAGCTGGACAAAGGATTGGGGGTGTAACCACCCCCCTTCCTGGTCCCACCCATAGGGAGGGACCTAGCAGGTAGTCCGGCCCCTAGAATCCGAATAAAGGTAGGAGCTGTGTCCTAAGACTTCAGACATCCTGGAATCAACTTGAAACTAAGAAGAAGACGGGAACTTCGACGCTCTGCCGCACAGAGGACTGAAGCCAATCTCCCCTGTGGTCAGGGAGTGACCACCTTGCTAACGCAAGCACCATCCAGCAAATCAACGTCTGCTTTGCCGCCGCCTCCCGCCGGAGCCCGAGCCCAGAGACTGACAAGACCTGGACCTCCAGACCTCTCACCGCCCGATCCACAGTCCCTGAAAAGAGGAGACCCGTGGAGGCACCGAGACACGTGGAGCCAGCCACCTTGGAACGACTACGACAAGCTGACAAGTGCAACAACCGAGGCTCCCTCCAAGTTGTGCTTTGGGTCCTGAGAAGCCCAACCCTCGAGCAGCATCTGCACCAAAGGTGAGCCCTCCAGCATCTCCACGATCTGCGTGGGGCCCTTCTGCATTTTGCCACTCGACGCGCCTAACCGGTTGCTGGCCCGCTGGCTAGTGGCCATCTTGGCGACGAAATCTACAACAAACACCGCTGGTCTGGTTGCTCCAGACTGGCCCTTGCTCCCCTCCAAAGGAGCAATCCCTCTGACCTTGCTGGTCAGAACCAACAGCTGATTTCCGAATCCTTCTACAATTGCTTTTGCCAAGGCTTGTTTGCTTCGATCAAGTCGCCGACTCCGCCGACAGCGAGAGCCTGCGTGGGACAGCTCGTGACTCGACTCCTGGACGTCGTCGACCTTCAGGGACCACGTGGCTGCAGAGTCAAGCTACACCTTCCTTCCTGTTTGCACCCGACATCGCCTGGTACCCACCTGGTGCCACGCTGGTCACTGGCTAGTGACTGTGAACACTGTCCCCTCTGCTTACAGGTCTTCAACATCTCCGATCCACTCTTGGATCCACTGCATCTCCCCCGGACCGACCGCCTGCAGCATCTTTGTCTTCAAGCTCCACGGAACAGATAGAAGAAACCCGACGCACTTCGAGGCCTATGCACCCGCTTCCTGTGGGTGAGGTAAAGCTGGCACACCTGTGCCCAAGTGTAGTATTACATCTCTAGTGCCTGTGTTCCAAATCTTGAGTTCCTAGTCCATCCGGAAGATCCTCTTTGCAGTAACTTTGTACTTTTTACGCACCCATTGAAACCTATGGGAGCACGCGTGTGACTATTTGCTCTGCACACGCCACCCGTGGACCTCCTGGTCACTAACTGACGTTAGCTCCTTGTAGGCCCAGCGATTCTAGAGGCCCTAGGCCTTTTCCCTTTTCTGTTCGTGGTACTTATACCACTATTTTAGTATATGGTTCGAGTGGCCACCAGGGCCTATCCATATAAAGTGCAACTTCTGTGTATTCTGTGATAATCTTGTTTGACGATTTGTGCTCCTGTGCTCATAAAGAGACTAGGGGTTACTTTGAGAAATAAATACATATATATTTTGAATATATATCTGTGTGGTGTCCTTTCATTGGTATAAAAGGGGGTTGCTATTGGTAAAACAGCCTGCTTAACACGCATCACGAGTTTAGCCTCAAAGACTGCTTAGCCTACGCTACCACTAGGGCAGCTAGTCCGAAAAGGTTGACTTACAACCACACCATAAGGGTTGCTTGGCATGGTACAAGGTGGTCACTAGAACTAGTGAACAGCATATACCAGGCCAACTTCTCACATTGGTGAGCAGCGGTTGGATTTGAGCTTGCTGTGTTTTACCATTGTAATCTCTTGGTTACCAATTGAAAGATCACATAGGTACCTGTAGGTACATATAAAACAAGATTAGATATACATAAGTTCTACTGAACTTAGTTGTTGTAGAGCAAAGGGAGTAGCACACCCTGACTACAACTACTAGATAGGTTTAGTAGGTAAACCCAAGTGTAGGTAGCTTGCAACACATCCACCCACACTTAAGAGCAATGGCCGGGGCAGAGGGGTCCACTGTACCCATCTCTGTTGAGAGTGACCCCCAGAGGGCACCATCCAGCTTTGCTACCCTTAATCAGAATGAGCTCAGGCATTTGGCAACTCTTAGAGGCCTTAAACAGCCCAAGAACCCAAACTCTGCTGAGCTCAGAGAGCTCTTACAGAATGATGAGAATCAGAGAGCACTCAAGAAAGCTTCCCAGTTAGCCCCCTTAGGGTCAGGAACAGGAGGCCCCCCTTCTGAAGATACTACAGAGGTACCCAGTTCCAATAGTCACCCCTTAGATGGGATGCCTACCACAGAGGATGAGAGTGAAAAGGATACTGACAGTAGTGAGGATGAAGGGAGAACTAGCCCAGTGCCAAGTATTATACTTGGCCCAGCTAAACCAAGGCTATTAGGGACTGACAGTGGGTTCAACCCACTGGATCTCCCCAGTGGACTTAACACAGGGCTGGGAAGGCAAAGGAATCGCTCAGGTGACTCCAATGCTTCCCATGGCTCTAGAGGCTCTCAAGGTCACTCCAGGAAAAGGATGACCACCCCTCAGAGGAGGGAACATGAGGCCAGAATGCAGGAAGCCCAGCTGAGGATCAGGAAGCAGGAGCTAGAAGTAGCCCTGATGGAAGAAAAACTGAACAAGGCTAGGCAACCTAGAGAGAGTGGGTCTATACCCACTGGTGGCAGCATTGTCCCTAAGGACAAAGATAGGGTTTTCGATAATAGAAACCTGTCTAAGGTTGTGCCCCCCTACAAAAGTGGGGATGACATCCACAAGTGGATAACTGCTCTTGAGAGAGCCTGCAAAGTACAGCAGGTTCCTGAAGACCAGTGGGCAGCAATCCTCTGGCTCTCCTTTGAAGGAAGAGGCAGAGACAGACTCCTCACTGTTAGAGAAGAGGATGTCAGAAACTACAGAGTCCTGAAGAGTGTTCTGGTAGATGGGTTAGGCTTAACCACTGAACAGTACAGGTTAATGTTCAGAGACACCCAAAAGACACAGACTCAGGACTGGTCTGAATACATTGAATGTGCCACTAAGGCTTTGGAGGGTTGGTTGCTGGGAAGTAAGGTATCTGATTTTACAGGATTGTATAATTTGATGATGAGAGAACAGATTTTAAATAACTGTCAAAACCAGCAACTGCATCAACATTTGGTTGACTCTGATCTGACCTCTCCCCAAGAATTGGGAAAGAAGGCAGACAAATGGGTCAGAACCAGGGTTAAGCAAAAGAACCAGAACCAGGGCCAAGGGGGTGATCAGAAGAAAACAGACCAAAAGGGTGGAGATCAGAAACCTAAAGACCAGAAGTCTTCAACAGGGCCCCAAACTACTGCTAAGGAGGGTGGGTCCCAACAGTCCAAGAAGAAGAAAGAAGGTCAGAAGAAACCCTGGTGCAATCATTGTAAAAATACAACTCACTGGACTAGTGATTGCAAAAAGGGTGGAGCCCCCAACACTGTTGCCCCTAAGGCACCTGCTCCCAGTACTACTGTTAGCAGTGTTGGTCCCCAGACAAAGGGTGTAGTGGGAATCACTATGGGAACTGAAGGAGATTCTGACTTAGACAGAACCCTTACAC
The DNA here is from genome assembly GCF_964204655.1 of Triturus cristatus. NCBI lineage: Eukaryota > Metazoa > Chordata > Amphibia > Caudata > Salamandridae > Triturus > Triturus cristatus. The sequence goes on along the minus strand of NC_140589.1, from coordinate 155,207,189 downwards.
AGGCAGTCTTGATCTGTGATGGGGACATTGATTTGTCCCTGACTGTGAGCCCCAGTAACCTGGGCAAGTACAGACAGACTCCTTTAATTAATGACAAAGTGGCTCAAGCCTACAGGGACACATGTGCCAGTGTCACTATGGTGACACCAGGCTTTGTGGATCCTGGACAGTACATACCAGGTGAGAACTACCTGGTGACCAATGCCAGCAATGCCACTACTTCACATAGTGTGGCAGTTGTTAACTTCTCATGGGGAGGGGTAACTGGCCTCAAAAGGGTTGTGGTTAGTGCAGACCTCCCAGTAGAATGTTTGTTGGGCAATGACCTAGAGAGTTCTCTATGGTCAGAAGTGGAGTACAGGACCCATGCAGAGATGTTAGGTATATAATCACATGTCCTTGCTGTGACCAGGTCACAGGCCAAAAAGTGCCTCACTGAACCACAGGTCTTGGATCCTGGAACAATGGACCAAGCACCTACCAAGAAGAAGAACAGGAGGGTCAAGGCTGTGCCTTCCCCCCTGCCTCAGAGTGATGATCAGCCTTCCCAGGAAGCTGATCTAGAGGACCCTGAAGGAACTGTCCCTGAAGAGCTTGAACCTGACCAGGTTGAGTTTCTGGGGACAGGGGGACCTTCAAGGGCTGACTTGAGGCAGGCTCAGTTATCCTGTCCCTCTCTTGAACCCCTCAGACAGCTGGCTGCTGCTGAGGCTGCTGGGAATGCTCAAGGTACCCATAAAGTGTATTGGGATGAAGGGCTCCTTTATTCAGAGGCTAGAGACCCCAAGCCTGGTGCAACCAGGAGGTTGGTTATACCTCTGCAATTTAGGGGCTTCCTCCTTACCTTGGCCCATGATATTCCTTTAGCAGGACACCTAGGCCAGAACAAGACCTGGGACAGACTTGTCCCTCACTTTCACTGGCCTCATATGAATGAAGATACAAAGGAGTTTTGTCGCTCCTGTGTTACCTGCCAAGCCAGTGGCAAATCAGGTGGCACAACAAAGGCCCCCCTGATACCACTACCTGTGGTGGGGGTTCCCTTTGAAAGAGTGGGAATAGACATAGTGGGTCCCATGGATCCTCCCACTGCATCTGGGCACAGATTTATACTGGTGGTAGTGGATCATGCCACCAGGTATCCAGAGGCAATTCCCCTTAGGACCACTACAGCACCTGTTGTGGCCAGGGCCCTGCTGGGAGTATTCTCCAGAGTGGGGTTTCCTAAGGAGGTAGTATCTGACAGAGGTACCAACTTTATGTCAGGATACTTGACAGCTATGTGGAAGGAATGTGGTGTCAACTACAAGTTCACCACCCCTTATCACCCACAATGCAATGGGCTTGTTGAGAGATTCAACAAGACCCTAAAGGGTATGATCAAAGGATTACCTGAAAAGCTCAGGCGAAGATGGGATATCCTTCTACCCTGCCTTCTGTTTGCTTACAGAGAGGTCCCACAAAAAGGAGTTGGCTACAGCCCCTTTGAATTGTTGTTTGGGCACCCTGTGAGAGGCCCACTGTGTTTGGTGAAGGAAGGATGGGAGTTACCTCTCAAAAAGCCTAAGCTAGACATAGTGGACTATGTACTTGGTCTCCGCTCCAGGATGGCTGAGTATATGGAGAAGGCATCTAAAAACCTTGAGGCAAGCCAGGCCTTACAGAAAGCTTGGCATGACCAAAAGGCTGTCTTGGTTGAGTATCAGCCAGGACAGAAGGTATGGGTGTTGGAGCCAGTGGCCCCAGCAGCACTCCAAGACAAATGGTCTGGACCCCATACAATCCTGGAAAAGAAGGGAGAGGTCACCTACTTGGTGGACCTAGGAACTCCCAGGAGTCCCCACAGGGTACTCCATGTTAACAGGCTTAAAGCATATGTTGACAGGGCAGACATGGGCTTGCTCATGGCTACAGATGAGGGACAGGAGGAAGAGAGTGACCCTCTCCCAGACCTGTTGTCTCAGAACCCTGAAGATGGCTCAGTTGAAGGAGTGACCCTTGGAGGCAACCTCACTGCCCATCAGCAGACTGAATGTAGACAGGTTCTACAATCATTTTCACATATGTTTTCCTTGATACCTAGTCAAACTGACTGGTGTACCCATGTTGTGGACACTGGTGACAGTCTGCCTGTAAAGAACAAACTTTACAGACAACCTGACCACGTCAGGGACTGTATAAAGGCTGAGGTACATAAAATGCTGGAATTAGGTGTCATTGAACCCTCAGAGAGCCCCTGGGCTAGCCCAGTGGTTCTGGTCCCCAAACCTCACACCAAAGATGGCAAGAGAGAGATGAGGTTCTGTGTGGACTACAGAGGACTCAATGCTGTCACCAGGACAGATGCACACCCTATTCCAAGGGCAGATGAGCTCATAGACAAACTAGCTTCTGCAAAGTTTTTGAGCACATTTGACTTGACAGCTGGCTATTGGCAAATCAGATTAGCTGAGGAGTCTAAGGCCAAAACAGCATTCTCAACCCCAGGTGGGCATTATCAGTTTGTGGTGATGCCCTTTGGTCTGAAGAATGCACCTGCCACCTTCCAAAGGCTGGTGAACCAAGTCCTTACTGGGTTGGATGACTTTTGCGCAGCATATCTTGATGACATTGCTGTCTTTAGTTCCACCTGGGAGGATCACCTGATCCACCTGAAGAAGGCTCTTGAGGCTCTGCAAAGGGCAGGCCTCACTATCAAGGCTACTAAGTGCCAGATAGGGCAGAGTAAGGTTGTGTATTTGGGCCACCTTGTAGGTGGGGGCCAAGTTCAACCACTGGAGAGTAAGATACAGTCCATCAAGGATTGGTCCCCTCCAACCACCCAGACTCAAGTTCGAGCTTTCTTGGGCTTGACTGGGTATTACAGGAAGTTTGTTAAGAACTATGGGTCCATTGTGACTCCTCTTAATGATCTGACATCCAAGAAGATGCCCAAAAAGGTTCAGTGGACAGTAAGCTGTCAAAAGGCATTTGATGACCTGAAGGAGGCCATGTGCTCTGCACCTATCCTGAAAAGTCCTGACTACTCCAAAGAGTTTATTGTCCAAACAGATGCTTCTGAGTTGGGTGTGGGAGCTGTGCTGTCACAACTTAATGTAGATGGTCAAGACCAACCCATTGCTTTTATTAGCAGAAGGTTGACCCCCAGAGAGAAGAATTGGTCAGCTATTGAGAGGGAGGCCTTTGCTGTGGTGTGGGCCCTGAAGAAGCTGAGGCCATACTTGTTTGGCACTCACTTCAAGATTCAGACCGACCATAAGCCCCTCTTGTGGCTAAATCAGATGAAGGGTGAAAACCCCAAACTGCTTAGGTGGTCCATTTCCCTACAGGGGATGGACTTTACAGTGGAGCACCGGCCAGGTACTGACCATGGGAATGCAGATGGTCTCTCCAGGTACTTCCACTTAGGACATGAAGACGAGACTGGTCAAGGCTAGTTTAATGTCCCAGCGTTTGGGGGGGGGTTGTGTAGGAGAGTAGGGTCTGCTATCCTATGGTCACCCCAAATTTTTGCTTTTTGCTTCACTGGTTTTTGACATATTGAGGCTGTGGGCCTGCCAATCAGACCCCCAGCCTGCTGTTCTCTCTACTAAATTAAAACTATGCACCCTAGGTGCATAACCAATTGGAGTTGGATCACCCTGTCAGCCCCTGTACCAGTGTACACTAGGTACCCAGGGCATTGGTGTACCCAAGGCCTGCCAGGGGCTGAAGCATGTATTATGCCACCCCAGGCTTGGCCTAACAATCTGACACAACTGGCTGATCACTCAGCTGGGGTAAGTTGGTGTAATCACCTCTTACTTAGGTGTAGTATACCTATACCTAACCTTAAATGGGACACCTGGTAACCTATAAGTCACTCCTATGGCAGGCCTTAACAATCCTGAAGGCAGAGTGCTTGGTTCCATGTGAGATGGTGCTCTGGCATGAGCTGAGCCTGTCTGCAGTGGTCGGAACAACTTCCTTCTACTGTTTCCAGATATCGTCATACCATATACTCTTAAGTGCATTATGAACCTCGCGGTTAAATGCTATCTTTGGTTTGGCTTTATCAAAACATGTCGAGTAAGGTGTCATACGAATTGGAATACTAACCCCTCGCCAATTCTGGCGACGGGGTTAGCATTCCACCCTTCTAGAGGGACACGACATGTACAGTGCCTGAAACCCGGGTAAAATCAGACATAGCCTCAGCTCCACAAAATGGATGCTGCCACCACAGACACAAGTCTGCCCTCCTGCTGCTGGGAGTCCTTCCAGCTTGGGAGGTGTGGACAAAGGGTTTCCTGCCAGGGGAGGTGCGTGCACCACCCCAGACAGGATTTTGTGTATTGGTCAGGTAGGGCTTGAAAGAAACCAGACATGCCTGTGGCTCACAAGGAGCCTCGGTGCATATGCCAGTTCAAACCGGTCCTGGGGCACACCAGTCCCGGGCCTGGGGCGAGCTGGACAAAGGATTGGGGGTGTAACCACCCCCCTTCCTGGTCCCACCCATAGGGAGGGACCTAGCAGGTAGTCCGGCCCCTAGAATCCGAATAAAGGTAGGAGCTGTGTCCTAAGACTTCAGACATCCTGGAATCAACTTGAAACTAAGAAGAAGACGGGAACTTCGACGCTCTGCCGCACAGAGGACTGAAGCCAATCTCCCCTGTGGTCAGGGAGTGACCACCTTGCTAACGCAAGCACCATCCAGCAAATCAACGTCTGCTTTGCCGCCGCCTCCCGCCGGAGCCCGAGCCCAGAGACTGACAAGACCTGGACCTCCAGACCTCTCACCGCCCGATCCACAGTCCCTGAAAAGAGGAGACCCGTGGAGGCACCGAGACACGTGGAGCCAGCCACCTTGGAACGACTACGACAAGCTGACAAGTGCAACAACCGAGGCTCCCTCCAAGTTGTGCTTTGGGTCCTGAGAAGCCCAACCCTCGAGCAGCATCTGCACCAAAGGTGAGCCCTCCAGCATCTCCACGATCTGCGTGGGGCCCTTCTGCATTTTGCCACTCGACGCGCCTAACCGGTTGCTGGCCCGCTGGCTAGTGGCCATCTTGGCGACGAAATCTACAACAAACACCGCTGGTCTGGTTGCTCCAGACTGGCCCTTGCTCCCCTCCAAAGGAGCAATCCCTCTGACCTTGCTGGTCAGAACCAACAGCTGATTTCCGAATCCTTCTACAATTGCTTTTGCCAAGGCTTGTTTGCTTCGATCAAGTCGCCGACTCCGCCGACAGCGAGAGCCTGCGTGGGACAGCTCGTGACTCGACTCCTGGACGTCGTCGACCTTCAGGGACCACGTGGCTGCAGAGTCAAGCTACACCTTCCTTCCTGTTTGCACCCGACATCGCCTGGTACCCACCTGGTGCCACGCTGGTCACTGGCTAGTGACTGTGAACACTGTCCCCTCTGCTTACAGGTCTTCAACATCTCCGATCCACTCTTGGATCCACTGCATCTCCCCCGGACCGACCGCCTGCAGCATCTTTGTCTTCAAGCTCCACGGAACAGATAGAAGAAACCCGACGCACTTCGAGGCCTATGCACCCGCTTCCTGTGGGTGAGGTAAAGCTGGCACACCTGTGCCCAAGTGTAGTATTACATCTCTAGTGCCTGTGTTCCAAATCTTGAGTTCCTAGTCCATCCGGAAGATCCTCTTTGCAGTAACTTTGTACTTTTTACGCACCCATTGAAACCTATGGGAGCACGCGTGTGACTATTTGCTCTGCACACGCCACCCGTGGACCTCCTGGTCACTAACTGACGTTAGCTCCTTGTAGGCCCAGCGATTCTAGAGGCCCTAGGCCTTTTCCCTTTTCTGTTCGTGGTACTTATACCACTATTTTAGTATATGGTTCGAGTGGCCACCAGGGCCTATCCATATAAAGTGCAACTTCTGTGTATTCTGTGATAATCTTGTTTGACGATTTGTGCTCCTGTGCTCATAAAGAGACTAGGGGTTACTTTGAGAAATAAATACATATATATTTTGAATATATATCTGTGTGGTGTCCTTTCATTGGTATAAAAGGGGGTTGCTATTGGTAAAACAGCCTGCTTAACACGCATCACGAGTTTAGCCTCAAAGACTGCTTAGCCTACGCTACCACTAGGGCAGCTAGTCCGAAAAGGTTGACTTACAACCACACCATAAGGGTTGCTTGGCATGGTACAAGGTGGTCACTAGAACTAGTGAACAGCATATACCAGGCCAACTTCTCACACTCTCCCCCACGCATTCTCATGGAGTTTGCTACCACATGTGCTGCGCAACACGGATTTCGGGGAGAAAATCCGGCTAGCAATAATTGATTACTTTGCGCTCAACACCGGGTCGGTTCAATCGCCCTCCACTCTGTAGGAGGCGTTCAGGTGGTAATACGCAGAACCTGTATTGCAAAACAATCAGGGGTACTGAAGTCGATATGAGGGTCACTGGGCATATTAGAATCGGAGATTCAGGTTCTGGCGCGGGAATACTCAAGAGACCCCAATCCTGATGTGTTGGCAGACATCAGGGACAAACTATCAGCATATCGAGAGGAAACATACAGGGAGGTGAGCTACCTTTGAAAGGCGTGGATAGATTGAGAGGGTGACCGCCCTGAGAGAACGTTAGTGGGATTGCTGCGCAGACCCCACGCATCCACATATTTGACCGAACTGCTAGACGATGGGTCCCGGCTGGTCTGTTCCCCATCAGAGCTGGTTAAGGTCATGTCCTCCTCCAATGTTCAGCTGTGAGAGATCCGGAGGCACTGCAGAGCTATTTTGACTCCATTCAGTTACTATGGCTAGACCATCGGGCGAATCCCGATTCCCCAGTTACATTGGAAGAAATAGCCTAGGTCATCGAGCCTACCAGGCGATGGAGCCCCTGGCCCCTGGCCTTGACGGGCCAACGCCAGCCTTCTACAAGGAGTACACTCCCCTACTAATCCTGCTTTTTATAGAGATGTACCAAGAGACACGGGGACATCTCCCCCATCTCTAAGGGAGGCAGTCATAGTGACCATATTAACAAGCATTTGCAATGCAATAGGTCTCGCATTTATAAGAGTTTGAGCTATTGGCATTGTAAAATTACAATGCCTTTTATTTATGTTTTTGTTTTAAAACAAATAAAAGGCATTGTCATTTACAATGTCAGTAGCATAAACTCGCATAAAAGCAGTGTGCGGTGTGCGGCGTGCAGCAGTGTGCGGCATGCAGCAGTGTGTGGCATGCAGCAGTGTTTCGTGTAGCAGTGTGAGGCATGCAGGACTGTGTGGCGTGCAGCGTCGTGCAGCAGTGTGCGGCATGCAGCAGTGTGCTGCGTGCAGCAGTGTCGTGCAGCATGCAGCAGTGAGTAATGCAGCAGTGTGTGGCGTGCAGCAGTGTGTGGCGTGCAGCAGTGTGTGGCGTGCAGCAGTGTTTCGTGTAGCATTGTGTGGCGTGCAGCAGTGTGTGGCGTGCAGCAGTGTGTGGCATGCAGCAGTGTTTCGTGTAGCAGTGTGAGGCATGCAGGACTGTGTGGCGTGCAGCGTCGTGCAGCAGTGTGCGGCATGCAGCAGTGTGCTGCGTGCAGCAGTGTCGTGCAGCATGCAGCAGTGAGTAATGCAGCAGTGAGTAATGCAGCAGTGTGTGGCGTGCAGCAGTGTGTGGCGTGCAGCAGTGTTTCGTGTAGCATTGTGTGGCGTGCAGCAGTGTGTGGCGTGCAGCAGTGTGTGGCGTGCAGCAGTGTGTGGCGTGCAGCAGTGTGTGGCGTGCAGCAGTGTGTGGCGTGCAGCAGTGTGGCGTGCAGCAGTGCGGCGTGTAGCAGTGTGCGGCGTGCAGCAGTGTCGTGCAGCATGCAGCAGTGAGTAATGCAGCAGTGTGCGGCGTGCAGCGGTGTGCGGCGTGCAGCGGTGTGCGGCGTGCAGCGGTGTGCGGCGTGCAGCAGTGTGTGCCGTGCAGCAGTGTGTGCCGTGCAGCAGTGTGTGCCGTGCAGCAGTGTGTGCCGTGCAGCAGTGTGTGGCGTGCAGCAGTGTGTGGCGTGCAGCAGTGAGTAATGCAGCAGTGTGCGGCGTGCAGCAGTGTTTCGTGTAGCAGTGTGCGGCGTGCAGCAGTGTGCGGCGTGCAGCAGTGTGTGCCATGCAGCAGTGTGGCGTGCAGCAGTGTGGCGTGCAGCAGTGTGTGGCGTGCAGCAGTTTGTGGCGTGCAGCGGCATGCAGCAGTGTGGCGTGCAGCAGTGTGGCGTGCAGCAGTGTGCGGCGTGCAGCAGTGTGCGGCGTGCAGCAGTGTCGTGCAGCATGAAGCAGTAAGTAATGCAGCAGCGCGCAGCAGTGTGTGGCGTGCAGCAGTGTCGTGCAGCATGAAGCAGTGAGTAATGCAGCAGCGTGCAGCAGTGTGTGGCGTGCAGCAGTGTGTGGCGTGCAGCAGTGTGTGGCGTGCAGCAGTGTGTGGCGTGCAGCAGTGTTTCGTGTAGCAGTGTGTGGCGTGCAGCAGTGTGTGGCGTGCAGCAGTGTGTGGCGTGCAGCAGTGTGTGGCGTGCAGCAGTGTGTGGCGTGCAGCAGTGTGTGGCGTGCAGCAGTGTGTGGCGTGCAGCAGTGTGTGGCGTGCAGCAGTGTGTGGCGTGCAGCAGTGTGGCGTGCAGCAGTGTGGCGTGCAGCAGTGTGTGGCGTGCAGCAGTGTGTGGCGTGCAGCAGTGTGTGGCGTGCAGCAGTGTGTGGCGTGCAGCAGTGTGTGGCGTGCAGCAGTGTGTGGCGTGCAGCAGTGTGTGGCGTGCAGCAGTGTGTGGCGTGCAGCAGTGTGTGGCGTGCAGCAGTTTGTGGCGTGCAGCGGCATGCAGCAGTGTGTGGCGTGCAGCAGTGTGCGGCGTGCAGCAGTGTGCGGCGTGCAGCAGTGTGCGGCGTGCAGCAGTGTCGTGCAGCATGAAGCAGTGAGTAATGAAGCAGTGTGCAGCAGTGTGTGGCGTGCAGCAGTGTTTTGTGTAGCAGTGTGCGGCGTGCAGCAGTGTGCGGCTTGCAGCAGTGTGTGGCTGCAGCGGCATGCAGCAGTGTGTGGCGTGCAGCAGTGTGTGGCGTGCAGCAGTGTGTGGCGTGCAGCAGTGTTTCGTGTAGCAGTGTGAGGCGTGCAGCAGTGTGTAATGCAGCAGTGTGTAATGCAGCAGTGTGCGAAGCAGTGTGCGGTAGTGTGCAGCGTGCAGCAGTGTGCGGCATGCAGCAGTGTGTGGCGTGGTTTGTAATCAACAAGAAAAGCGGACATCAAAGGAAGGGTGGGAGGGAACGAGCATATGGGGTGTGAGTTATAACGAAAGTTAATTGTTGTAAGAGGGGATGCAGGAAGTGAGGATGCGCGCTGGCGAAAGCAGTCTGCTGCTTTCAAGTCCGATGCCAGATGCCAGCTTCGCGCTTGAATGCCTCACATGCACTGGCCATAAACCGCATTCCTAAGGTCTTGTGCCCCTTACTAAATCTCTCTGAATGCGTGAGGCGGCGCACGCGCAGGAAGTAGCTGGTGGCAAATGGAATGCGCGTGGTTGTGCGCGTAACCGCCACCCGATCCGCCTGGGAAGCCTTTGGGAGCATTTTCTGAAGCCCCTACATAAGTCTCGCTGACCGATCGCTTACGCGATAGCCAGGCGAGACCTAAAAACCGGATAAGCCCGCTGAGCTCTGAACTCCTACTGCCCCCTGTCCCTAACAAACATAGATTTTGTGATATACGCTAAAGTATTGGTGAACTGCCTGTTGTTACCCCTTATGACCCTGATCTTTAGACCGGACCAGTCTGGCTTTATCCCCGACCGTGGCACATAGCATAATCTCCGTACCATATTCGTGCACCATATTCATCCTTTCATCCTTTTCATTCCAGCAGTGGCCGCTCTTTTTGATGCCACCAAGGCATTTGACAGCCTAGAGCGGACATTTCTTTTCTCACTGCTTGGACGCCTGGGGCTTAGACCTAACTTTATCCAGAAAATACAACTCTTATATAATCTCCCCACGGCCCGCGTTAGGCTGAATGGACACGTCTCGGAACAGATCGCAATCCCTCGTGGCACAACGCAGGGATGCCCTCTATACTGCTCTAGTTTGCCATAGCTATGGAGCCACTGACAGCTAGACTGCATCAGCACCATGCTGCTAGAGGTATCCGCTTACAACACGTGGCCTGGTTGTGTCATTGTATGCCAACATCATCCTTTAGATACAAGAGCTGCAGACAAATTTGGAACCAAAGACACATGAGGTGGTCTGCTTTGGGGGTGGGGGAGCAGGGGGTACTTGGAAATCCAGATAAACTGGAATAAATCAGTCTTGATTCCGGTCACGGAGGCCATGACACCTTACAAGACCGAGTATCCACTGAAATGGACAGCAGAACCAACCAGATATCTGGGCATATGGCTCAGTAGCGACCCAGAAGAGCTATGGAAAGTAAATTATGGGAGCGCAATGGACTGGCTAGAGGTGCACATCCAAATGCAGATCAAATTGCCACTATCTCTTGCAGGCCACATAGCCATTGCGAAGATGGTAATACTTCCTACGTTTTTACATCTATGTGTCAATGTCCCACTTTAACTCACAGCACAGTTCTTTAAGCGGCTGCAGTCTAACATGATCACAATTGGATGACCAAGGGTCTTTTATGAACTCCTGATGCCCCCACTCGTGCGGGGAGGGATGGGAGCACCAGATATGCAGTTATATGCCCAGTACGCCCAGGCACTTTTTTTTCACTTTAGGCTCTTTCCTACCCCCTTTCAACCACATCTAGCGGTGGAGCAGGATCAAACATCCCCATGGTCGCTCGCAACTGCAATCTTCCAGCTAAACAAGAAACCCAAAGCTGAAACTACTAGAGTGGAATGCGTGCGCCAGACGTGGGATGGCCTCCGTAGACTGGCTGGCCTAACAACACTATATGCGCCTTCTGTATTGCTGCCCGATAACCCTTTGTTTCCCCCATTACAGGACAAGGGTGCAATTGGGTGCGCAGGAGCACTAGGCATTAAAGTTTTTGCAGACTTATACCCAACAGTCGGTTCCTTCCCTCACTCGCTGGTGCGGATACACACATTCTCACACCATTAGACACTACTGTACTATCAAATCAGAGCTGCTTGCCGCACGCTGCACAACACATTTCCTGCTTCCACCCATATCTCTGCGGCATTGGAATATGTTCACACGTCCACATCACTGCGTGAACTCATTACTCATGATGCCCTTGTACACTAAACCGGTAGACAGTCAAAACTGAAGGTGATCTCCAAATACTTCTCTAGTAAACAGGTAACGAGCCAATGCGGTCTTCAATTTCCAGCCTCACTTACTAGCAATTGAACCAGTATTACAATTAGAGCTCCCTGTTTTCCGTTTTTACTGATTTTCACTGATAAATGTGGGTTTATTATTTTTGGCTGTGTAATGTGCTAAAACCTGACAGACATCAAAATATGTGTACATTATCTGTTAAATAAATGCAGAAATGCACGAGTTATCACCTCATCTGTTCACAAAACACCCAAAAAATATGGATGGATACCAATAAGATGGCCAACAAATGAATACGGATAAATACAGACAGAAATGTTTAAAAAAAATGAATACCGTAAAACCAGGAGCCCTATTTTCAATCCATCAAAAATAATTCTGTAATCTCAGGTGTGAAATTATGCAGTATCACAGTTAAAACAGCAGCGTATGCCAATGACATTCTTATATACACTGAAAACAATAACCCCTCCATCAAGGCTCTGATACAAACAACTGAACAATAATACTCTGAAGTCTTGGATTACTCATTGAATACACTTGAGATCTCTGAATTGTTTCTGATGGCAAAATGATAGAACAAACGTAGCATAGCAATATGCTGGTAGTATCCAGAGAGTAATGATTTGACTTGGTGTGTGTATAATAATGCTACAAGAGTAACTGTTGTGTTTAGTAGGGCATTGTTGGACTGAATGGGGAGTGAAGTGGGACATAAGTGTCTCGCTAATTTTATACCATGGAGTTTATGGACTCAGGCTTTTTTTTGGGAAGGTATAGCTTCTCTGAAATAGAATGCTCAGTGGCACTCCAAGTGTATTGTTTAAGTGTTATGTTGTCTGCACTCCTAATATAGGTCAAGCCATTCCAACCAAGCGTGAAAGACTAATTGATTGTATTTTTCCAGTTGCTTAAGATTATTTTTAGGGCAATGTAAGAATGAGGTGTAACAGCTGTAGGTTGAAGCCATTTAAATGTATCATTGTTGTACAACGAATGGTACATAAAAGAAAGGGAACAGTTACTGGGAATCTTGTAATAATTGGTATGGACCAAACATACGAGCTGAATACTCACATTCCTCCTTAAAATTCCAGCAGCTATTCTGCTCTTTTACATGCAGTTGTCATGGCAGCTCAAGCCATTTACAGCAGATGTGTCTGTGGCTTGACAAAAGAAACACTCAAAAGAAGACTGCAGCCAAAGGCATGCTCAAGACTGCACATCTGAGCTACGTGCCAATCATCCAAATCCTACATCTTATTCTGCTGGAGAGAGAAGATTCCAGCAACAAAACTCAATTGTCAGGGGTCGCCTGGATTTGAATTCACTTCCAGAGCAAAACGTCCGGTGGTGTCAGTTGCCTTAGGCACAGATGGAAAGAAAAATGCATTTTGTCATGCCTGGTTCTGGCTAAAGACTTGCACCAATTTTGAATTCGAGTGGACAGCTGGTTGCGGACTAACTACCTTTGGACAGGATACAAGCTAACCCTTTTTGTTTATTCAATGTTTACTTTTACTTTAAGGAGCTCTACACATCTGTGTATTTGTATTTTTGTATTTTTACACATCTGTGTAAAGGAAGACTGGGACCAGAAGGAAAATTCTTTGCCAAATCACTTTAAAAATAATGGTCATACTCCCAGAATGAGGAAAATAACTTTGCTGCTGCGGCATCGGAAGGAGAAAGGGAAGTAGGAATCAACCTGCATATGCACACCCGTGCCCAAGAACATCGCTCCAGTGCATTGCACAAGCAGGAACAACCTTGCAGCGATCAGAAGCGTGCAATCGCTACCTAGGAGAACCTAATATTTACTGTTTTAAGCAAGCCTTTGTCAGCTGATGCTAAGCAGTCCAGACTCGTTTGAGGGAAGGCATCATGCTCTGCAGGGGGAGCCGACACAAGATGCTGAGGGACAGTCTACACAGACAGAGGAGACCAGCATGCGGATAACGATATCCGTTGGCTCTTCCTGGACGTTAAAACCTGTCTGAAGACCATCGACTTCAAATTGGACCTTCTCACTGCCCGTCTGGACCAGGTAAAACAGCATGTAGACACACACAAAAAGCTTGGGACGGAATTAGCACCAAAGGAGAAGCAATAGAATTTAAAGATTGAGCCTTGAAAAAGTTACGGGACTGTGTGCCCTCCAGGCGAAGAAACACGTGTTGGCTAAGTATCCGCCTAAAGAAAAAAAGAAACAGAAATAAAGAAATAAAAGAAAAGAGAAACCAAAGAGGATTGATTTATTCTGTACTTGAACCTTTACGTACATGTGAACTACTATTTCAGCGTGTGCTGGGGACTCTGTTTTGACAGTTGTGGATGAGGCATGTTTTGCTTTTTCTCACATGACCGAAGAGCCTGCCTGGTGTTTCCACTGGAAAATATATTTTTCAGAAATCGAACTTGTTGGTTTTGTGAGATTTGGTAAGATTTTTCCCTCTCTGTTAGGACGGAACCTTTGCTTGTATTTTGTGGTCTACGTTTATTCTGTAAATAGGTATGTAATTCTTGTCGTGTTAGATCTTTACCTTCTTTTGGTGTGATTTGAGATTAGTCTGTGAGCGTATGAGCCTCTGATTTCACCCATTTGTTCAAAATAATGAAATAGATTGGGTAAGAGGGTGTGATCATCTGACCAGAAGATTTTGTAAAATTGAGCCAACAATCTGTCTGGACCAGGTGCTTTGCCAGTTTATAATTTTTAGCTACTTTTAATACATCAACGGTGATTGGACAGCTGAGTGTGTTTCTGTCAGAACCTTTAATTGTGAGAAGATTTTTGTGCTAGATTTATTATTTTCTGAATATAATTTAGTATACAAATTGGAAAACATTTTAGCTACTGTATATAGTTTCGTTAGTATTATGCCAACGTTGCCTCTGATTGCCAGGATGTTGGAGTTAGCTTGTTTAAATTTTAGGTGGGAAGCATTTTCCTGGCTTTATTTGCTTCACACCAATGTTAAGACTTTTGTTTGGTGATCCAAATTCCAGAGTTTGTTGTATTCATTGTTTTTCTTATTTAAAGTGTCTAACAGTTATTTTTGGAATGCCCGTATCGAATTTTAAGTAGTTTTATTCCTTTTTCGAAATATTCCAAGGTCTGATTCATCACTTTGTTCGTATTCAACATTATACTGGTCAGGACACACCTTATGGTGACTTTGCGAGCGTCCTATAGAAGTTCTAACTTTGTGAGGCCTTAGTGGGGCTATATTTGTATGTTAGTGATCTATCTAATGTGCTTTGATATTTCTTATTTTTGCGGGATGGTTCATGCCTTTTGTATTGACAGATAATTTCTATGCAGATTTTAGCTGAGAATGTTGGTTTATATCAGTCTAGAGATGATCGCTTGAAACAGTGTTTGCGATTTAAAGAATGGTTGTGAAGGTGATAATAGATTACCATATGGCAACATTGGACCAGCTTGAACAGTTGTCAAAGTAATATCATATGTCAACCGATAAATATGTGTAGAAAAGTTATGCTTTTCCCAGGAAGGTATCTGAGATTTTAAAAGAGTAGGCAGAACAAGAAGAAAGAAAGAAAGAAAGATGAAAAGAATAATTAGACAAATGTCCAAGATGCCCTTTACCCTATACTCCCCCCCCCCCCCACTCCCCCCTCACTGTGAAGACTAAGAGAAGACAGAGCATTCCTTTCTGAGAACTCCTACATTCAGAACAGTTAACCAGATGGCCCTAAAAATGTAAATATACTTGAGCAGATTTTGCATAGGAAACACATTTTTAATTCCTGATGCATAACATTGTAGGCATATATTTTTAAAGAAATCCATAAAAATTGCATACATTTGGGCAACATAACATAGAAAAATAACTTAAAAAGGCATAGAGTTTTGCAAGTCCTTGTAACATACCCACATAGGATGGATCTTTAAAGGTAGAACCAAGCATTCGGATTTAGATTTAATTAGGTGATGGTAAAATTGTGCCACCTGCATGCTGTAAGCATGTGATGTATAGACAGAACAAATGTAATACCATCACACATATCTAATAGTTATCGCTCAGATATATCTCAACATTAAAAGCAGTTGCGTATAAGAAATTTACATGTAATGAGATTGTAAAAAGGTTGTGTGTGGGTGGATAAAGATTACGCACCAGTAGATAGAATTTATATGGTATGTGTATTATACTTGGTTAATGAAACCTCCAAATGATTTGGCTAGTATAGCTAGACATTGTATTGATCTATATTTAATGTGTTGCTCTTTAAGTATAACTACAAACTTATGAAGATAAACACACTTAATGAACCATGTAGTGATATCTAACCAATCCACGTTGACCCAGGCCATTGTAGAATTGACTGGTAAAGAACCTGGAAAATAGTAACAGATTTGTTGGAAAGGGTTCACAAATATTCTGGATAATGTAGCTCTAGACCAGGAGTAAATTAGCAAAAGTCAAGACAGGAGATGTTAGTTTTCTAAGTTTGCATTTTGCAACTTCGCTCAGGGATTCCAAGATTCACAGCACCGATGCCTTTTCGAAGATGGTGGTGTGTAGAGGAGAGTTTTAGCTGCACAATCCATGATTTGACTCTTTATAGCTAGATTTCGATTGTAGATAATCACGTTGAGTTACTGCTTCAGCCCTCTTAAGGACTTTAGCAACCTGTTCCAGGACTGAGAATTCTAGTTCTGCTGAATATATAGATCTGCTTCCAGATTCTATCCATACCAATCACAGCTAATTTTTTAGGTCTCGCTGAGCCAGCGCATGCGCTGCTCTGCGAGACATTTAGTCTGTGGCTCCAGAACATGCTACCACACGCTTTTGCTTGTGGCGGCCTAGAGCTTGCTGTTACGCGCACAAACGTGCGCGCCTCGCTCCGCCTCGGATTTCCAGACTTTCACCCATCAGCTGGCCAGAAGGCAGGGCTTTTTATTAGTAACATGGGGCAGTTTGGACATACAGGGCGCCTGCGGGGCCACAGAATCTCAGACAGCCCGCTGCATTACCAAGCACAGGGTAACGTTTAGTAAACACCAGAGGCACACGGTAGGCCACTGGAATGCCACCCGCGGCGCCACTATCACAGAACTTATTTTCTAAACATGTAAAACGAAAACCGAATCAAGTCTGCTTCGTGTGGGTAAAATTACACGTTTCACCTAAAAGGCTGGCACTCTTCGGTATGTAGCACCAATCACTTCTGGCAAGTCTTTTAAAAGTGTCCCTGTCACCACCTATAACCCCTCTGAAGGATTCCGGACTGTCACATTGTGTAATGTCCATGAAGGCCGCCGTTTTCCGCCGATCTGCAGACGTTTCAGTGTTTGAGGATGCGGAGTTTAAAGAAAAAGTGTCAATGTTTATGAACATTAACAGAAACATACTGCACCGGCGCGTGTGGAGTCCAATTAGCGCCAATTTTTTTTGTGGTATTTTAGTTAACTGAAGATTTCTTGGTGTTCCGCAGAATTTAGACATTTTACTAATTTTGCCGTAGCCTCTCCCATCTGTTCCCGAGTTTCCAGGCAGAGAACTCGTTTAATAGAAACACCAGAGAGGTGTGGCTTGCACCAGAGAGGCGGAGCCTCGGGCGGCAGTTCGAGGCCAGCAACACCGCAGGCACGTGCGAGCTGCTCGCTGATTTTAATGGCATCTTCTCTGAGTTTCAGGCTGGGCTGAGCAGTGGATTTCTGCATGGTAACACTTTTCAGGGAAGTCAAAGTGACCCATTGCCTGGCCTTAACCTCTATATCATTTTAGGTGAAGAGAGATTTGTGCGAGGGGTGCAAGGACCCTTGACTATTTAGATGAGCTTGTTTGCTATACAGCAAAACACACAAGATGATGGACGGAATGTTGCACATTGGCAAAACATTCACCCCCAGTCACAGATCTGGGTTTAATCCATTGTTATTTTGCTCACCACGCCACCCCAGTTTAGACATGGCCATATGCAAATCAGTCTTGACCCTGTGCCTCATGGGAACAGTCCAGCCCGAACTGCCAAGCCATGTCTTTCCTGGACCGGAATCAAGCATCCTAGGACTGGTTTCAGGGTTTAACCCCTCTTCAGCCAGGATAGCTTGACTCCAGTTGCGTAGTGAGCACGGAACCCACGACTGGGCATACCCTTCCCACATAGGGCGAACAGCAAAACACACAAGATGATGTACGGAATGTTGCACATTGGCAAAACATTCACCACCAGTCACAGATCTGGGTTTAATCCATCGTTATTTTGCTCACCACGCCACCCCAGTTCAGACATGGCCATATGCAAATCAGTCTTGACCCTGTGCCTCATGGGAACAGTTCGGCCCGAACTACCAAGCCATGTCTTCTCTGGACCGGAATCAAGCATCCTAGGACCGGTTTCGGGGCTTCACCCCTCTTCAGCCAGGATAGCTTGACTCCAGTGGCGTAGTGAGCACGGGACCCACGTCTGGGCATACCCTTCCCACATAGGACAAACAGCAAAACACACAAGATGATGGACGGAATGTTGCTGGACTGTTCCCATGGGGCACAGGGTCAAGACTCATTTGCATATGGCTGGGTTCAAACTGGAATGGCATGGTGAGAAAAAAAACGATGGATTTAGGCCCAGATCTCTGTACTGGGGTGAATGTATGACATTGTTCTGCATTCTGTCCATCAACTGTTGTTTTTGCATTTGTCACCCCGAGTGGGACGGGTATGCTCAGACGTGAGTCCCGTGCTCTCCATGCCACTGGAATCAAGCTATCCTGGCTGAAGAGGGGTGAAACCCCGAAACCGGTCCTAGGATATTTGGTTCCAGTCCAGGGAGGACCTGGCTTGGCAATTCAGGCTGGACTGTTCCCATGAGGCACAGGGTCAAGACTGATTTGCATATGGCTGGGTTCAAACTGGAATGGCATGGTGAGCAAAAAAAACGATGGATTTAGGCCCAGATCTCTGTACTGTGGTGAATGTATGACATTGTTCTGCATTCTGTCCATCAACTGTTGTTTTTGTGTTCGCTATACAGTCATCATTCTTGAAATAAATACAGTGAGTGCAATTTGATGTACGTTTTGGCTTGGTCTAACGAACATTAATTTTTTTTCACCGTCGTTTCCTGTAGATTTGATCTCCTGCAATAATTTAAAAAAATACAGTTGATAACTTTTTATGGTCGATTTGATCTACCTCTAGTAACAACTTCAAATTGGACGGACACAAATTCGTCAAGAATAGAGCCTAATGCTACTAGCCTACAACATTTGGTGGACCTTTCATTCAGCGTTTTTTGAGTTGTGTGGCAAAAGTTGATATTAGACAAGCATTGGCATAGCCAATAGGTCCCACCTTTGGTATCCTTATAAGTGTTTAACCATGCAACATTAAATGTTGCTGCACCAAGTATATTGCGCTGCATAACTAAATACTTATAAGGTCCCAAAAGCGAGACCTATTGGCTATGCCAATGCTTGTTTGCTTTTGTTTATAAACAGAATTATCTCATGAACGTTTACAAAGTTTATGCCCCCATTTGTTCTCCACGTCCGGTGTGTGGTCCGCAATAGATTTCCTTCCCCTGAATAGTTGGCTACACAAAGAAACATTTGCTGAGGAATTAGAAAGGTTGAAGCCTACAAGTTTCACCCTGCTTCCTCTAAGCTTGTTGCTAAATGGCAATGTACTTTCTGGTTCCATGACTGGACAAGGGATATTTGCTGTAATCCAAAGTTTAGCCATCATAGGACAAAAGGGAGAACTAATATCTTTTTGTATAACAATATAAATATGTTCGAGGCATATGAGCTGCAGATCACACACTTAGCATAGATCGCCATCTGGTGTTGGGCCCGGATGTTTGCACTTGTTTTTGTCTTGAAAAAGTCTTTGGAAGTCATGGGACACGTGACTCCTCCTTTGGACTATAGTGCGCATGGGCATCGGCTCCATCCTCAGATTGTTTTTTTCCGCCATCGGGCTCGGATGTATTTGTCGCGCTCCAGTGCGGAACCGTTACTGATTCCACTCTCGACGCGCAATCCTTCACCCTTTCGACGGTATTGTATCGATCGCGAACCCTAATCGACGCGCATCTCTCCAAATCGAAGTCCTCGATTCCGATCGTCAAACAAGGCCTTCGGGCCTACCTGGGCCTTGGCTTCTGGCTCATGGAAAGGACGCCATTCAAGAAGTGTCCTCAATGTGGGTTGAAGTTTCCCCACACCGATCTGCATGAGGTGTGCAACCTCTGCCTTTCACCAGAGCACGTGGCTAGAGACTGTCCAGCCTGTGCCTCTTTCCGCTCAAAGAAGATCATTCGGGACCGACGCGCGCAAAGAACCATGGCTCGCTCGTCGACATCAATCCCTGATGACATCTTCCAAGAGGGCGTCGACGTGCCGGAGCGAGAGCGGGTCAAAGAAGGCCTTGCCAGTGCCTCAGAAGCAGACTCCGACGTCGAAGAGATCACTCCGGCGCAGCGGGTCGTAAGTAAGAACGTCGACCCCGACCCCCTTCCTGCACCCTCGAAAAAGGTTTCGGTCACACCTTCACCTTCGGGCCCAGGTGCACACCGAGAGACTGCATTCCATGTCCCGCCCTCGGGGCCGTCAAAGAAGCCTACTAAGCCTTCCGGCAGCTCGGGCTCGAGTCAGCCTGCCGTCGGTACCGAAACACAATCACCGGCACCGTAAAAGAAACCGTCCTTCCACATCCAAGCACACGGCACCAAAACCCACAAGCACCGACTCGTCGACACCGAAAAACAATCATTGGCATAGCCAATAGGTCTCGCAATGGGGACCTTATAACTGTTTAGCCATGCAACGATTAATGTTGTTGCACAAAAGATATTGTGCTGCATAACTAAACACTTATAAGGTCCAGAAAGCGAGACCTATTGGCTATGGCAATGTTTGTCTTTTTTGAGAACCTTAGGATCAAGAGGAAAGCAAAGTCCATAAGGAAAAGGCTGAGTCACATTTCTTTCAGAGAAGAATGAGAAGAATGAGAAATAAGAAGAAAGAAAATAAATAAAACAAGCATTGGTAAATGCATTAGGTTTCTCCTTAAACCCCCCACTTGGCTCTACATGTACAAGATCACACACAGTGTGATAAAGTGACAGATAGTGCAGGGTGGTGAAAGAACAAGGCACAGAGTGAAAGCGAGACAACATAGCCTTGGTATTCGGCGGCAGAGGGCTCCTAAGAAAACATATGGGACCATAAATTAATAAAACAGTATTCTCACTGAGTTGACACTTGCCATGTTGCCTGAAGAAGCATCTGAAAAACAGGAAATACAGCGTTATCATTCACATCTCTAAATATGATTCTAAAACTATCACCAAGCCGTTGGATGGGAGAAGTTGTACTTTAGACTTGGACACGGAAAGCAAAATGGTGCCACAATACTGACAGCTCGTGTCTTGAGCGATAGGCGGTATGCAATTGGGAAAATGCGCCAACAGTGGGAATGTAAACTACGGCTATTCTGACACTGCCTGTTTCCTTTACTCTAGGCAAATCCTGGAGAGTCCGAATCTCACAGGAAAGGGGAAAGGGTTTCCTGCTGTCTAGAAAAAGGCAGCATTGTTCCGCTATGTGGGCATCAGATGTGGTTGCCTCGGAAGCACTCGACAGGCCCAGAGTACGGAGATGGAGTTTTATTAAAGTGCGGTTTGACTGGCGAGACGCAGGCAGACACAGAGCACTGCGTACATGAAAGAGAAGCCGCGGCACAGGCCGGGGCTATTCCCAGCTAGTGAATACCCCTCTGAATACCCCACATTTTACACATGCACACACAGGGCCTGTGCTAGGATTTTTGGGGCCCGGGCGAAGTGGAATGTGCGAGGCTCCTCTAATTTACATAAGTGACACCTTCAGGGCTCCGGAAGCTGTTTCGTGGAGACTCCTCCTGGGCAGCAGCTCCCCTCTCTGCCACCTACAAGCACCTCTTTCACAGCTCATATCGGGCTGAAGGTGTGAGAATAGCTTGGGGGCTGAGAGTTAAAACAATGCAGACTGTAAAGTGCTGACAATGGGTGTCCCGCAGTGCATCTCAATGGGCAGCCAGGCAGCAGGCCTAATTGCAGGACACACCTGCAATAAGGACTCCTTGTAACTGGCACTAGATGAAGTCCCCTCCAGTCCTCCCCATAGCATCCCTGAGACGCCCCTGTAAGCCCAATTTCAAACAGACACCTTTCTTTAATGGGATCAGCAAGGGCACAGGAGGTTTGGTGGTGTGTTGCACTGGTGCGGGGCCCCAAGCTGTTGGGCTGAGAGCGAGGTCCTGGGCAGCTGCCCATATTGCCCATGCCCAGCACCAGCCCTGTGCACACATCTTCATAGCCCGAGGCTGGCAGTGTATTTTCTTTGTTTTCCGCTGTGCTGTATCTGTCAGTGGAGTGTTAAAGGCTTAGCGTGCCAGAAGCATGTTGGTGAAAAGGGAGGGGCACAGGGACTGGAAGGTGAGCTGGCACAAACACATGGACAGTACATAGCGAGCACTAATCCAGCTCACACCAACCCGGTACATCAAACTATCCCCTCGCGCCCCTTTATCAGTCAGCACTTAAATGTGCACGCTCCTTAGTAAAACCCTACAAATTTAACGGAACACTCAAATCAACTGTATAAGTAAAAGAATGAACAACCACTCAGCAAGAAAGTATCATGGGAGCTGAGAGGAAGTGGCTCAATGACCAGGTATCCCGGTTCGAGTCTCGGCCATGCAACATCCTGTGATTCTGGGTAAATCACTTAATTTCTCTTGGTTATACATTGCGCTATATAATTCTGCTGCAAGGCTAAAAAGCATTAGGAGGAAAAACTTTATGGAAAAAATTGTTCCACCAATGCGGATGTTAACAGTATTTCGGCGAAGGGGAAACTAATACGAGAAACAGAAGAGAAACAAGCACTGGTAAATACAGGAAAATATGCAACAGCCAATAGAAATTGGAGTAAAATAAAGTGACAAGCACAGGAACCAATGAAAACCCAGGAAAGCGAAGATGCGGGATGTAAGTCCCTTTTAAGAATTATATTAAAAACAATAGATTTCTCAAGCACAGCGTAAGCGCTGTGCAGGCAAAACCCAAAAAAGGGGTAACTACGACATTAAACAAATATGGCTACTTACCTTGTCCTTGTATGTTCTACCTGAAGGGCAAAATCAGTCCTGGAGGCCAGTGGGAAACATTGAACAACATCCAGCCTTAGTTACCACAGGAACTACCAAACGAAAAAAGATACTTTTGAGAACTGAGAGAGAATTTGGGTAAAACCCTTTTTTATACTTAAAACAAGAGAACGATAAACCTGAGCATAAAAGAAACTAATCAGACTAAACTCACAGGTAAACTCTGGCTGATTGAACTTGTGATTCACGGATTACTCATTGTTCTTTTTCTCAATAAACCCATTAAGACTCCTGCTGACATTAAAAGTTAGAATTTTACACTGGCCCTTAAGGGAAAGGCTGGCTTCTACGAGTGATGATGGTTTCCTTGGTCGTCCAGTGGCATTGCCCTGATTATCAGCTAGCGCCTCAAGCAGGCTTCCTGCTTGGACATTGGGGCCTCTTTTTTGCAACTGACAGCTCATCTGACACCCGAGGTGACACCATCTCAGATCTCTGACAAAACAGTTGATTCAACACTTCCACCCCTGTAGCCATCTTAGCGGGGGCAAGTGCTGAATGGCCATGGGGGTCTGGACTCCAAAACTTACTGCGGACCTCGGTGGTCTGTATTGGGAAGAGTGAGGAGCTGATATTTATGACGAGGAAGGATAGGGTGCTGCCTTGACACTGAATCCAAAAATGCAAACACACACATTGTTCTCTCAAGTGCCTGGAAGCCGTTCAGTCCAGAGTATGTGCTTCATAAAATGTATCCATACCTGCATTACAGTGGGTTTAGTTAGTCCCACAACAAAATGCATTTCTTTAGCAAGCATCCATGAGATGAATTTGGTAAGAAACAACCACAATAAAACGTTTCCCGGGACAACCAATTTCTCCTGTTTGTGTTTTAAGGCATGGAGAAGAAATCCCGGAGCTCCCAAGTTTCCTAGGTCCATAGTCAGTTGCTCATCATCCAGTCCAGGACTATTCTTTGCACTCTGAGATTTGTAGTCTCTACTCTAATGGATAAAGGAGACTACAAATCCCACAATGCACAGTACAAACATGAACTAGGTGAGTTACGCATGGAAATGGGAACTGGAGAGCCCTGGAAATCCTTCAACTTGTGTCAAGGTGAGGGATGATAAATGGGACAGGCCTACTCATGCGACAAACAAAGGGAGAAAACATCGATGAAAGCGATGCTTCCAGGGTTATGGTTTCTATGAGAATCTGGGTACGTCTAAACACCCAGAGGGAAAAAACTATCCTTAATTATGGACTTTAGTGACATCAGTCCTTTCTGGAAAAACAAAAGCTGAAAATCTGAGTAGGCGTCAACCAAGTCTTGGGAAGCTTCAAACCAGTTTAGGTTGAACAGGATGGGACTGAGATATAAAATAGGCCCCCAAAATAAAATTGCCCCCCGTTTGAGAATTAGGTAGCCTAAAAAGTGGCCCATATGTGCAAATTGGGGCAGTTCTGAACATATAAAAAGACACGCTGTGTAAGTGTTCTGCAATGTAGGGAATACTGCATGGATTTGATGTTGCTGCAGACAATGTGTGGGAAGTGAACAGCAAAAACAGGACCAGCAGATCTTTATAGAAACCAATAACCGCCCTAAAAACGGCCCACACACTGACCTGTCAGATAAACCCATCGAGCACTGTCTGGCTGCCCTTTAAGTGAGTTCGACACTGTGTAGCCCGAGTGCGGCTCTCACCTGGAGTAAAGGGGAGGGGCTGGAGGGCCTTTAAAAAGGCCTATGAGACTGGCCTTCTACTAAGCTTCTTCCTCGAGCGTCCTAAGCTCATTGCTTGTGATTTGACGCGTGCGGTAAGGTGCTGGTTGGTATACGGGGTGTTTGCGGTCTGTTCTGAGGGACAACAGTGTGTTTCCCTGTGGTATGTGGTCTGTTCTGGCTGACTGCGTGATTCCCTGCAGTACGTGGTCTGTTCTGAGGTACAACTGCGTGATTTGCCGCGGTCTGTGGCTTGTTCTGGATGATAATAACGTGATTCCCTGCTATATGGTGGTTTATGGTCTGTTCTGGGCGACTACAATGCGATTCTAGGGTGCCTTAAAAAGTGCTTTAACGATAACATTAAGTCTTCAGAACACACCACCGATGCATTGTCCCATAACTGCCGAGTGTCCCAGGCCTATGGGTGATCTGTTGCTCCAGTCCAGGGCTCCAAAAGCCTGTGGCAGCCCTTTGAAAACCCACACACTAAAAGTCTCGCCAGACCAGCGCATGTGCTGGGTCAGACGAGACCTAAACATTCGGAGCCGAACAAAAGACAACTCCCGAAGGGCTCGGATTTGGAGACAAGGAATGGCTCGGAACCGAGAAAACAAGTTCCACAGGCCACACAAACTGTAAAGACGCACAGTCCCAAACCAAAACAACACAGAACCGCTAGAGTCGGTGCCGAAGAAGCCTACGGAACCGAAACGCTCAGCACCGAAAGACCAACCTACAGCAGAAGAGCTGTTCACACCAGACCCTGCTCAAAAGACTCTCATAAAGGATCCTGAAACTGGTCAATTGACTCTAAGTACTAAGAAAAGACCACTGGAGGCGCCTGCACCGGCTCCACCACCTAAAAAGAGGGACATTGCTACATCTCCTCTAAGACTCCCTTCACCACCTCCTCCTCCACCTCCCCCACCACACCGTTCCCCTACACCATCTCCTACACCAGTAGATGATTGACCCCTTGGATGACATGGGGGAGGGTCCGGACGATGTGCCACTAGGGGATCCTAGTCCACCTTCTTCCCCAGACCCCTGGGATGACTATAACACGCCAGATGTCCCTAATGCCCTCCAGGCCTTCCCCTCCAGAGGACACCATGAGCTTTAATCAGCTCGTCCACAGAGCTGCCCAATATCACGGGGTTGCTTTGCATACAGACGCCATAGAGCAGGACGTCCCAATGGATAAATTTGACACCGCTCAAAGATCCACCTCAACACTACCTATGCTTAAAGGCGTTATTAAGCATGAGCCTGAAGTCTTTAAAGATCCTGTTAGGGCTCGAGTTATTAATCCCAGGATCAACAAAAAATACAAAGCTGCACCTGACGACCCAGCTTCCATTAAAGGCCCGGTACCCTTAGACTCCCTGGTAGTTTCCAATGCTTGGAAAAGGGCCAATTCCCAGACATCAGGTGACGCTTCACCACCCGACAAGGAGTCTAAACTCTTGGGACGCCTCTGGCAAGAGAACAGCCTCACAAGCGGCTAACATATGGCGCATCGCCAAAACTCAGGCGCTGTTAGCCAGGTATGATAGGGCACATTATGATGAACAAGAGTCCATAATGCAGTACCTCCCAGATAAATACAAAAATAGGGCCAATGAACTCATACAGGAGGGTAAGCTGATCACCAACACCTCCATCCGTTGCGCTCTTGACGTGGCAGACACCGCCTCCAGAGCAGTAAACGCGTGTGTCCTTTTGCGTAGGCATGCCTGGCTACGCATCTCGGGTTTTAAACCTGAAGTTCAGAGCTCCATCCTCAACCAGCCTTTTGATCAGGAGCACCTCTTTTGGCCAAATGTGGATTCAACGCTTGAAAAAATGAAAAAGGATACGGACACAGCTAAATCAATGGGAGCCTTGCAGATGAAAGCTCCCAGACGTTTCTTTTGTCGCTCACCTTACAAGGGCACCCCCAGAGGCTACTGCTCAGACAACCCCTCCACCTCTTACAAGGCTCCTGCCCAGTCTACCTTTACCAGAGATTACCAGAGAGGAGGCTACAGAGGCAACAATAGCAAAGGCAGAGGCAAGACCAACAACACCCGCTCTGCCTCCACCCCTACCCAATGACTTTCCTCCACTTCCCCCAGACCATTCCACTCCAGTCGGGGGAAGACTACAACAGTTCCTCCCTGTCTGGACCAACATCAGTACAGACAGGTGGGTGCAACAAATAGTTCAATCAGGTGACTGTCTAGAACTTACTTCTACCCCCCACACTTACCACCCAAACAACGACCAATGTCCTCACAGCACTTAGCTCTGCTGAAACAGGAGGTCATCTCCCTCCTACAAAAGGGTGCAATACAACCAGTTCCCCTGCAACAACAGAAAACAGGAGTTTACTCCCTGTACTTTCTCATACCAAAGAAGAACGAATCTCTCAGGCCTATTCTAGACCTCAGACCGCTAAACCTGTACATACAATCGCACCACTTTCACATGGTTACACTCCAACAGGTCCTTCCTCTTCTTTCACAAGGCGACTTCCTTGCTACTCTAGATCTCAAGGACGCCTATTTCCATATTCCAATTCACACAGCTCACAGGAAATATCTAAGGTTTGTAGTGGACGGCCAACACTATCAATTCAAAGTACTCCCTTTCGGAGTCACAACAGCACCACGGGTACTCACCAAGTGCCTAGCGGTAGTGGTAGCCCACTTAAGAAAACACATTCACGTCTTCCCATATCTGGACGACTGGCTCATAAAAGCCAGCTCATACACTCAGTGTGTTCATCACACTCACACCACCATCCAACTACTCCACAGCTTGGGGTTCACAGTAAACTACCCAAAGTCTCATCTACAACCGTCCCACATACAACAATACCTCGGTGCCACAATAGACACCTCAAAAGCATTAGCCGATCCCAACCCCACCAGGATAGCAAACATGCAAGCTCTCATTAACAAATTTCAGCCTCAACACTCTCCCAGCAAGAGTGTTCATGCAGCTAATAGGGATGATGGCATCTTGCATACTCATAGTACCTCATGCAAGACTCCACATGCGTCCTCTCCAGGAGTGCGTAGCACGCCAATGGAACCAGGCTCAAGGTCAGCTAACAGATCTGGTGTTGGTAGACGGTCGCACTCCTCGATCTCTGCAATTGTGGAACACCAAGAACCTTTCCAAAGGGCGACCGTTCCTAGAGCCAGTTCCACACATAGTCATGACAGCGGACGCATGGCTCTCCGGATGGGAGCGCACTTATTACATCACACCATGCAAGGCACGTGGACTCCTCAACAAAAGTTACTCCACATCAACCACCTGGAGCTACTAGCCATTTTCCTAGCCTTAAAGGCTTTCCAAAAACAAATATCAGGCAAAGCTGTCTTAGTCCGCACAGACAACATGACAGCCATGTACTACATACAGAAACAAGGTGGGACACACTCTCTGCAGCTCTCAACTGGCACAGAGCATATGGAGATGGGCTATACCCCAGAACATCTTTCTCCTAACTCAACATGTCCCAGGAGTCCAAAACACCATAGCAGATCTGTTAAGCCATCAAACGCAACAGATTCACGAGTGGGAACTCCAGCCACAAGTGCTTCAGCCATTCTTTCAAATGTGGGGGCAACTAGAGCTAGACCTCTTCGCCACCCACGAAAACGCCAAATGCCCACGCTTCGCCGCCAGGTATCCACACCCATTGTCCAAAGGCAATGCGATATGGATGAATTGGTCAGGCAGATTTGCGTACGCCTTTCCACCTCTCCCACTCATTCCAGTGGTGGTGCGCAAACTACAACAACATGCACTAACTCTCATCCTAGTTGCTTCAACTTGGGCCAGACAACCGTGGTACACCACACTACTGAAAATGTCTGTAGTTACGCACCTAAGACTACACCTCTCCCCACGCCTCCTAAACCAGAACCGTGGAGAGATCAGACACCCGGACCCAGCTCTGCTCAACCTTGAGATCAGGCTCCTGAGATCTTAAAATTCAGTTAACTTAATCTACCCCCTGAATGCATGAATGTCATTAAGGAAGCTAGATGCCCCACCACTAGAGCCTGCTATGCAGCCAAGTGGAAGACATTTGTAATATACTGTCATACCAACAACATCAATCCCCTAGACGTGTCTATCCAACACATCATAGGTTACCTACTTCATCTACAAAGTTGCAATTTAGCCTACACATCTATTAGGCTACACCTCGCTGCCATAGCAGCCTATTTACAAAATAGGCATCACCTATCAGAGTGCCTGCCATCAAAGCCTTTATGGAAGGCCTCAAAAGGATAATTCCACCTAGAGTGCCACCCTCCCCTGTGTGGAATTTAAACATCGTTCTCACAAGACTAATGGGTCTTCCCTTTGAACCTCTTCATAAATGTTAGCTCCAATTTCTAACATGGAAAGTTGCTTTCCTAGTAGTTATCACTTCTCTTGGAAGAGTTAGTGAACTGCAAGCGTTAACTATTCAGGAACCTTTCCTACAAATCCATCACAATAAGGTTGTTCTCAGAACCAATCCAAACTTCCTCCCTAAAGTCATTTCTCCTTTCCACCTCAATCAGTCTGTAGAGTTGCCAGTGTTCTTCTCACAGCCACAGACAGTTGCGGAAAGAGCTCTTCATACCCTAGATGTCAAAAGAGCATTGCTCTATTACATTGAAAGAACACAACCTTTTCGTAAGACCAAACAACTTTTTGTGTCATTTTCACCACCACACAAAGGCAACCCCATATCCAAGTCTGGGATAGCTAGATGGATTGTTAAGTGCATACAAATTTGCTATCACAAAGCAAAACTTACTTTATCTGTTCCTCCTAAAGCCCACTCAACACGAAAGATAGGGGCTTCAATGGCATTTTTAAGGAACATTCCCTTAGATGACATCTGCAAAGCAGCTACATGGTCTACACCGCACACTTTCACAAAACATTATTCTGTGGATGTGCAAACAAAACAACAAGCTAGTGTGGGCCAGGCTGTACTCAAAACACTATTTCAAACTACTGCAACAGGTACTGGTGGTCGCCGCTAAGGATGGGTACTGCTATACAATCTATGCTGAGTGTGTGATCTGCAGCTCATATGCCTTGAACGGCAAATGCTACTTACCAGTATGCATCTGTTCTTGGCATGTAGAGCTGCAGATCCACACACTCCCACCCGCCTCCCCGGCTACCTTTATCTGTTCCAGTACTATCTTATTTAGATACAGCATACACAGGCATCTTTCTGTCTCTTACAAAGCTCCATCATTTCCCTGCTGGCGAAAAACAATCTGAGGATTGAGCCGATGCCCATGTGCACTATTGTCCAATGGAGGAGTCACCTGTCCCGTGACTTCCAAAGACTTTTCCAAGACAAAAACAAGTGCAAACATCCGGACCCAACACCAGATGGGGATCTATGCTAAGTGTGTGGATCTGCAGCTCTACATGCCAAGAACAGATGCATACTGGTAAGTAACATTTGCCTTACTAGGGGCAATTGCATTAAGTTTTCCATGAATCCCACACGTTCGGCAGATAAGATCTTTACTAGAACTTAAAGGAACAGTTGCGCTTTCAAGAAAGGCTTAAACTGACTGTTGGTATCTTTGAGTAAAGATAGCAAATCCCGTCACCAGGTGGTTGAATGAAAAGAATCTGTAGCTTGGACTTCCCTTCCTGAAGCCAACACACAGTTTTTGTAGCAGTAGACCCATTGTTCAATAAAGTCAAAACAGAGCAGACTCACTCAGTAGGCAGAACAGAACTTAAAAAGAATTGGAGTTGTGTGGCCAACCGCTTTAGAGGGCATTTGGCAAGTGGGCAACACGCCTCTCTAGACGTCATTATCGCAAGGCAGAGCATGAAATGCCAGTTCTTTGCCAACAGACCCTGACAACCAAATATGTGAAGGTAGACCTTTTCCAAGAGATGGTCAGTGTCATTTTCAGTGCATTTCTTGACATTACTAAAACATGTTCGAGCATTGCCTAGAGTAAATTGAACCTCATTTCCTGCATCCCATAATTATGTACTGCTCTCCATTCTTGTTAAAAGCATGTGAATTCATGAAAGCGCCAATGCTGTAGTGTTCATGTCCTCCACTGTGCGGTGAGTACTTTCTTTAAACTATCGCTCAGAACCGGACTGGAAGCCAAAATCTGCCCCAGCAGAAATGTTCAGAATAGCCCCACATTTCAAGAGGTTGTTGGTAGAATGGGGCTCGCTCGAGTCATGGCAACCCATCTTGCTCTGAAAGTAGCCTCGTGGCCTGCAGCTTGCTGGGGTAAGCCAGACTGGCAGAATTGCCTGTCTACCCTGCTATTGCTTTGTACCTCTGTTTATTTAGCAAGTACTATTTATTTATTATGAAAGTTTTATACAGCGCGAACACGACCACCGAGGGTATCAGAGCGCTTTACAGATTACGCATCACAAGGTAATAAGCATACAAAACAGAATAACCAAAACGACAAATTCAAAGTCAAAATTGTCCAGCATTCTCGTGGAGGCACAGCAAAACGCATCATAAACAACAGAGGGAGAAAAAAGAGCACAGTCTAGAATTGTCCGACAGACTCATGAACAAAGTGGCTGGGCAAGAGTCAACGGGTATGGACCCAGAATCAGGAAGGTGCCATAGCCGTTGCACTGGAAACATTTTATAAGAGAATAAAAACTCTACCAGGGCAAAGACGCAGGAATAGAAAGACTGAAAAACGTCAGAGGGAGAAAGGAGGAAGCTGCAAGAGCGAGATAAAGGGGCAGGGGTGGTCTGGTAGTGGATTAGAGACTTGAGGTGGATACAAAGCAATGCAGCCTTTGGATTCAGTGCACCAAATTTCCCATGCACCGACCGCAGACTTCCGAGCAGAGCTTTGGGAACCGGCGCACATTCTCTTACAAATTAAGCACTGTTCATTTCTAGTTACTTTATGTGCCTTCCTAGAATGGATTGCAGGACTAACCTTCAATACTGGATTATCCGTATTGGAACCTTAGTACCTGGTAAGGTCCATAACTGTTTACACAAGCTCACGATTAGTAAATCCTTGATCTCATAGATTTCAACTAGCTGGATCCTTTATTTCTGGTTGATTAGTTAATCTCCCAGAATCTTAAGGGTTGTTTACCCTTCATTGAACGCTAGTAACTTGGCTGCTCCATAAGTGGCAGCCCTGGCCTGCTACTTGTACATAATAATGGCTGCACGCTAAGTAAGTCCTAGGATAAGAAAGGTGACTTAGCCCACTGCCTTGTCCCTAGTTTACTAAACCACAGTCTCAAGAACTGCACTATTTAAATGTTCACTAATATTGTCAAAGCTGGTAACACAACTCAGTTGTTTCTGGTGGTGTTCTTGAGCTCTCCCAGTAGCTGCGTCTCCATTGAGCACTAATTGATCCTCCCACCCATCCCAGCCCTCTGGCTCCTCCTCCTATCCCAATCCTATTTCACCTTTGCTCCCTGGGAATGGAGCTTGGGAGTCCAGGTGACAGGAGAAGTAAATCACCTGTCACCTGGACGTCTTCCTTTGCTTTTTTGCTGTTTTTAAGAACAGGTAGTGCTTAGGGCAGACCCCTGCCCTTTTTGCCTCTACATTCCATTAAAACCACTTCAGATTTCCAATTCTCACCCAAACAAGTGGGATGCAACTCTACCATTCCTCTGTAGATCCCATAATCCCTCTAATGAGGTATCTGTGGATTTACTGATTGCACCATGCCAAGTCTGGTTAACTTGTTGTGGTATATTCTTTGGTGGCCTACTAGTAAATATAGAAGTTAGGCTTTTGTTGCTCCTAGGTTGACCCTTTATAGTGACTATACACAGTTGTCACTGAATTCTTAACCGTGCAGCCAGGGGTTAGATTTCTGGCACTCTGGGTGGAATATAGCTCCTTACAACACATGCGATTTGATAGCATGCCATTACAACGCGGTCGGTACAACAACCGCGTTGTTACTACGCAGTACCATTACATCGCAAGTTATTACAATTACTTGCAGTAGGGGGTGCGCTGGACTTAGGAATAGTATTATTTACTATTCCTACACCAGTTTGCGCAACAGCAGGGAAGGTGTTGGATTTTAAATCCAATACCAGTGCGCCCCCTACTGTAAAACGTTGTAATGACTTGTGCTGTAATGGTATTGCGTAGTAACGATCGCCTTGTAATAGCATTGCTTTGTGGAGACAGTATTGTAAACACCGTTTCCCCTCTGGGTGGGCCCTACACAGTGACTATATAGTTTTCACTGGTTGCTTAACAGTTCTTCCAGGGGTTGGACCATAGTATATTCATTGGCTGAATAAAATTGCCTCCAGGGTTGAGGCCTTTGTTAATTCCTGGGTGCACCACAGCCACTACTGCCCGGTTGTGTACTTTTTATCCAGGGTTGCACCTCTGCCGCTTATGGGTGACTCCATTTAGTATTTTCACTACTTTAAAAAAAAAATCTTCCAGCGGTTGCTCCTTCTACTTTCTTGGTTGACCCCACAGGATGTTATCTGGCTCTTTATTGCTGCGTCCTTTTTTGTGTTCTCTGATTTTCTGTATACTACCTGTAGTATTACTCTGGCCCACCAAGGGATCCACATCAGTGGCTGTTTCTACTTTATGATTCAGACTGCTTCTGTATCTGCTTGGGCAGCTACATCTAATCTTGCCTCTGAAACTCTTGATGCTTATGTGCAGAATGCAGCTGGACCATGTTTTTAGAGCACGTCTCCACAACCCATGCACCTAACTCAACACCTCCTGTATAGGATAAATTACAGCCAACAGCCATCTGAAGCACGCACTCAATAAGGGCTTCCAGGAACCTGATGCAAATGGGAGTACTTTACAACATCATCATAGGTATGAAGAGGCATAAAAGAACTTCAGTACAACACAACTCAATACAACACAGTTCAAAGGGTTTCTTTTTTTACTGTTGCCTAGTTGCTCAATAATTTGCTGTGTTTAGTATATGTTTCAATGATATCTAATTGGAATGTTTCCTGTTTTGTTTCACTTGTTTATTTTATTTTGCCTGGAGACTATCTGGTATTGCCTTATGTTTTCTGAAGTTTCCCTTTGTGTGAAAGAAAGAAAGCTATCAAAGCTCCTCACCTGCTCGGCTTAATTTATAATCATGACTCACAGATGTCTGAGGAATGTTCATCTTATTCGCATAAAGAGCTTTGTTGGACCATAAGGGCATCCAGCTAAGAAGATGTCAAAAATAAAATTAATCTGACTGTTTTGGCGACCGAGGTCCAGGAGTATACTCTCCTCCGAGGATGCAAATCCATCAAAGGACCTAAAAAAAGAGAGACCTGAAAAAGTTAAACTTTTGGGTTAATCACTGTTCCTGTCATATCCCATCGATGTCAAAGCACTTGGTGTGCAGTGATTCTTAGCATCATGCTTCTGGGTATGACCTGAACAACCTCATCAGTATTGAAGAATAGTATGTTGAAACCACCTTTGACCCTATCAAAATTGATTCTTTAGCATTAAAAGCTGTAGGCATGAGAGAACATAAGATTTGGTTTACTCTGTTGATGTGGTATTTGAAAATTTTTATTCCTGTCAGTCTTACAATCCTTTACCTACTCAAGGTGCAATTTTTCAATAGGAGCACCTCTCTGGAATGTTCCTGAAGGGCATACAGCATGATAATGTTCAAAGCAGAGTTGTTCTCATTCCTAAAGATATTAAGCATGCATAGGTGTGCAATCTTTGGCAGAGAAAACTCCTTAGAATTATAGTGGGGCCTCGACTATAATAAGCCTCCGCCAATCTCATGTGCGTCCATTTATGAGATGGCTACCTTCCAGAACGTATTTGCAGGAGGGTTTCTGAATTAAAACATCCCATGTAAAGAATTCTATGATTTGAGATGCTACTACATCGCTCAACAATAATATAGCTTCTACCACTGGTAGCTGGATTGAGTATAACACAGGAATATTCCCGATATCTGCCTCTTCCCTGTGCAATTTGTCATGTGTCCAGAAGAAATACTGGACTACGGATGATATTCTACTGTTCCTATGATCTGATAAACTCCAATTTGGTTGCAATGATGAGGGACATATTTAGTGTAGATTGCTTTAAGGAAACGTTTTGAAGCACATTACTTAATGTGGAGCAACTTAATACTGTTAGTCAAAGTTTCTTACCGATCAAAGACTTATGCCAAGAATATTTTCTCTGAAAAGATGCAGATGATCTTTATGGAGTATGTGATTTAATGAAAAAACAAAAACTGAGAAATCTCATTCAAGGAATCCATCGCATTTAAGGACATTAATTTAAAAAAACATCAAGGGAAATACATTAACTGAAACACCACTGTGTTGGAAAATTTATAGGTTTGGGGCTAGTGGCTAAGGTATAGGATTGAGGTTAAGGTCGGGAGTGTAGGACAAGGTTAATAGGGATTTGCGGTATTAAAAAAATAAAGTTTAAGCAGAAAGATAATTCACATATTTATTACTTAAGTGGTAAGGTCAAATCCCATTTTATTACATGGGAAAAACACTGTGTTCGAGGCATATGAGCTGAAGATTACACACTTGTGCATTGATCGCCATCTGGTGTTGGGCCCGGATGTTTGCAGTTTGTTTTTCCTCTTGGAAAGTCTTTGGAAGTCACGAGGTCGGTGACTCCTCCTTTGGATCGTATTGCGCATGGGCTTCGGCTCCATCCTCAGATTGCTTTTTTCCGCCATCGGGCTTGGATGTAATCTTCGCGCTCCGGTTCCGAACAGCTTCCAGTTCGACGGTCGACGCGCAATCCTCACCCCAAACCGCGGTATTGTTTCATTCGCGATCTCCCCCACTCGACGCACCTTCTCATCGGCACGGAGCTTCAGTTCCAGTCGTCGACGGCGTCCTTCGGGCCTCTCCAAGCTTCGGTCCTGGCTAATGGAAAGGACTCCATTTAAAAAGTGCCCTCGATGTGGGTTCAAATTCCCCCACACCGATCTCCACGAGGTATGCAATCTCTGCCTCTCCCCTGAACACGAAGCTCGAGACTGTCCGGCGTGTAAGTCCTTCCGGTCCAAAAAGACTATTTGGGACCGAAGAGCCAGAAGAACTATGGCGCACTCCTCGACAACGATTCCGGATGACATCTTCGGAGAAGGCATCGACGCTCCAGAGCGTTACACCAAAGAGGGCCTCGTCAGCGCTTCCGAGGCCGACGACTCAGATGTGGAGGCATCACCCCGGCGCAGAGGGTTGTGAGTACTGATCCCTACCCCCCCCCCCCCCCCTCCCCCCACACCCCTGCCGGCACCAGCCTATCCTCGGTGCCGATAAACACGCTTCGGCACCGTAAAAGCAGCCGGCCTCCATATCGACACCGAGCTCCGCACCGAAGCACTCTGGGTCGAAACCCAGCTCTTCGGCACCGACACCACCTTCGGTGCCGACCAAAGCACACAAGGCCACCGACACTTCGAAGCCGAAATCCATCTCGGCGCCGACCAAGCGTCCGGAGGTTCCCAAGCCAGGTTCCAAACAACGAACCGGCACGGAAAAGCCTAAAAAGCCAACGGCCCCGACGCCTTCGGCGCCGACGGACAGACCAGCCTCACCGGACTTATTTACACCGGATCCCTTGCAGAAAACACTCACCAAGGATCCAAAAACTGGACATTTGACACTTTCTTCCAAAAAGAGACATTTGTAGAAACCTGCTCCACCTCTGCCTCCAAAGAGGAAGGACTCTGCTACCTCTCCATTCAGAATACCTTCCCCACCTCCTCCACCTTCTCCACCTCCACCCCCTCCACCTTCTCCACTCCAACCTCATTCTCCCACCCCTTCTCCACACGATGATGATCACGGGGACCCATATGATGACATAGGGGATGTCACCCAGGACCTACCCACAGGGGACCCCACTTCTACAGGATCCCCAGACCCATGGGACGACTACAATATCCCTGATATCCCCAACGTCCCACAAGATGACCTTTACCCCTCCAGGCTATCTCCACCAGAAGACTCATTGGGGTTCCACCATCTACTTCAAAGGGCGGCACACTATCACGGGGTAGACTTGCATACCGACCACGTAGAGGAAGATTTCCTCCTCGACACATTCAACACCACACATAGGTCTACCTCCATATTACCTATGCTTAAAGGATTGGTAAAGCATGCGCCAGAAGTTTTTAAGGACCCAGTTAGGGCCAGGGTCATTAACCCGCGCATAGAAAAGAAATACAAAGCTGCCCCCACAGATCCCTCCTACATCAGAGGGCCAGCGCCACTAAATTCCCTAGTGGTGTCCACTGCACGCACAAGGGCAAATTCCCAGGCGTCAGGCGAAGCACCACCACCTGACAAAGAGTCAAAGCTACTGGATGCATCAGGAAAACGCACTGTGTCACAAGCAGACAATATGTGTCGTATCGCCAATACTCAAGCGCTATTGGCCAGATATGACAGGGCACATTATGACGAGTTAGAAAGCATAATGCACCACCTCCCTGAAAAATATAAAGCTAGGGCCAACAAACTAATTCAAGAGGGTAAGACTATCACTAACACCTCTATACGCTGTGCCTTAGATGCAGCAGATACAGCTTCCAGGGCCATCAATACCAGCGTCCTCCTCCGTCGCCATGCTTGGCTAAGAATATCAAGGTTTAAACCGGAGGTACAAGCCTCCATCCTTAACCATCCCTTTGACCAGGAACAAAGAACATCTATTTGGCCCAAAGGTGGATGAGGCCCTAGAAAAAATGAAGAAGGATACGGATACGGCGAAGTCCATGGGAGCCTTACAGTCACACCCTCCTAGACGCTCCTTTCGCCGCTCTTCCTTTCGAAGTACATCTAGAGGCTACTCCTCCGACACCGCGTACACTTCGTACAAATCCCCCACTCAGTCCACCTTCACGAGGGGTTATCAAAGAGGTGGCTATAGGGGTAACAATAATAAAGGCAGAGGTAAAACAAACAACGCCCGCTCTGCCACAACGCCTACCCAATGACTCCCCCCCCCCCCCCCCCCCCCCCCCCCGCTCCCCTAGACCATTCCACTCCGGTCGGGGGCAGACTCCAACATTTCCTTCCCGTCTGGGCTACCATCACCTCAGACAAATGGGTGAAACAAATAATTCAATGAGGCTACTGCCTAGAACTAATATCTACCCCCCCCAAACATTCCACCCAGGCAGCGCCCAATGTCACAAGAAAATTTAATACTCCTAAAGCAGGAGGTAATCTCCCTCCTACAAAAAACAGGCAATAGAACCCGTTCCTACCAACCAACAAAACATGGGAGTCTGCTCCCTATATTTTCTCATACCAAAAATGGACGAGACTCTGCGGCCCATCCTAGATCTCCGGCCCCTAAACACATACATACACTCCGACCATTTTCATATGGTAACACCTCAGCAGGTACTTCCGCTCCTCTCCCAAAATGACTTTTTGACCACCTTAGATCTAAAAGACGCGTATTTTCACATTCCGGTGCACAAAGCTCACCGTAAGTACCTCAGATTTGTAGTGGACGGACAACACTTCCAATTCAAAGTGCTCCCGTTCGGAGTCACAACAGCGGCAAGGGTATTCACCAAGTGCCTAGCAGTGGTAGCAGCACATTTGCGAAGACAACACATCCACGTCTTCCCATACTTAGACGACTGGCTGATAAAAGCCAGATCATACAATCAGTGTGTTCAACACACATCTACCACCATTCAATTACTCCACCGGCTGGGCTTCACAGTAAACCACCAGAAGTCCCATCTCCAACCATCCCACATAAAACAATACCTCAGTGCCACCATAAACACCTCAAGAGCACTAGCCTACCCCAATCCTGCCAGGAGTGCAAGCATTCAAGCTCTACGCGCAAAATTCACACTACAACACTCCCTTCCGAGTGTTTATGCAACTAATAGGGATGATGGCCTCTTGCATTTTCATAGTGCCTCACGCAAGATTCCAGATGCGTCCTCTCCAAGAGTGCTTAGCGCGCCAATGGAACCAGGCCCAGGGTCAATTAACAGATCTGGTGTTGGTAGACGGTCGCACCCATCGCTCTCTGCAGTGGTGGAACATCACAAACCTTTCCAAAGGTCGACCGTTACTGTACCCGGTTCCTCAAATAGTACTGACAACGGATGCATCGCTCTCCGGCTGGGGAGCTCATCTACTACATCTCACCACACAGGGCAAGTGGACACCTCAACAAAAGTTACTCCATATCAACCATCTGGAGTTACTAGCAATCTTCTTAGCCCTAAAATCTTTTCAAACTCATTTCAGGCAAGGCAGTCCTGATCCGAACAGACAACATGACAGC
The DNA here is from genome assembly GCF_964204655.1 of Triturus cristatus. NCBI lineage: Eukaryota > Metazoa > Chordata > Amphibia > Caudata > Salamandridae > Triturus > Triturus cristatus. The sequence continues at coordinate 155,168,768 of NC_140589.1, read as the reverse complement.
CATGTATTATATTCAAAAACAAGGCGGCACACATTCTCCACAGCTCTCTCACCTAGCACAGAGCATATGGAGGTGGGCAATACCCCAGAAAATCTTTCTCCTAGCTCAGCATGTCCCAGGAGTCCAAAACACAGTGGCAGATCTGCTCAGCGGGCAGACACAACAGATCCACGAATGGGAGCTTCATCCGCAAGTTCTTCACCTGTACTTTCAAATGTGGGGGCATCCACAGATAGACCTCTTCGCCACCCACGAAAACGCCAAATGCCCAAGCTTCGCCGCCAGATACCCACACCCATTGTCCAAAGGAAATGCGATATGGATGAACTGGTCAGGCAGATTTGCGTACGTTTTTCCGCCTCTCCCACTCATTCCACTAGTGGTGCGCAAACTACAACAACACTAATCCTAGTAGCTCCAACGTGGGCCAGACAACCGTGGTATACCACACTGCTGGAACTATCTGTAGTGCCGCACCAAAAACTACACCTCTCTCCACACCTCTTAACCCAGAACCATGGAGAGATCAAACACCCGGACCCAGCGCAGCTCAACCTTGCGATCTGGCTCCTGAAACCCTAGAATTCGGGTACCTAAATCTTCCCCCTGACTGTATGAACGTCATCAGAGAAGCTAGAAGACCTACCACTAGAGCGTGCTACGCCGCCAAGTGGAAACGTTTTGTTGTTTATTGCCATAACAACACCATCAATCCACTGGACGTGTCCATTCAACACATAATAGGCTACTTACTCCACCTACAAAGGTGCAATCTAGCCTATACGTCCATTCGACTACACCTCGCAGCTATTGCAGCTTACCTACAAAACAGGCAACATCTCTCACTCTTTAGAGCACCTGCCATTAAAGTCTTCATGGAAGGCCTCAAAAGAATAATTCCCCCCAGAGTGCCACCCTCACCTGTGTGGAACTTAAATATCGTTCTCACAAGGCTAATGGGGCCTCCCTTCGAACCTCTGCATAAATGCGAACTACAATTCCTAACATGGAAAACCGCTTTTCTTGTAGCCATCACTTCCCTTAGAAGGGTCAGTGAGATACAAGCACTTACCATTCAAGAACCCTTTCTCCAAATGCACCATAACAAGGTTGTTCTCCGTACCAACCCAAAATTCCTCCCTAAAGTCATTTCTCCCTTTCACCTAAACCAAACAGTAGAACTACCAGTATTTTTCTCGCAACCACAGACCGTTGCAGAAAGGGCTCTTCACACACTGGATGTCAAACGAGCCTTACTCTACTACATTCTGAGAACACAACCTTTCCGTAAGACCAAACAACTGTTTGTTTCTTTCTCTCCACCGCACAAAGGTAACCCCATCTCAAAATCGGGGATAGCTAGGTGGATTGTAAAATGCATTCAAATCTGTTACCATAAAGCAAAGCGAACGCTATCCATTCCCCCGAAAGCCCATTCTACACGAAAAATGGGGGCTTCCATGGCATTCTTAGGGAACATCCCATTAGATGATATCTGCAAAGCAGCTACATGGTCAACACCGCACACTTTCACCAAACACTATTGTGTAGATGTGCAAACTAAGCAACAAGCTATTGTGGGCCAGGCTGTACTCAAAACGTTATTTCAAACCGCTGCAACAGATACGGGTGGTCGCCGCTATCGGTGGGTACTGCTATATAATCTATGCACAAGTGTGTAATCTGCAGCTCATATGCCTCAAACGGAATATGCTATTTACCAGTATGCATCTGTTCTTGGCATGTAGAGCTGCAGATCTACACACGCCCACCCGCCTCCGCTTCTACCTGTATTTGTCCCAGTTTATCTTATTTAGATAGCACACTCATGGGCATCTTCACTGTTACTACTACGCTCCATCTTTCCCTGCTGGCGAAAAACAATCTGAGGATGGAGCCGAAGCCCATGCGCAATACGATCCAAAGGAGGAGTCACCGACCTCGTGACTTCCAAAGACTTTCCAAGAGGAAAAACAAACTGCAAACATCCGGGCCCAACACCAGATGGCGAGCTATGCACAAGTGTGTAGATCTGCAGCTCTACATGCCAAGAACAGATGCATACTGGTAAGTAGTATATTCCTTACTGCCTTACAGAGTCTGTTACAATGAATTCACACGACAATCAAATCTAGTAATGAGGCCTTGTTACTGTAGTTTACCTGTAGCGATACATTTAACTCCTTGCCTCTTTGTTTTGATTGCATTTCTTTCTTTATTTTTTATTTAAACAAACCTTAAAGAACCCAACATAAACCATGTATGTGGATGTGCAGAGGGTAATATGCTATTTATTGCCATTGTTTATGGAGGGAAGAACATCAGACATCATGATACACTTGACACGTTTGGGCTCTGCCTCTCATAAATCAGGTTTCCTCCCCAAAGTCAACAAACGTAATACATATAGTACGCTCTGCACATGTGTAATATATATAGAGAAATTAAATAAAGGAGGTCTGGTGTATTTCCCTAAAAAGGTTTTTCGCTGTGTGCATATATAAATGTCTATACAGTTAGATGTAGGTTTGCAGCATGTGTAGCTGTAGATCAGAAGATGTGCGCATTCCTGCCATTTAGTTACAAGTTGCTTTTCTTTAGTGGAGGAGTTTCAGTTCAGGGCGACTCGTAGTACCCCCCTGAACCTTATATTGCATCAGGACAGACTCCACCCCCGTTTTTTTTCCCACCATCAGACTAAGACATCTTTGGACATCTTTGGACTGCTTTGTTACCGCTGTGTATCAATTCAACATTTTGCCACTGGAGAACCAGGGAAAACTTTGAGCAAAAGTATTGAGAATTACAAGAATAGCTTTGATCGCCACTGACTGAGTGTTTTGGTGACCTGGTCGTAATGAAAAGAACTAGTTTGGGGGTATGGCATGAAAAATACTGAATCTGGATACATCATGCAGTATCCCACCAGCCAAACTCCAAACAAGGGCCTTAACACAGCATCTCCATATACATACAAAAAGAGAGTGGAAAAATTGATTCAAAAGCAAGATTGTATCTAACACCAAATTCATTGCACTTTAAAAGCTGCTGAGACAGGCTCTAGACAGACCAACACTGACATGCCTGGCGTAACCTTTACTCCCCTTGTACCTTTCCCTCTCTTAGGACAGATCAGTGCAAAACTTGCCATGCCTGACTAAAACGTATAAACTTCATTTTAAATGATTTGTGCGGCTTCGTCAAACGACACCAAAGATATTAGCAAAATAAATAAAGACTTTCTAATGAAAATGGTATTTTACAGTTTAATACAGTTTCTACCCACAATGTTATGGTTATTTATTTGTTAATTTTGCTAGAAGAGGTGATGTATCATAAACGGCCATTTTTACTGCTAGCCTTTTTAGGTCTCGCCTGATCCAGCACATGCGCTGGTCTGGCCGAGACATTTAGTGTACAGCTTTTCAAAGTGCTGCCTGTGGCCTAAAGCTTGCGTGCACGCGCGCAGCGCCATGTGTCTTTCCTCCGCCGCGCTTGAATTAAGACGTACTGGGTAACGATCTGCCTTGAGAATGGGAAAGCATCGCAGCCATCTAACCTCGATGCGGCTTGTGTCGTTTTCAGCCTCTGCTCTTTTGTAACGTTGATCTTTTTCTCCGACGTCTGTTGTGGGACCAGCAGCTTACAATAGACTAGCACTGGAGTAGAGGCGCCGCTAGTTTGTTTCTGCAGGCGTCGGCGCTTTTGAAACTGCCTCATGCCAGCTGCTGGGCCAGATTTCAATTGTGTCTTTTTACGCCTGACCCAGCGTGAGCTTTATCTGTCTTTCCAGCCTCATGTAATTTTAAAAAAATCCTAAATAAATGCCTGTCTAGAGGGCCTTAATGTCATTTCTGTTTATCCATTGTTCTGTTTGTGTCGTTCACATTTTGTTCCTGCCTTCTACCGCATACTGCTTTGGGGCAGTGGATCAGGCTATTTCAGCCATTGTCATTCCTGCACTTCGAGTAACTGCATTTTTTCCTGATCTCATGTGCAAGCCGCCTAAAAAAAGATGTCCACTTCAGTTCTGTAGCTGCTGGGCCAATATTTAGTCAATTTCATTTTTTTCTTTAGATTCTGTATTCTTTTTTATTAGTCATCCTTTCGTGTTTGGTGGTTAATTTTCTTTTGCAAGCATATGACTACCATGTTTAGTCAGTGTCAAGTTTTTTTTTTATTTTTTTTTTTTATATTTATGCTATATGCTTGCAATAAAAATTAAAAACACCCTTTGCACCAGCTTGCCAACCCCACATTTATTGCCAGTGCTTGCTTATAGTGAATGATGTGTCCTGGGGTCTAAACTTCACTAACAGTGGTGTCGTTTTTGGAGTCTCTGCATATGAAAGCAGCCAGTTTAGACTTAAGAGCAGATGCCACCGTCCACGCTTGCCACCTTTCAAGCTCCTTCTTTCTGCTAGCTTGTTTTGCCAGGGTCATGTTTCCGACAAACAAATCATAATAAAATGCACTGGTGCATACATAGAGGGGCTTTCAAACCGCGTTCTTCATTTGTTGGTTTGTTGAGGTGTTATTCGCAATTTGCTTCCTTCCCCCACAGACTAAAGCCTAGGGCATTGCCATCCTACTACAGCCTTCCCCTTCCCTGTGAGTGACAATGTTTTGCTCTTGCACGCGTGCACATCCACCTAAATTGTATTAGTTTCAGTGTCAAGGCTGGTAGGCCAATCGGCTTTTATTTATTTGTGCGGTGGTTTAAATGTCTTCACATGGGCTGGTGGGAGGAGCTGGTCCTCAACATTGATTACCAAAATGTAGTTGAGAGCAACATTAAAGTTTGGCTCCGCTACATTGACGATTTATTTCTGGTTTGGCAGGGAAGTATTGAAGAAGCACAACAATTTGTAAATAATATCACCTGCAATCTATTGAATCTTCACTTTACAGCCACTATTAGCGACACTACAGTCAACTTTTTGGATACACAGGTATATGTGCATGACAACACACTAGAAACACTCATATACCGCAAAGAAACAGCTGGAAACTCGATATTACATGCTGATAGCTCCCATCCACAACATCTAATAAACAGCATACCATATGGCGAAATGGATTTCACTTCTAAATGCATCAGCAGTATGTTGTCTGTGTCTACATGTTTACCGATCACGTGGGGTCAGATAACTTTGCACGGTCACTTTAAATTCACCCAAAAAAAATGTATCCAAGTTGAGTGAAGAAGGCTCGCCAGAGCTGAAACGCGTATCGCCGAATTTTGAGAAATAAACATCTTGTAAGCACTTACTTTGGGTCTGTGTCCACATTTGATTTCCTGACTATCCGGAATCCCGTTGGAAAACAAGATATATATATATATCACATATTACATCTACTAGATGATATCATTAGAGATGTCATCAGTGATGTCACTGACCATGTCATGAATGATTTAATATGTGACATCAGCAGTGGATTGCGGGCGCGCAAGTTGTAGTTAGTAGAACTAACTTTAACGGAGGAATTTCAATGGTTTTGTACGAGTGAAATGTCCAGCTAACTATAACACCCCTGAAACCTATGTTTTTTTCAGTGAATTTCTAAGGTTTTTTAAATGCTAATTCTTAACTATAACATGTCTGAAACCGATGTTTTTTTTCAGTGAATTTCAAAGATTTCTTTAATGACAATTTTTAAATGTAATAATAGTTAAATCTATTTTTTTAATACTGATTTTCTACATTTTTCAAACTATTTGTTTACATATTTTATTTTTTAAATTACATTATATATTTTGAATATAAATGGACAAAATTCTTTTTAAAAAAAATATATTTATATTATTTTCTTTCAATTTTTTTGGGGAGTCGCGCACCCAAAGCGTACCTTTCTCGATCGCTGCGCTGAACCCTGCCGCCATTTTAGGATTGTTGTGTAGGATCTGCGTAGGATGTGTGATGGGTGCGTATTTTCCTGCGCGATTGCTATGCGACCGGTACGCGACTCCAGGCGCATACGTGACACATACGTATTACTTTACGCGCCGCTTGCGTGTGATGTCATATACGTGTTCGACGCGTTAGGAGTGGCACACCCAGCGCATGCACACCAGGGGGGAAGTCTGCTGCTGGTATTCAAAGTGCATGTTTCAGTCTGCATGTCAGAATTTTTTAATGAAATAGAAGTGGATTTGAGAAGTCAAAATGTGCCCTAATTTTCTTTCTGCAGCACTAATCATACTTTCTATGGCAAAATGAACCCCCTCGTTTTGTTCCTTTTTAAATTAAATGTTTTAAGAGTTACCACTTTATTCCAATCAAGATGGCTTCAGGTGTGCAATACGTTTGTCATAAGTAGGACTGTTAGCGCTCTAGTTGTTCTTAAGAACACTCTGGGACATTCTGTCATTGGGCTATACTTGGGCTACATCTGGGTGATATTTGTGCTACATTTGGGCTCTTTTGTCTCTGGTGGCCATCTTGGGAGACTTATTTGTTATGAAGTTTCCTAATTTCCTCATTTACTACAGTCTTCTCAGTAGGAAATACTTTCAGTTTTTTTACTTTGATTCCATCAAGAAGGCATTCAGATGTGTCACACATTTGCCATAAATTCAGAATGTTAGCACTCTAGTTGCTTATTAGATCACTGTAGTAAAGTTACTGCTCATCAGGGCAGTCTGCTGCTGGTATTGAAAGTGCATGTTTCAGTCTGCATGTCAGAATTTTTTGACGAAATAGAAGAGGATTTGAGAAATCATTCAAAATGTGCCCTAATTTTTCTTTCTTCAGCACTAATCATAATTTCTATGGCAAAATGAACCCCCTCACTGTGTTCCTTTTTAAATTAAATGTTTTAAGTGTTACCAGTTTATTCCAATCAAGATGGCTTCAGGTGTGCAATACGTTTGTCATAAGTAGGACTGTTAGCGCTCTAGTTGTTCTTTAGAACACTCTGGGAAGCTGCAGTAGAACACAAAGGAATCAACTGACAGTCTCTGCCCTTGTTGGAGGTACATGTTTTACTGAGAATGTCAGACTTCATTCTCACATGACTGGGAAAGATAATGTAAATTTACAGAAAATATGCTCTCAGTTTAGCTTATAGATCACCTTCCAAACCTCTGTGGGAAAAGCATGAGAAAATAGTTTTCTCTCAAACATGATTCATGATATCCCAGCAGAAGGCTTTTTCACATTGTAAAATCACCTTAGAACACACCATAATTCCTAAAATGAGTATGGTACCATCAACAAATGATTTATAATGTAACTAAAGTCTTAAAACCTTCTATTAACTGCAATGCTTTTTAATGAGGTGCTATCCGTGTATATTGGTCCCAAGATGGCTGCCAACACTTCTTGGATGAAGTGCTGACAGCCAATCAGATCTCACGATGAGATGTGTGGTTAGGCTCCGCCCATATATAAATGTGATTTTACTTTTGATTTTCTCAGGAACTACTGAACGGATTTACACCATTTAACCAAAAGGCACAAGTCTGAACCAAGGGCTACCTCTGCCAAATTTGGTGTAATTCCGTTCAGCACTTCGGGCTGTAGCTGCTATTAAAGGTTCCTATGGAAAATTGCATGGGGAAAACGTTTGGGACCCCCTTTTTTCTCAGCCCCCGCTTGACTCATCACCCTCAGACTTTCAGGATAGGAGCGGACCGGAGCGCCCCACCAGTTTTGAAAATTTCGCGAAGATTCGTCAACCTTCGCCAAAGTTATTCCAAATAGAATGTTGCGGATTTCCTATGGATAATAGTTCCTAACTATAACTGGCGACTGCCAGTAGGATATATATATATATATATATATATATATATATATATATATATATATATATATATATATATATATATATATATATATATATATATATATATATATTTTGTAAAACATTCATGACACCTTTTATTGGTAGTTTTTTTTTTTTTTCCTTTTACATTGTATTAGTTTTACAGTTTTAATGTCTATTGCAAATGTTTGTTTAAAAACTGCAGGTTTGCCGAGAGCAGACTTACTGGATTTGCCAATGTTTGCCTTCGTCTTGGTGTCTCCATAAACATTTGTTGTTAAGTCGAATGTCACGAGTGCTTCTTTTCTATGGTGACAACATGGGGAATCAGTTGTTTAAAATAAGGAATCTGCAGTTTTCTTCTGTAAATATTTAAAACAATCTTTTGATACACAAACAACATGCAGGCCTCCCAGGCTGTGTAATGAATGTGTACGTATTTTCCTGTATGAGTAAGTTGGGTTTCTTTTGCTGGCTGCACATCACATGATTATGACACAGGGCCCATCTGTGGAAATACTGACCTGGAAGGCTTTTCTCTAGGTCCTGGCACTGGTTCCCAGCTTGTCCCGAGATAGAATGACGTGTCATATCTGCAGCATTCTGTTCCATCCCCATCTGGAATTTGAAGTGACGTTTATCGGAGCTGCCTGTCTGCCAGCGCCCGTTGTTGCAGATATGAACATGTTCTGCTTGCAGCCTGCGAGAAGCTGCACACAGACTCTGCTTTGTGCACACCTGCAGCTGCACACCCTTTCATTCTTACAGAAAGAACATTTTGATATTTTCTCCCTTGACATTTGAGCCGCCTCGTCCCACCTCTTCCTTCAAAGAGTACACATTTTTAAACCTGGCTCAAAATGACTTTAGTTTGTGTCACACCTTTTACTGTCAATTATTTAAGATATACAGAGAGCGGCTGTTGGCTATGCAGAGAGGAGTAGGTTCGAGGCATATGAGCTGCAGATTACACACTGTGCATAGATCGCCATCTGGTGTTATGCCCGGATGTTTGTAGTTGTTTTTCGTCTTAGAAAGTCTTTGGAGGTCACGAGGTATGTGACTCCTCCTTTGGATCGTATTGCGCATGGGCTTCGGCTCCATCCTCAGATTGTTTTTTTCCGCCATCGGGCTCGGATGTGATCTTCGCGCTCCGGTTCCGAACAGTTTCCAGTTCTTCTATCGACGCACAATCCTCACCCCAATTCGCGGTATTGTTTTCGATCGCGATCTCCACACTCGGCGCGGCTCTCATCGATCAAGACCTTCGATTCCAGTCGTCGACGACGGCCTTCGGGCCTACCCAAGCTCCGGTCCTGGCTAATGGAAAGGACTCCCTTCAAGAAGTGCCCTCGATGCGGGTCCAAATTCCCCCACACTGACCTTCACGAAGTATGTAACCTCTGCATCTCCCGTGAACACGAGGCTCGAGACTGTCCGGTGTGCAAGTCCTTCCAGTCCAAGAAAACCATTCGAGACCGAAGGGCACGAAGAACTATGGCACACTCGTCGACGGCGATTCCAGACGACATCTTCGGGGAAGGCGTCGACACTCCAGAAGAACACACCGCCGAGGGCCTAGTCAGCGCCTCCGAAGCCGACGATTTAGATGTAGAGGACATCTCTCCGGCACAGAGGGTTGTGAGTACCGAAGTCCTTTCTCCCCCCCCCCCCACACTCTCGACGGCCCCCCCCCCCACACTCTCGACGGCACCGATAAAGGCTTCGGTCACGCCTTTACCTCCAGGCCTAGGCAAGACCATAGACACTGCTTCCCACACCGCACCTTCAGGACCGGTAAAGAAACCTATTAAGCCTTCCGGCAGCTCGGGCTCGAGCCAGCCCACCGTCGGTGCTGAGAAACACTCCTCCACACCGACGCCGAAAAAGAAAATGGCCTCCTCCTCGGCACCGAGCTCCATATCGAAACACTCGGCACCGAAAACCAGCTCCAGCTCCTCGGTACCAACACCTTCCCCGGAACCGAGCAAAAAACACAAGGTCACCGACACCGATATCACGAAGCCGGAAACCATCTCGGCACCGAGTAAACAGACAGCCCTTTCCAGGCCGCATAGTTCCAAACAGCGTACTAGCGCAGACTCTAAAACAAGAAGACCGACGGCCCGATGCCTTCAGCGCCGACGAACAAATCACCCTCGGAAGAACTTTTTACACCTGATCCATTGCAAAAGACATTGATCAAGGACCCCAAAACCGGACATTTGATGCTCAGCATCAAAAAGAGACAGCTGGAAAAGCCTGCCTCAGCTCCACCTCCAAAGAGGAAGGACTGTGCTACCTCCCCTTTCAGAATGCCTTCGCCACCTCCTCCACCCCCTCCACCTTCCCCTCCTCCACCTCCTCCTTCTCTCCCCCCACCTCATCATTCCCCCACACCCTCTCCGGATGATGATGATAAAGATGATGTCTATGATGACATAGGGGACGTACCCCATGACCTACCTACAGGGAACCCCACTCCCACAGGCTCCCCAGACCCATGGGACGACTATAACATCCCTGACATTCCTAACGTCCCGCAAGATGATCTCTACCCTTCGAGACCATCCCCACCAGAAGACTCATTAGGGTTCAACCACTTACTCCAAAGGGCTGCACACTATCCCGGGGTGGATCTCCATACCGACCCTGTGTAGGAGGACTTCCTTCTTGATACTTTCGACACCACGCATAGGGCCACCTCCATACGACCCATGCTCAAAGGAGTTATCAAACACGCGCCGGAGGTCTTTAAAGACCCAGTCAGAGCCAGGGTCATTAACCCGCGCATAGACAAAAAATATAAAGCTGCCCCTACAGATCCCGCCTACATCAGAGGGCCAGCACCACTAGATTCCCTAATAGTGTCTACAGCACGAAAGAGGGCAAACTCCCAAGCGTCAGGCGAGGCACCACCACCTGACAAAGAGTCAAAACGCTTGGACGCATCGGGCAAGCGCACTGCATTCCAAGCTGCCAACATATGGCGCATCGCTAATACACAAGCGCTACGGTCAAGATACGACAGGGCTCATTATGACTATCTAGAAGCCATAATGCAACACCTCCCTGACAAATCTAAAAATAGGGCAAATTAGTTAATTCAGGAGGGCAAAACCATTACCAATACCTCCATCCGCTGTGGCCTAGATGCAGCTGACACCGCCTCCAGAGCCATTAATACCAGCATCCTCCTCCGTCGCCATGCCTGGCTAAGGATCTCAGGTTGTAAACCAGAAGTGCAAGCTTCCATCCTGAACCACCCCTTTGACCAGGAACATCTGTTCGGCCCAAAAGTGGATGAGGCCCTAGAAAAAATGAAAAAAGACACCGATACGGCGAAGTCTATGGGAGCCTTACAATCACACCCTCCCAGGCGCTCCTTTCGACGCTCTTCCTTTCGGAGCACATCCAGAGGCTGCTACTCTGACACCGCTTCCACTTCATATAAGGCCCCTACCCAATCCACCTTTACAAGGGGTTACCAAAGAGGCGGCTACAGAGGCAAGACAAACACCACCCGCTCTGCCTCCGCACCTGCCCAATGACTCCCCTCCACTCCCCCCAGACCATCCCACTCCAGTCGGGGGCAGACTCCAAAATTTCCTTCCTGTCTGGACTACCATCACCTCAGACAAATGGGTAACACAAATAATTCGGTCAGGCTGCTGCCTAGAACTAATATCTACCACCCCAAACAATCCACCCAGACAACGCCCAATGTCACTGGAACATCTAACACTACTAAAGCAGGAGGTAATCTCCCTCCTACAAAAGGGGGCGATAGAACGGGTTCCTACCAACCAACAAAATACGGGGTCTACTCCCTATATTTTTTCATACCAAAAGCGGACGAGACACAACGGCCCATCCTAGACCTCAGACCTCTAAACCGATACATACACTGAGACCATTCTCACATGGTAACACTTCAGCAGGTACTTCCACTGCTCTCCCACAACGATTTCCTGACCACTTTAGACCTCAAAGACGCTGATTTCCACATTCCTGTTCACAACGCTCACAGGAAGTTCCTCAGATTTGTAGTGGATGGCCAACACTACCAATTCAAAGTACTCCCATTTGGAGTCACTACAGCACCACGAGTATTCACCAAGTGCCTAGCAGTAGTGGCAGCACACCTGCGGAGACAACACATCCATGTCTTCCCATACCTAGACGACTGGCTAATAAAGGCCAGTTCATACAACCAGTGTGTACAACACACGCATGCCACTATCCAGCTACTTCACCAACTGGGCTTCACAGTAAACCACGCAAAGTCCCATCTCCAACCGTCCCACGTAAAACAATATCTGGGTGCCACTATAGACACCTCGAGCGCTAGCCTACCCCAGTCCTGCCAGGATAGCAAGCATTCAAGCTCTACACGCAAAATTTCAGCCACAATACTCGAGTGTTCATGCAACTAATAGGAATGATGGCCTCTTGCATATTCATAGTACTTCACACAAGACTCCAGATGCGTCCTCTCCAAGAGTGTTTAGCGCGCCAATGGAACCAGGCCCAGGGTCAATTAACAGATCTGGTGTTGGTAGACGGTCGTACCCATCACTCTCTGCAGTGGTGGACCACCAAAAACCTTTCCAAAGGACGACCGTTCCTGGACCCGGTTCCTCAGATAGTACTGACAACAGACGCATCGCTCTCCGGCTGGGGAGCTCACCTATTACATCACATCATGCAGGGCAGATGGACACCTCAACAAAAGTTACTCCACATCAACCATCTGGAGTTACTAGCCATATTTTTAGCCCTAAAATCTTTTCAAACACAGATTTCAGGCAAGGCACTCCTAGTCCGCACAGACAACATGACTGCCATGTACTATATACAAAAACAAGGCGGCACACACTCTCCACAGCTCTCAGCTAGCACAGAGCATATGGAGATGGGCCATACCCCAGAAAAACATGTCACAGGAGTCCAAAACACTATGGCAGATCTGCTCAGCAGACAAACACAACAACTCCACAAGTGGGAACAACACCCGCAAGTTCTTCACCCGTACTTTCAAATGTGGGGGCATCCACAGGTAGACCTCTTTGCCACCCACGAAAACGCCAAATGCCCAGCTTCGCCGCCAGATATCCACACCCATTGTCCAAAGGCAATGCGAAATGGATGAACTGGTCAGGCAGATTTGCATACGCTTTTCCGCCTCTCCCACTCATTCCATTAGTGGTGCGCAAACTACAACAGCACTCCCTCACATTAATCCTAGTAGCTCCAACTTGGGCCAGACAACCATGGTGCACCACACTGCTGGAACTATCTGTAGTACCGCACCAAAAGTTACACCTCTCTCCACACCTCTTAACCCAGAACCATGGAGAGATCAGGCACCCGGACCCAGCTCAGCTCAACCTTGCGATCTAGCTCCTGAAATCCAAGAATTCGGTTATCTAAATCTTCCCCCTGACTGCATGAACGTCATTAAAGAAGCTAGGCAACCCACCACTAGAGCATGCTATGCAGCCAAGTGTAAAAGTTTTGTTGTCTATTTTCACAACAATACCATCAATCCCCTAGATGTGTCCATTCAACACATCATAGGCTATTTACTACACCTACAAAGATGCAATCTAGCCTATACGTCCATTAGACTGCACCTTGCAGCCATAGCAGCTCATCTACAAAACAGGCAACCTCTATCACTTTTTAGAGTACCTGCCATTAAAGTCTTCATGGAAGGCCTCAAAAGAATAATTCCCCCCAGAGTGCCACCCTCACCTGTGTGGAACCTAAATATCGTTCTCACCAGACTAATGGGACCTCCCTTTGAACCTCTACACAAATGTGAACTTCAATTCCTAACATGGAAAACCGCTTTTCTTGTAGCCATCACTTCCCTCAGAAGGGTCTGTGAGATACAAGCACTTACCATTCAAGAACCTTTTCTCCAAATGCACCATAACAAGGTTGTTCTCCGTACTAACTCAAAATTCCTCCCTAAAGTCATTTCTCCTCTTCACCTAAACCAATCTGTAGAACTACCAGTATTCTTCTCGCAACCACAGACCGTTGCAGAAAGAGCTCTTCACACATTAATGTCAAACGAACCTTACTCTACTACATCGAGAGAACACAACCTTTTCCAAGACCAAACAACTGTCTCTTTCTCACCACCACACAAAGGCAACCCCATCTCCAAGTCGGGGATAGCTAGGTGGATTGTCAAATGCATTCAAATTTGCTACCACAAAGCAAAAAGAACGCTATCCGTTCCCCCTAAAGCCCATTCTACACGTAAAATAGGGGCTTCAATGGCATTTCTAGGGAACATCCCATTAGATGATATCTGCAGAGCAGCTACATGGTCAACACTGCACACTTTCACTAAACACTTATTGTGTAGATGTGCAAACGAAGCAACAGGCTAGTGTGGGCCAGGTTGTACTCAAAACATTATTTCAAACTACTGCAACAGATACGGGTGGTCGCCGCTAAGGATGGGTACTGCTATATAATCTATGCACAGTGTGTAATCTGCAGCTCATATGCCTCGAACGGCAAATGCTACTTACCAGTATGCATCTGTTCTTGGCATGTAGAGCTGCAGATCTACACACACCCACCCACCCGCCTCCCCGGCTACCTTTATCTGTTCCAGTTTATTTTATTTAAATACAACATACATGGGCATCTTCACTGTTACTACGCTCCATCTTTCCCTGCTGGCGAAAAACAATCTGAGGATGGAGCCGAACCTCATGCGCAATACGATCCAAAGGAGGACTCACATACCTTGTGACTTCCAAAGACTTTCCAAGAGGAGAAACAACTACAAACATCCGGGCCCAACACCAGATGGCGATCTATGCACAGTGTGTAGATCTGCAGCTCTACATGCCAAGAACAGATGCATACTGGTAAGTAGCATTTGCCTTTTCTTTGACTTCATGCTATTGGCTGTTTGGTATATCATCTCACCACCAATGGAATGTGTGCACAAGGGACTATTTTAGATCTAAATTGTCCACTCAACCACCAGACTTTTTGTCACATTATTTTTTTTTCCTCGTAAACATGAAATACCACTATCACTGGCAATACTGTCTCCACCAGTACAGATACCATCAATACTACAACCAGTACTACCAATAGAAATACACCAATATGACCGCCACCAATATCTCCACCGCCTCGATGAACTACACCATCACTGTTACCACATATCACCTATACACCATAACCAATACCACCATCAACAATATTTAAACCCTACCACCAGTATCACTACCAATATGTTACCAGCTTCACCACGACCAATAATAATACTGCCACCACCAATACCACACCAGCACCAATAACACCATACCAGTTAAATCGCAACACCCAACAACCATCAGCAACACTACCAATATCACACCACCACCTGCCATGACAGATGCCACCACCACAAATACCACTAACTCTGACAGCTGTGTTACCACTAATACCAGGTTGGTGGATCAGTGGACTAAGACATCCAGTTCCGGGATTTGTGTTTGACCTAATGGTTACAGGTTCGAATCCCAGCAGGTCCACTCAGCCTTTCGTCCTTCCGACATCAATAAAATGAGTAATATTGAATTGGATAACAATAAATATCTGTTATTTCAGAGCCAGACGGCCCAAGACTTGGGCGAATGTTTACTTTACAGACTCACGTTATGTGAATTCCATCACAATAAGTATCAACGCTACCACTACCCTAAAACAAAACCCACCACCAGCCCATTCTCCCATTGTCACACCACTGCCAGTACCACTAATGATGCTACCAACACTACTGGTGTAACCACCACCAATATCTCCACTACCACCACTACCATGTCAATAGGTCTGGTTTTAATGTTTTATCGCATGAAAATGCATTCCTGTGTTTGCAGTTCATGCGCTGTCACTTTAAATCCAGACTAGACCTATTGGCTTGGCTCATGCTTGTTTTTTTGTAAATTTCTCCATCCAATCCAGTATTATGGCCGCAACTCTAAAAGTAGTTCACCACTACTTTGTGGTTTCTCGTGAATCCCTCCATCGCACGAAGGGGTTGTGCTGCTAGCCGAGAAGTAAAGAGTGCTGCCCAAGGGTATTCACTCACTCTCTCTCACTCACTCAAAGTAAAAGCAGCGCAGCTCCCCTAAAGTCCTGAACAGCGTGCTGCACTAATTTCTGGGGGCCAGCACATTTTTGTTTCATCAGACATTTACTGAGTACAAGAGAGAACAAGCATTGGCATAGTCAATAGGTCTCGCCTTTGGGACCATATAAGTGTTTAGTCATGCAACAGTTGCTGTTGTTGCAACAAGGATATTGTGCTGCATAACTAAATACTTATAAGGTCCCAAAAGCAAGACCTATTGGCTATGCCAGTGCTTGTTCTTATGGTCAATGGCTTGTGTGCAATGCATTTTCCAAGTTCTGAGTGTTCACCAAACTGTTTGGTTATAGGAGTTCCTTTCACAGCTCTTCTGCAGAGGCACACATGGGTCTAACTTAAGCTTGTAAAAACTGCATGACCTCAAGGACTTAAGGCCTGGTCTACCATAAAAGTGCTTCTGGGAAGCACGCAACCAAATATGGAGGTTCTCCTTTCTCTCGCGTTTTAATCCTTTTGGGATATGCCATACGTTCCAGAGCTTTCAGTTTTCTAAATGTTTGCAATGTCGTTTGCGAATGCAGAGGGGAGTATGGAGGCAAAGAATTGGGCCAAAATAGAATGCCTGAAACCAGATGTACATCCTGGAATGAATAAAGCAGCTGAAGATGCAGGTCTTGCAGTTTAGAGAGTTAAAGACGCCACAGGAGAGAACAGAAGTTCACACAAACCCAATTATTGAAATGTAGCCAGAGAGTTTTCTGAAAGCTTTTAGGTGATTTTTGGAAATGATTCAATTTGTGATACAGCGGTGATGGAAGTCCCCACTCAATCTTAGAGCGTTTCGCCCGAGAACGAACAGGCTGGAAAGCAAGAAGCAGAAACAATATATGCCAAAATATTGGAGCAAAAAGCCCAAGAAAAACCATTAATTCCTGAAGTTGGAAGTATGCTTGAGAGGTTGATCAGCAGTGGGCTTTTGGAAATAGTACTCTTACTGTGGATTGTTCATGACCACTTCTCTCAGATCTTTAGTTGACCACTGTATTGACACTATGTGATTGGGAAATATTTTGGAGAGAATTTAAATGTAGTGCCACTGTGGAAAAAACGATCAGTCGATTACCTGTGGTCCTTAATGTGTACTCCCCTTTCACAATTCCATTTCACATTTGTATATACATAGCTTTGGGAAGCCAAATGAACTATCGTTAGTTTGGTTAATTGCAGGTAAGAAAGAATTTCCCTCTGGTACCAAAACTTCTGCATGATCACAATGAATTTTAAAGAATGTATTCAATAACACAATATATGCAGCTTTTAGTTTGCCTCTAGAGGTGGTCCGCTCGAACACTGCCTTTTAGAATGTGTGCCTACTGGCTGGTTATCAAAAAGTTGCATTTCTGGCATCTCTTGTGTTCATTGTGATGAGCTTCAGCCAGCATGGATACACACTTTACCTTTATTATTTCCTCTTTGTCAGCCTACCTACTGGATCATATTGTGGTGTTTAACTTTCCAGCACTGTCACTTAAGCTTGTTTTTCTCTCCGACAGGACAGGGATAGAAGGTGTGGAGGATTCTAGTAGTTCTGGTGGTGATGAAAGTGATGGTGATGACTCAACTAGTGTGTCAGGAGCAAGTGAGGAATCCAAGGGAAGCCCTGCAGAGAGAACTGAAAGGGACACATCGGAGGGGAGCAGTTCTCTGAAAAATGAGGCATGGGCATCACACTCCGGTGTTTCGCCAACATCCCAGGAGCGTAATGGAGATTTTGAAGAAGTTTCACAAAGCAGCATACCCACAATCGAAATCCAGAAAACAGATGCAAATCCCGGAAAGCATAAAGAAGCTGAAGATTCAGATCTTGTAGTTGAGAGCGTTGAAGAAGCCACAGGAGAGAACAGCAGTTCAGACGAAACTAATCATTGTAACGTAGCCACAGAGTTTTCTGAAAAGACTCCAGAACTTTTAGGTGATTTGGGGAATGATTCAGTTTGTGATACAGTGGCGATGGACATTTCCCCCCAAAATGAACAGACTGGACAGCAAGAAGCAGAAACTAACAAATATACCGAAATACTGGAGCAAAAACTAGAAGAAAAAACTTTAATTCCTGAAGTTGGAAGTATGCCTGAGAGTGTGGTGAGTAGTGTTCTTTCGAAAGTAGCATTCGTATTGTGGATTGTTCATGTAGACATGTCTACAATATGAACCGATTCTCTGACACTTTGTGATCGGGGAAATAATTTTGAGAGAATGAAAATGTAAAATGTTCAGTCGATGGTCCTTGATGTATACTCCCCTTTCATAATTCCATATACAAATTCAAAATTTGGGAAGCCAAATGTACTACCTTTATTTTAGTTAATTGCGGGTAACTTCTTTCATTCAGGAGGGATAAGGTCATTGTTCTTCATTGTAGGTCCGCATTATCCATGATTCAGCACGGGAATATGTCTTTGTACTATCTTTTAGCTGTTCAATAATAACAATTCCTTAAAGTAACAGGCCATGCTTTATTGCAGGAAGAATACTCTGTGCCTTTCACTGAATCATGTTAAAATCTACACTTACCTTTTGTGTACTCTTATGTGGCTCACTTCATTGAATTGAATTTGCTGCATCCATTTAGATGCACCCAGAATCCTGCTGGGGAAGGAGGTAGTGGAGGTAGCAGACTGTGGGCCAGATGTACGACCATTGGAATTTGGGGCTCGCAAGTTGCAATTTGCGACTCGCAAAATCCAGTGTACAATAGTGTCTCATACACCGTTTGCGATTCACAATGGGGTCGCAAATTGCATGCCTCATCAACATTAATGAGGCTGTCGTAATTTGCGACCCCATTGGGAATGGCTGGCACTCCTAGGGATGGCGGCCTGCTGGGGTCAGCAGGCTTCTATGTCTGGGACTGCTTTGTCAGTAAAGCAGTTTTTTTTTTGGGACCACTGCCTGCTCATAAATAATATTTGCGCATCCATTCCCAAACTAGAAGGGGTCTCCTGGGGACCCCTTCCCGTTTGAGAATGGTGTACCACCCTTTTGAGAAGGGTGGTAAACTGCAAGTGTTTTTCGCAAAACATTCATACATAGGTTTTGGACTCGCTATTAGGAAGGGACGCCCTTGGCACACCCCTTCCTAATAGCGAGTTGCTAACCCTATTTAGGGTTAGTACATTGGGCTGACCTATTTTACAGTTGCAAAGGGGCTGAAATCCCCTTTGCGACCACAAAAAACGGTTGTACATCTGGGCCTGTATCCTATGTTGGTTAATAGAAAACAGCAAGTGGTTAGGGTTACTGAAGTGTGCCATACACGGTCTGGTGCTATGGAAATTACATGGCATGATTGAAATTATTGGCAGACATAGTGCATGTTCTGAAGCAGATAGGAAATGCTTGGTGGCAGAGGGTGGCAATTGTGATAAGGGTGTCTAACAAATTAATAGCTGTGGTTTAAATGGAGTTCTACCTTCTCCCCTGAAACTAATTATATCTTGCATACGCATTGAGAGAGACAATTACCAAAGCAGCAGCCCTCAATGTGACTTGTAAATTAGAATATACCCTCAAATTAATTGCTAGAGGAGAGGTGACCTACTGGCCTAGTGCTACCACCCTTGGAACCTGAGGAACCAGGTTCAAATATAGGCCTCTGCGCTTGACTCAACATTGTGCCATTCTGGTCAAATCATTAAATCCCCTTGTGCCCAAAAACACTGTGAATGTAATTTGTGTACAATGTATTTGTGTTTATGATCTTATAGATTGTCTTCTAACCTCTCACTTAATATACAGCAATCTCTTGCTTTAAAGCCAAGTTTGTGCTATAATATTACCAGTACACACATACATACTGACACTAGTACGCATTTATAGAACATACAATTAGTACTACAAGAGTAAATGAAATCAAATGAGCTACATTCTTAACGTTGGATCATCATTGATAGTCAAATAGAATAATTCCCCTATGAATGGGCAGATCCGTGGCTCTCTATTATTTTACTTGTTTGACCTACTTCTGTGGTCTTAAGTAGGAGATGGTACAGAAAGTGGGACAGGTTGAGATGCTGATCTTATAAATATATGCAAGAGGTAGCCCCTATAGATACTTTATTGGTCCGGGAGCCAGGGGGGTAAAGAACAATACACTAGACAATGCTCCCGCCAGACCTATGTAGTTGCTTTTTCAAGGCTATGCAAAAGCTCTTACGGGCTGTCCATCATTGAATATTTAGAACAAGCACAAAAATACAATCATTAAATATTTTTTATATTTGTTTCTTTATAATCTTTATTTTATAATTTATATACATACAAAAAGCGTACATTTAATTTCTAATTGTAATCAGAAGAAGAAAAGATAAATAAATATACACAGTTAAAACGCATTATTTATCCCTGCTAATGCATCAGTATTTATCATTGAGACGCCTCTCAAAGTTACATCTATCATGCTAAGAAAGGGTGCCATTAGCAGTGGGATCTACAAATTCATACGATACACCCTTTATAAAATAAACTACACAACAGTCGTTCTCACCTCACATACCACATCCTCACACATGTACAATTTACATTAGGAAACTACCTAACATGACATAACCTACACTGATGAAAAATGGCAGAGAGAACACTACTAAACCTAATCTGCAGTGGTGTCGTCCTATAGGGATTCCAAACATTCAGGTCAACGCACGTTTCGGTTGGAATAACAATTATCTTTCACCTTCATTAGGACCACCCATTTGCTTAACTCTAGGTGAGTGGGCGGGGGTTTCTGCAGATGAATAAACAAGAATTTTTTTTTAAGGAAAGATATATTTAACCATATGAACGCCCAAGTTATTTGCTCTAATTTAATTTCTTTACTTCATTTAGGTGTGAAGGGTTTATTCAAAGTTGTGAAGATTCAAGAATTTATCAAGAAGAAGAAAACTATCTTAAAAAAATCTTTAAAAGATTTTAAAGAAACAAAAAAAAAATATTTAATGATTGTATTTTTGTGCTTGTTCTAAATATTTCATGATGGACAGCCCATAAGAGCTTTTGCATAGCCTTGAAAAAGCAACTACATAGGTCTGGTGGGAACATTTTCTAGTGTATTGATCTTTCCAGTCTTCTCTTCTATAGCCCTCATGTCTTCCAACATGCCTCTTAATCTCATGCCTTCTGTCATTTAAAGTTCTTTCTAACATCTTCTTGCAGATGTCGCTCTCAGAGACCGAATGAGAGGCTGCCAAGTAAATGCACTACGCACCTTTTGTGGAAGCCAGTTACAACTGTTTTTCTTCCACAAGAAGGGCACTTTGAGAAGAGACTAGGCAATTTTACTGGGAATCCATTCAGAATCTGAGGGATTAAAAACTAGCTCACTCAACAGCAGATGATAAACGTCGACTGAATCCAATAAAACTGTTTTCCTGACAGTAAAATAGGCCTTTTTGGGCAAAACGCCTCAGAGGTGTCCTGCGATCTTTCTCTCACAAGCTGGTAAATAAAACTGGGTTAGAAAGACATCTGCCAAAACAGTACATTGTGGGGAAAGTTGCCTCCCAGGTTCTTATAGGAACAAGATCCTTTTTTCTCTTCTGCCTGTGCCTGTTGTAAGCCAAACAGTCTACATTTTACCTTCAAGTTCTTTATAGAAATCAGTGCTTTTTCGTCTGCCTATGAATGCTGCAAAATAGAACTATGAATATAAACTGAAGAGTTATTGGAACATTCATATGAAATGAGACCTCGGTTTGGGGTCCAAAAAAGACATTCTCTAATGCTGTTTCCATCAAAGAAAACTACATATAAAGATGTTCTGGGAACCGCGCACACAGCAGGGAATTATTGTAGCATTTATGACTTCAATAAAGAGTCCTACCATGCAGAACCAGGACTACAGGTATTTATTAACCTTTACATATAATGCAGCCAATCAGTCAATCAAAATGTGTTTATTTTGAGGCGCATGGCCGCAACGGCAAACATCGCAAACACTAGTTGCTGAGCACTGCTGCCTCTCTGCCTTAATTCAAGTGCAACTGAGAGAGAGAGTCACACCCTCCCCCGCCACCACCAACTGACCTATCGGCCACTATACTACAAGCCATCCAAGACCTGTTGATGCTTCCTTGTTGCGTCAGGATTTACGCAACACAACAGCAAGGGCCACGGAAGCAGAGGGGAGGATATCTGAGATGGAGGACGCATTTAAGTCCCTACACTTCACTCTGATCTCAAACAGAAGTGCATCAGCTGGAGGCAAGGACGGATAGATGCAGATGGGCGCAACAGTCATACTCTCCTCCGGATTGTGGGGATGCCAGAGGGCACCTCAGCCGGGCGTTTCGTTGCAGATTAGATATAGACTTAGGTCCCCAAAGGAGAATTGTCCACTTGCTTTGCAATTGAGCAAGCCCATAGGTCACTGGCCCAGAAGCCCGCAATGGGGGCCCCTCCACTCCCCATCACAGCTAGGATGTTCAACTTCACTGACAGAAAGACCATTATTAAGCATTCCCTGACAATGGACACCTGACAATGCAACTCGGCGTGGGTTATGGTGTTTCCTGATTATACCTGGAAGGTGCAGCAACAGAGATTTTCCTTTCTGAAGGTGAAACAAAAAGTGAGAGCCATGCAAATCCAATATATGTTGCTTTTCACAGCCCGCCTCAAAGTGATTTTAAACAATACCGCACTCTTCTTTGAGATGCCAGAGGCTGCTTGTTCATGGTTGGAGGAGAGACCTGCACTCCTCTCCCCTGTGATCCGGGCCTATGGGTTGCTTGGGAGCCATAAGGAACAGAAACTGTACCAGACCACGACCAGAAGCAATCGTAGGTGTCCCCATTCCGCGGGCAGCTTCTCTGCAGACTTGAGTCCACACTAAAAAAAACTCTGACGCCCATGGGTGGTGGACTCCGGGAGCCACTCCCGCACAAACTTGACTTGCATTTTGTTGGAGAACCCTCTAGGGGCCCATGTGCCATTCAGTTCAGATCCGTCAACTGGCAGATATCTGCGTCGCAGCAATAGCCCTTCCTAACCACTATTTCTCTTTTGTTTTCTGTTATTTTTTTGTCTCTCTACCTTTGTGAATTATTGAGGCTGATTGATTTGTTAGGGGTGGAAGGGTAGCAATGACCCGTTGCTTAAGGCCCTTCTCACAGCCATAGAGGTGAGGGCCTTGCTGCCAGACCTTTGCCTGATGGAGATAGTGATGATATTGAAACCAGGACACCCACTGGAGTGCTTCTTGTTATATCGACATATTTCACTCTTATTATAGAGGCGAAGGTATGGGCTAAAGTTTTAGCTAATCGGTTGCTCCGAGTGATCCGCTCGCTTGCTCATCAATCAGGCTTTGTGCCACATTGAGCCATGCATCATATCCGTTGTGTTCACAGTGCCGTGGCCCAGACCGAACAGTGGCCGGAGCCACATGCTCTCTTACTGGCTGACTTTCAGAATGCTTTTGCTCAGTTCAGTGCCTTTTGACAAGATTGAATTTTGGCCCTAAGTTTATTAACAAAGTACGACTGCTGTAGACAGACTTGTTGGCCCTGAGTGTGGGGAGGAGGCGCTGCTTGTGACAGGTTTCAGATATATATGGGAACTCTGCAGGAGGTCCTGTCGCCACTTCTCTAACTTTGGTAAGTGAGCCTTTAGGCAAGTGGATGCCCTGGCCTGGAGTCTTGGCTGGATGCCGGCCGCCTCTGGCTGTATAGCATTATATGCAGATGATGTCTTCATATTTGTGGCTGAGCCTGAAGACACAGGACCTCGAGTCCTCCAGAACCGCATTTTTGGAGCTTTTTCAGGGCTTACCATGAATAAAATAAAATCCATAAATCGGATCTGAAGTGAGCCAGTGATGTACAAACCTGGGCAGGGGCTTCAAATATCTGGGGGTATACATGATAATGGTTTCACAGAGGGCATGGGAACAAAATGTTCAGCCCGAAACAACATGGTTGTCCTGAAGCACTGAGCTCTGGTCCAAACTCCAATTGTCCTATAGGCTGCTCTTCCTTATTCAAGGTGATAGCGTTACCACATCTACTCTATCAGCGATCGACTTACACCTTCCACATACTTCCAGCTTTCTTTAAAACATTAGAGGCAACACTAAGAAGCTTTTTGTGGATTCAGCAGGTCCTCTGCATTGCCCTTTCCAGATGTTGTAAATCAACCTACGATGGTGGTATAGCCACCCCTGATAGGATCTCCTATTATAGAGTGTCACATTTGATCAACATCAACAAATGGTTCGGCGGCGCAAATGACCCAGCCTTCGCCTCTGAATGTTGGGCGATGGGGAATACTCATCTTCTGTGTCTACTGTATGTTAACTATGGGAAAAACCGGCTTCCGGCGGCCACCCAGGTGGTGGTTCAGGGCGCCTGACCAGGAAGACTTCCCCCCTGGCACACGACTGCTAAGTCAAGTAGCAGCCCTGCGGGGCTTCCATGGGTGTCACGCTTGGCATATCCAGTTTGGGGAGCGTTATGAGTGGCACCACGCTTATCCTGCATCTGTGTAAATCGAAACATCCTGAGCAGTGCATAGCTTACATTCATCCATCATATCTAATTTTAGACAGATTCTTGAGTTTACCCATGATGTTTGTATTGCCTGCGATGTGAACTTCCAGCTTATTCAATATATCTGTGACTGACAAAATGTTACCACGTAGTACAGTACTCACAAATGTATTGGGTGATCCAGTATTCTTTTCACCTATTAATGCTTGCTTGCCCGAAGCCAGTAGCAACAGTATATTCATAGCATGTGGTGGCCATGGATGCATATGCTTAGCATACTCCTGCCATCTAGTGTTGGGCTTGGACGTTTACAAGTTGTTTTTCTTTGAAGAAGTTCCTCGAGTCACGCGGTATAGTGACTCCTCCTATAGTCTGTATTTCTCATGTTCATATGCTCCTTTGTTACATTGTTTTTTCTGCCTTCGGGTTCAGACGTCTATCTCAGAGCTCCATGATAGACGTTTGATTTCTGCTACAAGGCCTTTCCAGCGCCCTGTTTCTTTTGTCAGCCGTCGAACCGAACCTTGACAATGAAACCGCGACTGGTGTTTCTTCACATTTTTGATCTGACAACACCCCCCCGCCCCCCGCTTGGGCCTGGTTTGACCGTTTTTTCAGCTTCAGACACCAACACTAAGGCCACACTCCATACACTTGACATCGACGAGGGATGCAAAAGACACCATTCAGTTTTTGCCCAAGTGTCGCGCAGGCAGGACCAGCACAAGGTGTGTATTCTCTGCGTGTCTCCCCAGAGCACAACGAGGTGTCATGTGAGGCGTGTCTAGCTTTTCGCTCTAAGAAGACTCTTCAACAGCGAAAGAGATCATTGGGCCCACTCCACCATGCAGACATGGCATACTGAAGATACACCTGACATTTGTGGGGAGCACTGAACACACCAGGACCAAGACACAGAAAACACTGGGGCACAGGCAGTAATCATGGTCATCCCTATACTGCTGGCTAGCAGTGGCGTAAGCTCACTCTGACCCCGAACCTTCCACAGCTCAAGTACACAGGCGAAAGCCTCCCATACCCCTACAAAACCAGCAACGCTGGCTTCCTGAACCCCACTACCTTCAGGCCATGATAGTCTCTGAAAGCAGGCTCAGGAGCAGACCCATGTCCCTCCGCCTGCCAAGCACTCGACAAGTGACAAAAAGTTGAAAACCCTTAAAGCAATTTGGTGCAGATACCGAAAAAACCAGACTTGATTACTCTAAAGCACCATAAGGCTTCAGAGCCAAAACCGCAACCATCACATCCAAAAACCGCTTTGGCGCCAAAACAACCAAAAGCAGGGTCAGAGCTCTAACAACGGCCTCCACAAACAGTTCTTGAAACACTTCAAGATCAGCTGGACAAAGGGCAGAAAATTTTGTTTATTCACCCTGACAATGTGATGGTAGGGACAAAGCTGCCTCCAACTATATCAGAGACCCTTCTAAAGAGGAAGAAATCATTTAAAGAGGAGATCATGGGGCCAGATCTGCCCTTAGTTCATAAAAAGAAAAGAAAGGATGGGCACTAGCCCTATTCTTTTCCCTCCTACTTCTCCGTCTCCTTTCAAGCCTGAATCTCGTTCTCCACCTACATTACCAGTACTACAACCACATGCATTGTCACCAGTTTGTCTGCAGTCACCAGAACATGCCTTCTGAACAGCCACACACATCACCCGCACAGTCATCAACAGGCGATGATACAGGGGAGGATATGCCATATGACACCATATTTTCCAGATGCCTAAGTGGACCCAGACAACATACAAGATCCATGGGATCAATATGATGAAGACCCAATAGATGACACAGATCTAGACTTATATCCCTCAAAACCATCACCACCGCATGATGTCACATCATAGCATGAGGTGATCAGTAGGGCAGCTCTATACTGCAATATGGACCTCCACACTTTAGAGGATGAGGAGGACTTAAGTGGAGACACTAAATAGATCAGATAGAACAGTGCAGTCACTGCCTATGTTAAAAGTCATGCTCAAGTCCACACTAGATATCTGTAAACAGCCTGTAAAGAACAAGGTCATAACTTCTAGGGTGGACAAAAAATACAAGACGTGTCCATTAGACCCAGCATATATCAGGGGACAAGTTCCCCCTGACTCTTTAATTGTCCAAACCTATAGGAAAAGGGCTAACTTACAAGGCACTGGAGATGCCCCACCCACAAAAAGTTAAAAGTACGATGCAACAGGAAACGTGGAGGTGCACAAAACAGCTAACCATCTCTGCATCGCCAATTTTGTGGGATTACTAGCCCGTTATAACTGGGCACAATGGGATGAAATGCAGGCGCTACTACAACAACACCTCCCAGAACAGTATCATCGGAAAGGGACTCAGTTGGTAGATGAAGGTAGGGTTATATCAAATGCCACTATACAGTGTGCACTGGATTCTGCGGATACTAGTGCAAGAGACAAAAACACCAGCATCCTCATCAGGCATTATGCATGGCTTAGGATAGCTGGTTTTGAGCCTGAGGTCCAACAACATTGTCTAAACGTACCCTTTGATGACCAAAATGTATTTGTTCCACAAGCAGATGACAAGCTAGAAAAAATTCAAAGAACACAGATACTACCATGGCCATGGGTGCCCTTCAATACTTCCAGCACAGAAGGTACTTTTGGAAAGGGCAGTACAGAGGTGCAGCAAGACTTGGTACATCAACCGATTCAGGTAATAGCATGGCTCCTATAAAGCACAATACTCTAGGGATCCTATTATAGGTTACACTATAAAAACAGTAGAGGCCAAGGTTCCACCTCAAAACCCGCCACTACTAAACTGACAAACTAAGCCTTCCCCTGCAGCAAATAACACCAGTTGAGGGACGGCTACAGCAGTGCCATCAACAGTGGATTCTCTCTATCATTAAAGACTGGTATTGTCTGGAACTCATAAGTAGCCCTTCCACAATACCACCACGAACACAAAATATGTCACCATAACATCTTACACTCCTCCAGGAGGAGGTTCAAGCTCTCCTTCAAAAAGGGACTATGGAAACAATCCCAAAACAACCCAACGGACAAAGAGTGTACTCCCTATATATTCCCAAAAAGGACTAAACATTAAGGCCTATTCCAGACCTGTGCCCATTTGAACAGCTACATCTCCTCACAACACTTTTGCATGGTCTCGCTGCAAAATGTGATACCATTGTTACATCAAGGAGATTTCATAACAGCGTTCGACCACAAAGACGCTTACTTCAGGACCATGCATAGTAAGGGTACGCCGCATCTAAAAACTCTTCTTCAATGGTAGGCTCCTGGGAGGGTCTTGAGATCCTCCTCACAGAAAAAACTGGTGACTCGCAGGTCCAGATGGGGTGGCCCCTCATTCTCACGAGTGGTCACCTAACACAGACTCTTTACCGTTTTTTTTTTTTTTTAATTTCTGAAAACGTGGCTTTTTTTCATCTTAGATTTTCTGCTCGGCGCCTTGCCACCCTTGGTTATAAATGCGCTCTATAAATATTATCCTATCCTATCCTACTTCCATATTCCCATACATCCAGCACACCGTTGTTATCTCTGTTTTCAAATCAATGGACTTCACTACCAATTCAGGGTGTTAGCATTCGGGGTAACTACAGCCCCAAGGGTATTCACCAAATGCCTTGCAGTAGTGGCAGCTCATCGCAGAAGGGGGGCATACATGTTTACCCCTATCTAGATGACTGGCTCTTCAAAAGTCCTACCAAACAACAATGTCCACCGGACACACAACAGGTAATCGACATTCTACACAGATTAGGATTTACACTTAACATAGCATTTTCAACCTTTGCAAATGCAACCTTTCCTAGGTGCAAATTTAAACTTTAAACTCCGTCATAAGCAAAGCCTATCCCAGTCCAGAAAGAGTGCAGAAGTACCAGCTAGTATTACCTCTTTTTCGACCTCATCATCAGGTCACTGTAAAAACAGTCATAATTTTATTGGAATGATGGTGTCCTGCATAGCCATTGTTCCATATGCTCATATACATATGCGTCCCCGTCTACACACTCTTCAATCACAGTGGTCTCAAGCGGAGCGACAGCTACAAGATCTAGTGTTGGTAGGGCCAACTGCCCATCACTTGCTGCAGTGGTGGAACTGCAACGATCTATTGCAGGGTTGGTCCTTCAAAGCCCCAATTCCTCAAGTTACCATTACTACAGATGCATCCCTTCTGGGTTGGGGGCGCATATGCAGAACCTCACAGTACACGGTCTATGGGCAACTTTTCAAAAACGCCCCCCCCACCCCACCCCCCCCCCCCCCCCGTCATCTGGAGCTTCTAGCGATTCAACTAGCACTGAAGGCCTTTCACAATCAGCTTCACAACAAAGTAGTCCTAGTACACACGGGCAACACGACTGCAATGCATTATGTTAAAAAACAGGGGGGGGGGCACTTATTGCAGCTCTCCCTCCTAATAGAACCCTTTGGGCATTGGTCTATACATCACAAAATCCACCTCCTAGCAGAATACCTACCAGGGGTGGACAACGACTTTGCAGATATGCCCAGCAGAACACATCAGCAAGTACACAAGTGGGAAATTGACAGAGCACTTCTACACTCATACTACAAATGGTGGGGAACCACGCAGATAAACCAATTTGCCACACAATGCAAAATGCCAAAACTTCGCCTCCAGGTTTCCTTACCCCCAATCCATAGGGAAGTGCCCTATGGATTGGTCAGGGACATTTGCTTACGCTCCCCCCCCCCCCCCCCCCCTCCCCCTCTCCCACTCATTCCATATGTGGTACAAATGTGAACACCAACTCTCCTTACACTAATACTAATACCCCCAACATGGGCGCGACAACGTCGTTCACAACCCTACTGCAGCTATCAGTAGTGCCACATAAGAATTTGCTCTCTGGCCACACCTCCTTACTCAGAAGCAAGGCAGAGTAATGCATCCAAATCCCACACAGCTCAGTCTAGCGATTTGGCTCCTGAGATCTTAGAATTTGGACACCTTAATCTACTAAAGGAATGCGTGGACATTCTCAAGCAAGCGTGTAGACCAACTACACGAGCTTGTAATGCAGCAAAATGGAAAATATTCTTACATTACCAGGCCTCGAAAAATCTACACGCCCACTCGCTATGGCAAGTCAGATTAGATCAGGTCGAGCTATTTTTAGGACTAACTGGCCCGTTCTGGCGAGTGAACTTGAGCTGGAAAGAAACAGATGTTCTACTCATTCAGAAAGTGAATGTGCAATAAAGAGGGCTTTTAAATCTTGTTTTTATCTAAGTACATTTGCTCTTTTGTCTGCTCAAGTACAGAGGTTAAATGTCAGTTTGTCTTTTTACTAATTGCTGCTCTTCATATTCTGGAAAATCATGTTTACTTTTCTCTCTTACAACTGCTAGAAGATTTTGTAAATTGAGCTGTCGGGACATAATTGTGAAACAGAAGGCTGCCAGTTTTATTTCTAACGCACAACATTCAAATAGCGTGTTAGTACAAACGTGTCAAAATATATCAAGAATTAGAAAGGCATTTTTGGGAGGTAATTCAGAAGTGTGATGCAAACAAAGATTTGAATAGGAGCAAAACAAATCAGAACACTTTATGTGGTGGTGTGCCAATGGCAAATATTTGTAGAAACTCTATTTCCAAACATTGTTTGAACACTATATAGTTTTATCAGTAAAACCACATGTCCTTGATACATTTTTTGGCCATTTCAACAGAAAATGTGCTGACTGCAGAGGGTAGTGTTACCACTTAATGCTTTAGTTACATATTTATTAAAGGTGAGTTTTTGAACATGAACTGAGAAATGTTCCTGCCCTGCATTGATAACAATACTGTTAATATGAACTAAGAGGCAAGTCATGGGTCATGTGTATCCTATATGTGGCTAGATTTGCATTGTATATGGAGCAAACGTTTCGTCGGTTAAATCCACCAAAAGAGTTTTTTGTCCAACAGATATACTGTACTCATGTATTTGAAGGAGCTCACATGTGATACTGAAGAAAATGGCAGCTAAGTGAATTAAAACAATTGCACTGGATCTCATCATTTGAAACCAGTTTATGGGTGAAGAGTATTACATTTAGGTCGAGTAGATTATTTAAGTCACTAGACCTGCAGGTTTGGTCACTTTTTTATGATTTTTCGAGGCCTGATTGCTGCTTCAATAAACAAATACAACCGCCATCACCAACGGTGCAAGACCTTATTGGTTATATAGTTAATTTACAGCAAGCAGGACTTGCTTATACATCAATCAGATTACATTTGGCAGGTTTAGCTGCTTACAAGCAAAACACACAACATACGTCAAAGTTCCAGTGGTTAAAGCTTTTATGGAAGGGATAAAAAGAGTCTTTCCGCCTTCCACCCTACCCCACCAGCACCAGTATAGAGCCTTAATATTGTTCTCACAAGACTTATGGGTCCACCTTTTGAGCCTCTTCATTTCTATGATCTTCAATTTCTCACATGGAAAGTGCCCTTTTTAGTAGCTATCGCTTCACTTAGACGAAGAAGTGAAATTCAAATCCTTACACTGGAAGAGCCTTTCTTTAAAATATTTCAACAAAATTAGTGCTTTGCACTTACCCTAAATTTCCAAAGGTAGTGTCGGCCTTACCTTCAAAACCAAACAATTGAACTACCAGTTTTCTTCCCTAAACCGATTTCAGTAGCAGGAAGATCTCTGCACACATTAGATGTTAAAAAGGCATTAATGTGTTACATAGAGAGAACTAAACCTTTTTGCAAAACACAACCATTTGTTGCATTTGCAAAGCCAAGCCACGGTTATCTAATATACAAGGTGAGAATAGCTAGATGGATAGTTAGATGTATTCAGACTTGCTGCGGCAAAGCGAAGAGAATACTAACTGTAACTCCAAGGGCTTACTCCACACGCAGAAAAGGCCTTTTTAGGGAACATCCCAGTAGTACATATTTGTAAAGCAGCCACATGAAATTACCTACATACATTTACAAAACACTATTGTTGTGATGTTTTAGCTAAACAACAAGCTAGAGTGGGTCAAGCTGTATTAAGAACACTTTTTCAGACATCTACATCAGCCCATAACTAACCACCGCTTATGGGCAGCACTACTTTACTTTGATGCTAAGCATTTGTATCCACGGCAAACTCATGCTACAAATGGAATATGTTACTTACCCTGTAACCATTTATTTGTAGCATGTAGTGCCGTAGATTCATATGCACCCACCCTCCTCCTCTGCAGCTTTTGGTTCACATTTATACTTACTTAGTAACACTCTACATAATCATACCATTTATTTGCATGTTCCTCTTGTCTGTCACTATACTGCTCCTATCCTAAAGCACACCCAATTAGCTAAAAACAGTCTGACCATGCACAAAACAGACTATAGGAGGAGTCACCTCGTGACTAGAAGAATTCTTCAGGTGAAAAAACTTGGAAATATCAGAGCCCAAAACGAGATGGCAGGAGAATGCCAAGCATTTGAATAAGTAACATAGTCTACTTACACCTCACCAATTAGAGTTGCCAAAGTTAAACAATAATGGCAGAAAGAATGTGCTACAGATGTCCTCTGATAGTATACACTGTGCTTCAGAACTTTCCTCAGATAAAAGCAGCCAGCATTAAAGAGTTCTTCCTCTCTGACTTGGGTTGTCTGACAGAAAATCAATGTCAAAAATATCTTATGGACAGTATGTCGTGTCAAAAATATTGAGTCCCAAATTATGGAGAAGGTAAGTACAAATAGGTAAGTATAGATTTACTATTCTTAACTCCACAGTTATATCACCAAGGTACATATATGTGGAGTTAAGTAAAGTAAAACTGTGCTTGCTAATAGAAACTTACCTTCACAAATTTTTTGCCCTGGATATTCTTGACACAATATTATGTCCAAGCACCCCGACTCAGCCTATGCACCTGAACAACTGAGACAGTCCAGCAGCAGCGCTGTACCACAATCCTCTTGGAAATACCTGGTTGGCACCGAACCTGCAAGACCTGCTGTAGAGGAATTCCTGACTTCCCAGTCTTCCACCTTTGCAGTTGCTTTGAGATACCCACCACTTTCTCCTAGAGTAAAGAGGGTGAGTTCTGTAGAGACCTGACAACTCCTCATCCAGTGGTGTTTCAGCTGGCTAGCCTCACACTCAAGATGTGAGGGTGCTAGTAAACCCATACTGAGCACTGCAGCAATGGAGATGGGACAATTAAAATGGTTCCCCCACCCCAACCAGCTGACTGCATTAGGATTCATGGCTTACATGCGTGATTTCTTAACATTGTAATCTGAAAGAAACACGTAGTGATAGATTCCTTACCTTAGAATTACCCCCAGGCGTCAGACTGGATCCGGAAAGTTTTCGTCAGCAGTACCCCTGCACGTCGGAAGGTGGCGTCATGGTCGCCAAAATGACGTCGCTGCAGTCACTTAGACGCCGCCCTTGCGCGCTGATGTCAGTTCTTTCTTTTTCCGTGCCAGCAAGTGCAGATCCGGAGAGAGCGGTACCGCTGGTCATTGTTTGACTGAGTTTTTCGAGGCTTTTTGTCTCTGTTTTTCGAGTCGTTCGACTCCGGGTGCCGTAGGGATGCCCGGCTTCAAGTCTTGCAGGGACTGTCATCACATGATGTCTGTGGCAGACCTGCAGCGCGTGTGTCTCTACTGCCTGGGGCGCAACCACGACCCCAAGTCGTTCCCCGACTGCCAGGCCATGGCGCCGAAGACTTTGCGGGAGCGGTCCCGAAAGTTGCTTGAAGTCCGGCAGTTGGCTCCGCGCCGCTCAAGGTCCCGGTCCCGTGGGAGGTCGAGGGACCGGTGGCGCAGCCATCACCATCATTCGTCAGGATCGAAGTCTTCGCACTCAGTGTCAGGTGAGGCGAAGCATCACAAGAAGTCGAAGAAGCGTCATCATTCTCCGACTTCCCCTCGCCCGACGCGGCTGAGGATGCGGGTGTTGCCTCCCCCGCGGCTCTGGTGGAGCCCATGCAGTCGCCGTCGGCCTACCCGCCCTTCCCGGGTCTGTCGGCGACTCCGGCCCAGCTGCAGGAATTTCTGTCAGCCATGTCCCCCCTCTTTGGTCCTTTGGGCCCCACGGGCCCGACTGGGGGTCCTCGGCCTTTACTGTCGGCGGCTCCGGCATCGCTGTCTGCTTCGGCCCTGGCGCCGCAGGGCCCCCAAGCATCAAGGCCTGGATCCCGGTCGACGCCGGTTGACCATGTGACACCTCCACCGATGTCGACCCCACCGGCACCACCTCAGATGTCGCCCGTGCCACCGGACGACGTCTTCCCCGGTTTCAGCCCCGATGTGGACACGGCGCTGGAACGGCGTCGCTCAACGCCGCTTCCGACACCGCTGGGGCCTTTCCACCCCGATGTCCAATCTCCTTATTTTCGGCCCATACATCAGCATTCGGAGGAAGGGGAGGACTGGCAGGGGACTGAGGACCCTCTCACAGCTCAATGTGAGTATGACCCGGACTGAGCAGAGGAGCTGGAGGATGCAAATGGTCTTGACACCTCTCCTGACCTTGGCATGTTAACTTCTATTGTGGCTACGGAGGAGGGTGCAAGTTACGCAGTGGTGTTGCGTAGGGCGGCCGAGGCTCTCCACCTCCAACTCCCTACAGTGGCCGTCAGGACTAACCTCCTGACAGAAGTGCTTCAGCCGGCAGCTACCTCTGCGGAGCCACTGCTGCCTTTTAATGATGCACTTTCTGATGTTCTTTTGGGCACCTGGTCCAGGCCCAACACAGGGGCTCCTGTGTACAGGAACGTGGCCCGACGCCATCGCCCGGCCCCGGGCAACGACGTCCACGTCCCAGAGCGCATTCCCTACTGCACCCCTGGACAGGGAATCCAAGAGACTGGAACAGTTTGGGAAGAAGATTTTTTCTTCTGCCAGTACAGGGCTGCGGTCTGTGAACACCGCATGCCTTTTGGGCCGTTATTCCCACTCTGTGTGGGATACGGTGGCGCAAGTGCTGCCTCAGTGTCCGGAGGATGCCCGGACAATGCTCTCTCAAGCTATTGCTGAAGGGAGGGATGCAGCCAAGTTCACAATCCATTGTGGCCTTGACACTGCTGACTCGCTGGGCAGGGCGATTTCCACGACAGTGGCGCTCCGCCACCACGCCTGGCTGAGGACAACTGGTTTCTCTGGGGATGTCCAGAACACACTCATGGACATGCCTTTTGATGGCATTCACCTTTTTGGCAACAAGGCAGATAGTGCGTTGTAGTGCTTTAAGGACTCGAGGGCTACGGCCAAGTCCTTGGGCCTTTCGGCCACTAGCCCTCCTCCGCCTTCTGCTGTTCGCTCCTTTTGTGGCCACGGAAGGGGTGCCCCAACACATTCACTTCAGAGCCACAGGCCTGCGCAGCAACAATCACAGCACGGCCGCGGACGTAGAGCCCAAGGAGGTGGGTCAGGGGGCCAGCTGTTGGGTCAGTCCACCACTATCTCCAAACCTTCCTAGTCCGGTTTTTCAGGCCCATCACACGCCAGTGGGCGCCAGGATTCGCCATCACCTTCCCACTGGCACACCATCACTACGGACAGGTGGGTTTCTGAAGGGGCTACTCCCTCCCCTTCGAGGCTACCCCTCCAGCCATGCCACCCCAGTACCACTGCATGTCGGGGGATCACTTGGCACTTCTTCAACCGGACGTCGTGGCCCTCGAGAGAGTTCCAGTGCCATCAGGTTTCAGCAAGTAGGACGTGGTTGCTACTCCCGCTACTTTCTGGTGCCCCCAAGAAGGGCAAGTGCCTGCGTCCTATCTTGGACCTCCGGAACGTCAGTCACTTCCTCTGGAAGGAGAAATTCAGGATGTTAACTCTGGCTCAGGTCTGGTCTGCCCTCGACCCTGGAGACTGGATGGTAACGTTGGATCTGCAGGATGCATATTTCCATATTCCCATCCTGTCGGCCCACCGGCGTCACTTACGGCTTACGGTAGGCCACGAGCACGTTCAGTTTACCGTGCTCCCCTTTAGCCTTACTAGCACCCCTCGGGTGTTCACGGAAGTGGTAGCGGTGGTCGCAGCCCATCTGGGGTTCCAGTATTCCCCTATCTCGACGACTGGCTGTTGAAGGCAGGCCCGCCCCAGGCACTTGTCTCCCACCTCCAGACTACGGCCGACCTCCTGCATTTGTTGGGGTTCTCCATCAATTTGCCGAAGTTGCACCTGATTCCTTCTCAGAAGCTCCTCGTCATTGGAGTGGTTCTGGATACGACGCTCTATCGGGGTCTATCCTCCCGAACAGCGTGTCCAGGATATTCAGGCTCTGATTCCGATCTTTCGGCTTCTATCCTGGGTTCCGGTCAGGATAATCCTAAGGCTGCTGGGCCTCATGGTCTCCTGCATCCTGCTGGTCGATCATGCCAGATGGCATATGCGGGCTCTGCAGTGGTACCTGAAGTTCCAGTGGGCGCAGCATCAGGGGAACCTGTCCGAGTCTGTCCAGATTTCGGAGGGCAATGCATAACAATTGCAGTGGTGGCTCACAAACCGGCATTGGGTCAATGGCAAATCCCTCTCCCTTCCCCAACCGGAGCACACAGTGGTGACGGATGCATCCCTCCTGGGATGGGGCGGGGGCACACGGGAGAGGCGGAGATCAGAGGCTTCTGGTCTCTGGCGAAGTCCCGGCTCCATATCAACCTTCTGGAGCTCCGGCCGATCCGACTTGCACTAAAGGCATTCCTTCCTTCTGTTAAGGGGAGAGTAGTGCAGGTGTTCACAGACAACACCACCGCCATGTGGTACTGCAACAAACAAGGCGGGGTGGGCTTGTGGACCCTATGTCGGGAGGCTCTGCGCCTCTGGACATGGCTGGAACATCAGGGCATTTCCCTGGTGGTTCAACACCTGGCATGTTCACTGAACGCCTGTGCGAACGAACTCAGCCGCAGGTGCATGAGGGATCACGAATGGCGTCTTCACTTGGACGTGGCTCAAGGTCTCTATGAAAAATGGTTAGATCTATTCGCTACCGAAGAGAACGCGCAATGTCAGCAGTTCTGCGCGTTGGAATTTCCAAGGCGGCACTCGCTCGGTGACGCTTTTCGTCATGAGTGGAGTTGTGGTCTGTTGTTCGCCTTTCCGCCTATACCACTTCTGCCCAAAGTGCTGAATAAGATCAGGCGCGACCGGGCCCAAGTCAATCTTGTGGCTCCGGACTGGGCTCGAAGAGTTTGGTATCCCGAGCTACTCAGTATGACCATCGATCCCCCGATCCGACTACCTCTTCGGGTGGATCTTCTGTCGCAGCAGCAGGGGACGGTCCTCCACCTGAACCTGTCCAGTCTACACCTCCTTGCATGGAGATTGAGGGGCGGCAGTTGACTCCTGTCGACTTGCCTTTTGAAGTTTGTGATGTCATTCTGGCAGCCAGGCGTCCCTCTACTAAGTTGGTATACACCTGCAGGTGGAACAAGTTTGTGGTATGGTGCACAGCAAAGGCTGTGGATCCCCTTTCTGCCCCTCTTTCAGAAGTCCTTTTGTTCCTTCTTACTTTGGCCCAGCAGGGCTCTGCTCTGGGCACTATCAAGGGCTACCTTTCTGCTATTTCAGCCTTCCTCAGGCTCCCTGATCAGCCCTCTTCTCAAGTTCCCTGTTGTAATAGATTCCTCAAAGGCATTACTCACCTTTACCCTCCTATTCTTTTTGTGATGCCACAGTGGGACTTTGATTTGGTTCTTACATATTTGATGTGCACTCCCTTTGAGCCTCTTCACAACTGTCCTCTACGTCTATTAACCTTGAAGACCGCTTTCCTGGTTGCCATCACCTCCGCTAGGAGAGTGAGTGAGCTCTAGGCTTTCTTGTCAACCTCCTTTGCGATCTGTCCATCTGGACAAGGTTGTGCTCAGAAAGCCGTCCATCCTCTTTACCAAAAGTTGTTACTGCCTTTCACATCGGGCAAACAATCACTTTGCCCACATTCTTTCCACCTCCACATCCTTCCAGAGAGGAAGAGAGGCTCCACCGCCTGGACCCAAAACGTGCGCTCTCGTTTTACTTGAACCGCACACAACAGTTCCGGGTGGATGACCAGCTCTTTGTTGGCTATGTTGGCGCCAAGAAAGGTCGGGCAGTACACAAGCGGACTATCTCCCGATGGGTCGTCTTGTGTATTAAAGCCTGTTATTCTCTGGCTAAAAAGGAGCCTCCGTTGGGGCTGCGCACCCATTTAGCGGTCTTTAGCGCCGGGACACCTCCTTGTGAGGTAGCTGTTCGCGCTCTACAAAATGCTGTATTATTATTATTATTTCACCAGGGCGACGGCAGCCACTACGGCATTGGGACCTGATGTCCCCTTAACACAAGATATCTGTCAGGCAGCTACGTGGGCCTCGCTGCACACTTTTACTAAGCACTATTGCCTGGACAGCCAAGTCCGGAGAGACGGCTTCTTTGGCCGTTCTGTTCTCTGGAACTTCCTGGTGTGATCTTGGTTCGCAGACCCACCACCGGGGTTGGCATTGCTGGGGTATCTATTCTAAGGTACGGAATCTATCACTACGTGTCTCTTTCAGATGCACAAGTTACGATATATCTGTAAGAAACATTAGTAGTGATAGATTCCTTACCTCCCCACCCATCCTTCCTGTTCTGCGAACTGATTTCTAGGGTTAAGGTCATCCCTTTCAGGGCCCTAGTTTCAAGGCACCAGTGGTCAGTATCTTGCATGGCTCTGCGTTCCTGGCGTGGAAAGTCGTGTACAGAACTGAGGTCAGCGCGTGAGGGCGGCGTCTAAGTAGCTGCTGCGACGTCATCTCGGCGACCACGATGCCATCTCTGCGACCACGACGCCAACGACGGACGCGGAGCTGCACGACGACACCTTCCGACGTGCAGGGGTACTGCTGATGAAAACTGTCCGGATCCAGTCTGACGCCTGGGGGTATTTCTAAGGTAAAGAATCTATCACTACTAATGTTTCTTACAGATATATCGTTACCGAAGGTAAGTAACTTTTTCTACAGCACAATTACAGAGTAGTGAGAGGCTTACCGGATGGACCTGTGCAGTTATATGGCACCTCACCATCCATCAGGCAAAGTCACTTTTGTAGGCTCCTTCCATAGTTAACAGACATACTGTCTAGAACAAAATTTGATTCTACATGCAAAATACAGGGTATGGTGAAAGCTAATGGAGCAGAATCAAAATGCAGCCTTTCTTGCCCCCACTCTATGCCCGTCCTTTCTGCCACTTGCTTTTCCAGTAAATTGAATAATCTTGTGAAGCAACGGATGTTTATGGGTGGATCATTTAGATGCACTTCCTGAAATATGAATTTGCATCCATTCTCTGCAGTGATGAGCATCCGTTTGTCCTTAGTGGTACTCTGCTATTGTGGCAGAGGTGTGAGCTTTTGCTTCCCGTTGAGGTGCCTAGAAGTACACGCAGGAATGGGGTCCTTGCATGTTGGTTCGTGGAGGCTGTCAAGTGCCTTTAAGGACTGGTTTCTTATTCTTCACTTAGTGATTAAGCTGAGCAAATTGCATGTTAATTCTGGTGTAGCTGATCATAATATGGGTGGTGCTTCCAAACTTATATTCAAGAATAGAAGAGGGGGATAAAAAAAATGAAGTTCTTGAGTAGTTTTCTCGAATGCAGATAGTCCTATCCCTCCTCTTCGATCAAGGACTGTCGTTTTGGAAACATTTGCACCCTCCTAAACCGATTCAATGAAGCCTCAGCACAGATGATGGACTGAGAAAGGTAAGATGTGTGTAGAATATGTGATAACTGTATCTGTGTACATGAGAAATGGGACATTTGAGGGCCAAAGAAGTGGCGTTCGTGAATCACGGCTTACCTTTAAAGCTGCAGACACTTCCATGTATTGTATTTTAAGAACACAAACATTTTTGACCTGAAGAATAAGCTTCATTAACGGTTTGTCTCAAACTTTAAAATCAAACTGAAATCCAAAATGTTGATTGTGCTTTTTCATAAGTAACAAGCGGCCAGCAACAGACTCTAGCAATAAGTCTGTTATCTGATGAAGTATTTATCATTTACCTCTTCTACTTTGCAGGCTCCTTCCCCGGTAGACCTTGAGGACTACTCGTCTGCTGCTGCACTGGAGCTTCTTGGATTAGAAACCCTGAAGCAGGAGTTGATGTCTCGTGGACTGAAATGTGGGGGTACTTTACAAGAAAGAGCTGCCAGGCTTTTTTCCGTTAAAGGACTGGCCAGAAACCAGATAGATCCATCCTTGTTTGCAAAACCTTCCAAGGGGAAAAAGAAATGACAACGTATTCCATAAAACTGTGCCCTTTTTAAAGATGGTGTTCTCCTGTGATTAGTTGTTCCTTAATGGTTGTATCTGTAAATCGATGGAATTCAAATAAATGATGTATAACAAATGGAGACGTTTCTATATTCTCGTTTGAAACATCGAGGAAAGGAATGTATATGAACTGAAATGAATGCCCGAATTAATATTTTAAAGATCAGATATATACACCACAAGAAACAAAGGGCCAAAAACAGAAATCAAACTGTCAATTTTGGCACTTAAGTAAAGGCAAGTGTATGTTATTCTAAAGGTTCTCCTGCCACATACTCGCTTATCCAAAAGCATAGAATATTTTGTCATGAGTCCCAAAAAACATTTTTAACAATTTCTTACTTTAAGGTGCTACTCATTTGTGTTATTCAAAAGTATAGAATACTTCATTGTCAGTAGTCTGATTCGTAGAAAACATTTTAACCAATTCCTCACTTTAGTTTTCCTCTTCCCTGTTCCCATTTGTCTTATCCAGAGGCATAGAATACTTCACTGTTGAATTCACCAGCTGAATCCTAGAAAACATTGTAAATATTGTCATCCTTTTATGTTTCCTTTGATCTGTTTTATTATACAAAAATAAATCCAAATTATAAAAAATTCTAAACTTCTTACAATGAAAACAGGACCTCATATTTTAGAGCACAGTTTTCTTCATTTCCTTTTCATAATCTGTATTTTTTTTTATTTGAAGTCTTTTATCTGCACTTTGGAGGCTCTCTGTCCTCAGGTGAGTGAACAGGGCCTAGTTTACTAATTTCTTTGAAGCACCTATTCTCCTGTTAAGATGTGACCTTGTCAGATGGTCATTGTAAAGCGGACTTTCAAGTGTGCTTTCTGTCTGCCCGTGAACATAACGAAGCTACGTATGCATAGACCCTCCCAAAAGAAGTAGCTCATGGCCACTGAGGAAAACAAAATGTCTTTATCCTTAAAGATTATTCTGAAAAGTCCAGGCATCCCAGGCTTAAACTATCAGTAGCTTGACATTCCTCTAGGGCAGATTACGGTGCCAGAAACGACCCCTGCCCCTAGCTACCCTGAAACTGAAAAGGAGGTATTCTCTCCTCTCCTTAGCAGAACGCACCTGGGAACGAGGTGCCTGCTCAGCCCTCTTGGTGTATTCCTAAGCTTGCACTCTGCTGCAACTATTGCCTTGTGCAACGTCTGTGCAGATAGAACATTTGGAATGTTGGGGACATTCAGTACTGAGTGGTTCTAAGCCTTTGTCTGCACCGAGAACCTTATTTAACATTGAGCTAGGCGCTATGGAGGAAATATCTGCAATGGCTACGGAGAAAACAAAACATGGGCACCCTGCCCTTTGAGCAAGTGGTGTGAGAAGAATGGGCCTTTTAGTTTTTCATGGGACTACCTCTAGTTCTTTGTTTCCAGCTGGGCTTTCCACACCTTCCCCCCCTCACCAATCCCCCACCCCCCTCCCTCAATGCCTTCCTCCCCTCCTTTCTTGTGATGACCAGGCTTCTTTTGAAGACATAAATCACTAAGCAGCAATGGAATTTCAGAAAACAGTTCATCAGAGTTCAGTTCAAACATCTTTATTGTTAAATACCCTTTAGACAACGACTACCTGTAGTAGAGCAGTTCCAAGGTTTCAGTAATGCGTACCCCTCTTCTGCTATAAAGACTGTCCTTCCCACGAACTCTGTAGTGTTGTTGCAGTGGTCATACATTTGATACCCATACAAATTGCACAATCTGATACTTCTCGTTATTCGACTATCAGAAAAAATCGACACTTAATTGGAAGAAAGTGCTTAGGGTAGCGACAGTCATTGAGGACAGCTAATTTGTTTGCTGTTCTCAGCAGGTTTAGCTGCTTAAACTAACAAGATGTCACAACGTGCAGATTGTTTTTCAAGACGGACAGCATTTTAAGGCTAAAGCCCTGATTCTGATTATAGATTAAACCCAGATCTGTGACTGGGGGTAAGTGTCTGAAAAGTTTCAGCATCCGTCCATCATCTCCTTGTGTTTGCTTTGGTGGCCGTAAGTTGGCTGGGTATACCCAGATGTGAGTCCCTTGCTCACTTTGCCACTGGATTCAAGCAAGCCTGGCTGAAGAGGGGTGTTACCCCGAAACCGGTCCCAGGATGCTTGTATCCGGTCCAGGGTAGCCCTGGCTTGGCAATTCGGGCTGGACTGTTCCCATGAGGCACAGGGCCAAGACTAATTTGCATACGGCTAGGTCTGAACTGAGGTGACGAAGTGAGCAAAAGAACGATGATTGCTACCAAAAAAGTCACTACATTTTTACACTACAGATGATCTGCCCTTTGTAGGGTTTTCCAGTGCAAAGCAGGGAAAGGCAGTGCAAAAACAGAACATATTCCAATAAATTGTTCTCTGCATAAAATTCTGCTACACACTGGCTCCCAGAATGCTTACAGGCTCAATTCTCCGGGGCCAAAGCTGCTAATGCTGAGTTGTCCT
Organism: Triturus cristatus; assembly: GCF_964204655.1. Lineage (NCBI taxonomy): Eukaryota > Metazoa > Chordata > Amphibia > Caudata > Salamandridae > Triturus > Triturus cristatus. The sequence continues at coordinate 155,126,561 of NC_140589.1, read as the reverse complement.
GTGAAGTGCCTGTCCAGGACAGGTGGCTACATGGGCATCGGGCTCACGTTCACAAAGCACTACTGCCTTAACAGTCGGGTACATCATGAGGGGTAATTTGCTTGCTCGGTCCAGCATGAATTTTTGGTCTGAGCCGATTCTCAGAGCCACCACCTTGGAAAGTACTGTTATGATATCTATTCACAAGGTGAGGAATCTGCAATTAGAAGTATCCATCAGAAGAACAAATTACCTTTAGTAACGATCTTTCTGGTGAATACTCTAACTGCAGATTTCTACTGAGTCTCCAGTCTACCTGTTCTGTGAACTCAACTCTTCAGAGTCCCAGTCGTAAGATCTGCACAGTGGTCATGTCAGTTTTCCAAAAGGCACTGCATCTGAAGGCGCAGACCCCTAAGAAAGTACTTGACATCCGCGTCGTAGGAGGCGCTGATTTGCCGCTCGTTTCGTCACTTCTGAAGCCAAACAAGTTATGTGCGGAGCCGCACAATGACACCTACTGGTGCGCAGAAGTACTGCTCTAAAAGTTTCCATATCCAGTCTTACGCCTCGGGAATATTAGCAAGATGAGGAATCTTCAGTTAAAGTGTCCACCTGAAAGATTGTTATCGAATCTGGGCACACAATTACTTCAACTAAACATTTCATGTATTTTTCAAGGCTGAAGATCACTAGACACTCTTTGAGAGTAGTTGTGTCACAAATTAGGTTTGAAGTGGATTGGCAAATGGCACTATTAAAACATAAAAAAACAAAATTACTCTTGTAATTGTTTCTATGACTGGGGAGGAGTGTGTCCAAAGAACCTGCACACTACAAAACTGGTAAATGTACCTCAATTGTGTTGGCATGTCTGCATCTGACCAGGTGTCGTTCTTCAACAAGCATTCGCAAGATCATAATTTATCCAGGCTAGTTATTTGGGTTATTATATCACATCACCACACAGTCATGAGTGACCTCATTGCTTACAATTTTGATCAGTGTCTCACTGGGTGAGCTGGGAATCAGCCGTATATTACCACGAATGCTACCGCTGATTTTTCTGATTTTCTCCCTGTTATAGGCCAAAGATGGCACCTATAACCATGTTCCATCTCGAGCAAAGTGTGCTCTCTGATGAAGACGAGTGAGTGAGTCTATACAACTAACGGAAAGCCCTCAAGTGTAAGGCCTCCCCACTTCTGGTCCTGATGAAGGCCATACACCTGTAAGGGCTGTTCCAGGCCGAAATATGTCGACCCAACCACTGGAGTCATGAATCAGTGACTCATCCACTGAATACCCATCTGTTCATAGTCTTATCCCTATCCAAATTTTCTTCCCTCAATAAAGATTTACCTACAGGATAAGAGGTAATTTTAATTCACTCACTGCTGTCGACATCCAGACCGTCTCCCTCCTGGTGTAGCTTATGACGTCACTTGGAGAATGGGACACTCAAGTGATAGACCCAATGATGACGCTAGCCACCAGACCACACTAAGCGGAGATTATATACACCGCAGACTGTGAACCTGTGGTTGAGGGTCTCCGAGACAATATTCCTGAGACTTGCATGGAGACCTTTGTGGTCCCCCCCATTCAGCCTAGTCTTTGTTATGCTGCAGCAGAGTAGCAACAGTTGACTTACTATTGCACAATCCCTCTGCGAGATTATAGGTGCCTATTCTACCTCGCAACTGGGGTGTGAAACATTTTACAAATGGTAAAATTGGAGGTATGAGTAGCTTGTGCTTTATTTTTTTAAAACAGTGTGATGGCCCAGACCGAGGCACAGGTCATGCATCGAGTTCTTAGCAATGTGCACAATGAATAAATGAACAATTGAAGTAGGCAACAGGGGAACCCTTCAATATACACTGAAACTGAGGCAAAAAACTTTGAGATGCGAGGGAAGTGCTCCACTGATATAATGGTTGGACTTGTGAGAAGAGAACCCTAACAGATAACGAATTGAGAGCAAGGTACTGAATCAAATAAGGATCTTAATTTGCTCCCATTGAAACGAAAAAGGATACTTGCTACGAAGCGAGCCTCTAATGTGGGATGCGCAGTTCAAAATTCAAGCGCATGGTGGGGATCCCATATCCTGAGGAGGAGGTGACTAAGAAGTATGCTTCATCTGGTGAAAAAGAATGCTTATGACGGGGTGTCCTGCATATCTTATTACTTTGGAACATGAGGGGGATCCCAAGTATACACCTCTGCAACTCACGAGTCTAAAACAACATACAAAAGTCCAAAAGGATATTGGCACTCTTTGAATGCACCTGAGCTGTACAACTCTACGCTCTGTCCAGTCCGCACCCATGCTCCTTGAAACAGTGACCACCGGAAAAGAAAATGGAACCTCCATGAAAGACTGCATTAAATCCTTACTACAAGAGTACATAGAGCGTCTCAGGCTAATCTACATGATCATGATGAGTTGCTTGAAGTAGGTAAAAACCTTTCCGAAACAATTAACATCTTATAAGTCATTGATCACGTGGTCCAAAGAGTTCCAGATCTAGAGGAGAAAACAGAGAGATAATATAGCTAAACTGGCATGTATTCATCAGAAAGAGCAAATTCGCCCTAACCTTCAGCGAGGACATCTTTCTCCTGCAAGATGTTGCACCTTCAACCGTTGCCAAATGTACTGGCTTAACTGTTGTTTAGCCAGTGGTAGACGAGCTGCGTAAGAGGTGAGTAAGATTCCATTGGACATTCCTAGATGAGATGTGTTTTCAACTGGAAGATGTGCGTCACCATTTTGCATAAATGGAAGAGTGTTGGACCTACTCTATGAACAGGAGACTGCAGCTTCATCATCTCGGGCAGAAACGTGATGGATGGTCTAGGGCCAACTCTGGGACAGGAGTCCTTTGTAATGTGTATCTAAGCTTCCTGGTGAAGCCTCGTCAACCAGCATCATTTAAGCCCTACATTGTCATAACCTTCACAGGGACAATATGAACATTCCTGTGGATCTAGTGCCTCTTAAAGGAGGCTTATTTTTTCTTTTACTATGTTGATTTTGTTTAGGATCATTATTTTGTTCGTTCTGGATTATGGGGTGGATGATCTGAGCGCCAATTGATTGAATTTTAGGTTTAAAAACTGCAGGAGCAAGAGTTATAACAGGACATGACTGATCATCTCAGTATACAGTAAGTCTTAAAATATTTACCTTTAATGTGTTTGAGGCCTGTACTCCCCCAGCAAAATGCACATTGGTTTATTACAAACTTGGAAATCAACAAGTGAACATAGTTCTCTTACAAAAGACACACTTATGTAAAGAGTAAATTGGAAGATTTAAGCCTGGACTGCATAATAGCACACGCTCTGCTCCTACTAGCACTAACAACTGTCGGGTGGCAATCCTAATCAGAAATACTGTTAGAGCAGTGATATTGGAAACATTGCAGTACAAAAATGGTATTCACTTTCATTTAATTTATATTAGGTTCATTAACGTTCACCATTGTGTCAATCTACGCTCTCAGTTAAGAACAAGATGAATTTATTGACTGTACTAAGAAAACTTCAGGGCTTTGACAGAGTGCCAGATTATTATGGGTGATTACTTGAACCTGTGAGTTGACAGTCCTTGGTGAGAGGTGTGGCGCCCATGGAGTTATGTTCCTAGATACTGTCGAAACACCGAATGATATGGGACTCATTGATACATGGCACCTACTGCAGCCAGAAAACAGACTTCACCTTTTATTCCCACATACACCATTCGTATTCTAGAATTAACATGATCTTCCTATCACAGAATTTAATTGACGTGGTCGAAACGAGAGACAAAAAGTACAAATAATCGAGACCATGTCCTTCTGGAGTTTAAGGTGACCAGTTCTAATCAGGCCCTACGGGATAGGAAGTGGCACATAGGCCATTTCTGTTTTAAACCAACATTATTGGCATTTATTATCAGTCTGGTCAACCATACATCTTGGTATCAATACGTTCTGAATTTAATGGTTAGCAGTATGTCACATACCCCATTCTGCATTCCCCTTAAGCACCGATCTAATATGTCCTCGCCTATTCTCGTTTTCTGAGGGGAAACAGTTGCGTTGGGCTTGTGCACCCCCCTCCCGTCCCGTCCCCAACCAATCAAAAACAGTTAACTAAGTCCCCTGGCACATAGGCCATTTCTTAATACAAGATGCCATGCATTTAGTAGAAATGACTCAAATCTTAACCAGTCAGCCAGACACACCTAGAGAAATCCACTGAGGAGCACTAAAGGCGTATGTAAGGGGAAAATGATTGCCATGTGTATGCTAAACAAAATAGGTCCCGGATTCAAATTAAGTTGGAGGCTGAGCTACAGGAACCTGAGGCTCACCATAAAGAAACTGGCACAAGGTCTCATCTCAGGAAAGTTAGAAATATAAAGGGCCAACTAAACACTCTACTAGTCAATAAACCTACTGAGAAGGCTACGTTTGCTGTAACATGTCAACACGCCACTTGCAAGAGCCTTGAAAGCCAAGAAGCACAAAGAGACTGCAATTAGGTGGAGGGATCTTGTTTATGCAGACTGTCTTGATTTCTCTGACCAACCCTATCTGGTCACCCTTTCCAAAATTACCATCAGAAATCAACTGACAAAAATTGAAACTTTTTTTCCAATAAATGTATAGAGAGAGACTGTGGGTAATCTCAATTAAATCCAACACTTTGCGGTATCAAGGAGTTCACATTGCTACTTGCATTTCAGATCTTCATATGGCCGATTGCACCCCACCAGTTTCCAGCATTAAAGTAAAATTATTTAGAAAATATAACCTGCACTCCTAGCAGGTGCGAAGCCTCCGCCTAATACGTCAATGGAGAAGCAGCACGTCCTCGCACTTAGACTGGTGGGTCTTTTTCACTATTGCTAGGCTGCTTATTTGTGCATATTGGTGCTTAAAGTCTGGACTACTGAACACCTTAAATTCTGGTCTACTTTTCAGATTGGTTATTTTAAAGTGAGATTTTGTGTTTTTAACATACATTCTAGCATACACTTTACTGTGGTTTTTCTGTGACCAATGACTGTGATTAACAGTTGGTCACCTTAGGAGTAATAAGGAGTTAAAGGGCAGCACTCTAGCGTGGGAGCTACCACTCCAAGCATGCAAAAAGCTCCCACCCACTACATCAATCGAGCCACACCAATCCCGCCTGGTCCCATCTGGGACCAGGGTCCAGAAACTCAACTCCTTTTTTCCTTAAAATGTCTTGCTTCTGAAAGGTAAGCTTGTGCCAACGTCAACTCACTAATCCAAAGACTCCCTTATTTCTAGCTTCCACATACCCAAGAGAAACCGCTGACCTTGCCCTCGCCGAACCCGACGCATCCGCAGAGCAAGAGTAGGTGGAAGAACCTTCTCCTACATCGCGACCATGAACTGTAATGAGCTCCGATCAGATGCGCCCCCACCCTGCACATCTTAAGGAAGACCCTCAAGATCTGGCTCTACGAGTGACCGAAGCTGCTCCATCCCAATCCCCCCTTCCCCCCCTCACCCAGTACCTTGTGACCCTCACGTTGAGTAGTGTGCTTAATATCCCCTGATTAAATCCCCTGATTGATTGAGAGAACAATACTGAAGACAGACTGAATATGCTGGGCTTGCTTACTAAAGTTCCCTAAAGTGCTTACATAATTAATACAGCCAATTCTTATATTAAATACAGCCAATTCTTATCTTAAAGCCATTTTTTGGGAGCTGATATTGCAGCACACTAAAATCTATCAATCAAGAGTTTGACTTTTAAATGTACACTCGCTTCAAAAGCATGCACTGATATGCATGGCTTAATATTAGAATCCAGACATTCATAGTCCCAGAAACCTGGCTAAAAGATCCTGAAAGCTTTCCTCTCTTAGGTCATTCCTAATGGCTTTAACATCTCTGTGAATTGTCCTGAGATAAACACTGTGGTGGAATCTGTATTATATGCTCTGAGTCGATTGTAGCTACCTCGATAATGCAGACTGTGAGCTAGTGAGTGTAAAGATTCCCTCATTTACTCATTATTCATTAATCTGGCAACTCCTCATCATACTGCCAACAACTTGAGGAAACAATTTTAAACTTACTTACAAACAACGATCAACTAATTGTACCGAGTGATTTAAACTTGCATGTTGATAACATCTCATTAGAGCCTATTCTGGCATTTTATAGCTTTTATGCAGTCTGTGGGCTCCATAAATTCACATACTACTAAACATTTATAGATATTGTAGTCACTGAGAACATAGCAGCTGCTCGGTTGCAGTCAGCCCTATAACTTTGTGTAACGCCCTCATTTCTTTCAAACTTAACTATTGACAAACTACCTCTTGCAACTGGCGTATCTTATCAGAATATAGATTGTGGAAACTGGAGTTAGGAAGTCTGCTATAATCTGTGTAAATCGCCATTGTTTAATTCAGAAGTTAAACAATTAAAAATAGTGTAAAAAACAGCTGAACGTTAATGGAGTTCCTGGTTTATAAAAAAGATACACATTTCTTTAGGATTGCCCATTTTGCCCAATAAAATATAAATCGGCTATTTCTTGGGCTAAAAGATATTCTGCAACTAGAATCACAAACTCTAAAAACTTTGCTGAAGAAGTGTTTAGGATTTATAATAATCTTCTAAACCGTAGTCCAGAATTCACAGATTATCTATGCAATACCTTTTGCTTAGCTGGCTTCTTTCATCAAATCTATGAGTATCCTAATCAGACAAAACATTGAAAAAGCTGGAAGTGTGACTACTGACCTAGAGATCCTAATGTTCCATTTGCCGTCTCTTTATCAGAATTTGAGACACTCACATGAAAACGTAACAGATCTTTATTAAAATCTGTAAATCAGGATCACCACTTCATCCTGTACCTGTTGGCATCCTAGCCCAAAATGCTGCGGTGTTGGCACCTTATATTTATCAAACTGCATATCTGTGTCAGCTCTGACATGATTGATCCTGAACTAAAAACAAGCACCATTATATCTCTGTTAAGAAAAGAGGGGATTAGACAGTAGGGTCACTGCTACTGTCCCATTACTCTTTGCTCTGCTTCTGCTAAGATACTGAAATCCAATGTGGCTAAAGCACTGGGCGCTCACATTGAACACGATAAGATCCTAAATGATGTCCAAACGGGCGTTAGTCCAGGCAGAGGACCTGAGTTTACCATAGTGGCCACCTTAAATGACCTCTGTTTAGCAGATAACTTTAACTCGGTATATCGAGAGTGAACAAGTCCCTAATTCACTGCCTGCAACTAATTAAGGACCAAGCAGCTCGCCTGACATTAGGCATTCCTTGCCAAAGTTACTCCCATCCATCATTAAATCTTATTTAGAACAAGCTGCCTTCTCCATAAATATTTTTTACAGTAAGCTACCCTTCTTGCAGAATTGAAGGCTGTGCCTTATTGGTCCCTGCGCAGTCACTGTAGATCAGTCGCCCCCTCCCCTCAAGCTGTGCATGATATCCACTCATTTGGATTTCAAGAAAAAACTGAATACTAACTTTTCTTATGGATACTTCACTTAAGCGCCAGACTGGATCCGTGTGCCTCTGGTGTGTGGGCTCAGGCCATGTCTCCAAGTCGTGTGGGATGTGTGCCCTCATACACCCAAAGGTGATTCGGGACCGTGAAGCATTGTTGTTCGTCACCAAACATTGAAAGAAACCACGCAAGACCTGCTCTTGCTCTAATTCAAGAGCGTAGACCCGCTCCTGTATTTGAGGCCAATCCCTTGACACATACTCTTCGTGGCCTTGGCCATCCAGTTAGTCGAACTCCAAGTTGATGTGTAAACACGAAAAGGAGAAGCAAGACTCAAACCCATCTATCCACTCTCTATCTTAAGAGAAGTTGCCAGAGGTTGATCCCCTTAACTCTAGTGTAAGACCATGAGCGAAATCGTCTCAACCCCAATGGAGGTTGTGCTCCGACTCCAGTCCAGTGCACCCTGGTCCTGATTCAGGCAAAACACTCTCTCTACCTTTGAGACTTCCTTAGTTGCTCCACCAGATTTTCAGTTCCAACTTTTTCCAGAGTTTGCCACCACTTGGAGATGACAATGGGGAAATGGGAATGATTTACCACCAAATTATGATGATGGCAGTTTACATATGGGTTTAAAAGGGGCCAGTGGGCTTAATGCTTCCCCTGAGAGCAGGCTGACTTCCCACCTTGAGCCGCCAACCAACGAGAGTGCTTCCTTTGGTATGGTCACCAGACGTGCTGCTGAGGTCCCTGATGTTCAACTCACTTCAGTTGAGCTTGAAATAAGCATGCTTACTTTAGTTATTCAACCTAGTTCATCTTCATTTGAGCCCTTGGTACCGTTCTATGAAACCCTAACTGACACTCTTATGGGCACTTGGGTAAACCATGCTGTTGCCCACCAATGACCAGGCAGGTGCCAGATACCACAGACTGGCGACCCTAACTTTCTAATGGTGCATCCTGCTCAACAGAATTTGATGGTCTAAGGTTCCACCAGCAAGTTGCATCCTAAATCGATCCCCCACGACACCTCCAATAAGGAGTCGAAAAAGATTGAGGCATTGGGGACGCATTAGTTCTCATCTGCCAGCCTAGCCTTGAGGTCGGTCAATTCCAGTTCATTTGCTACTAGGCTTTTATACATATGCCCTCTGGGACATGGCCAGCAAAATCTTGCTCATGGTCCCGAACGAGTTCATGGCCTCCTTGACTCAAACCATTCAGGATGGTCAGGATGTAGCTAAATATGTCAGGCTTGCCTGGATACTACCAATTGTCTGGGGCGAGCAGCTGGCACTAGTGTGGTGCTCTGTCGCCATGTGCGGATGAGATCCACAGGCTTTTCTCCAGATGTGCAGGCATTCCTCATAAATATGCCTTTTGATGGATCCTGCCTTTTTGGTGAAAAAGTTGATTCTGTCCTTGAGCGCGTAAAGGAAAGCTGGGCCACAGCGCTCTCTATGGGCCTTTTGGCCTCTTCCAAACAGTTCTCTCATCAGTTTTGGTCCTTACAGTGCTAATCCAGAGGTTTGGCATATAGACAACGTAACCCCCTTTGCTCACCCCATCTGCAGTCACCTTGGCCCTTTCGTGGGTGGGAATTGAAGACCTGGTAGATCACATACCGGTCACCAGGGGCACCAATCTTTCCAGTCCCCCCCACCAAGTAGCATGCACTTCTTGCATGTAGTAGTGAGTCAGTTTCACTCCCTCTTTGTCAGAAAACATCCAATAGGTTGGTAAATCCAAAATGTTATTTATTTGTTCAGATAAAAGGCTTGTATTTCAATTGATCCAATTATTAGAACAAAATACATTCATCGAGGTAAGGTGAACAAGCCAAATTTAGAGCGGAAGTGAGCAGCCAACACGTGTTTCGCCCTTATGGCACGGTTTCTGGCCAGGGCTTTCTCAAGGCTGAAAAAAAGAGGGGGGGGAAGGGGGGAAAACAGAAAAAGGATAAGTCTTAAAAGGAAAAGGGTCTTTAAAAGAGAATCTAATATCACCCGGTGATATTTAGGAAAGGGAAACTTCGTGATATGTATAGACCCAACACAACGGAAAAGTGCTCAAGAGTCACATCAAGTGGATATTAATGCAAGAAACGTAATGTGTCCCATTTATTATCCTTAATAGGTAAAATATAGTGATCTTAACAGTGCTCAGTGAGAGAGGTTCTTTCCACACATTTATGACTTTATCAAGGTAGAATAAAAACGGCAACCATGTTGGCAAAAAGAGAGATATATTGCTACACCAATGTTTAGTTAGTATGGGTCGGTGGAATATAGGACGAAGTTAAGTGTCTCAGTGAACGAGTTGGATAAGTAGGTAAGGTCAAGTTTATACCTTGGTATTAAGGACACAGCAAAATGCATGTATCATGATTCAAAGTCACTGTATAATACTTGTATTATACAGTGACTTTGAATCATGATACATGAAGCGTGGTGTAGCAATATATCTCTCTTTTTGCCAACATGGTTGCCGTTTTTATTCTACCTTGATAAAGTCATAAATGTGTGGAAAGAACCTCTCTCACTGAGCACTGCTAAGATCACTATATTTTACCTATTAAGGATAATAAATGGGACACATTACGTTTCTTGCATTAATATCCACTTGATGTGACTCTTGAGCACTTTTCCGTTGTGTTGGGTCTATACATATCACGAAGTTTCCCTTTCCTAAATATCACCGGGTGATATTAGATTCTCTTTTAAAGACCCTTTACCTTTTAAGACTTATCCTTTTTCTGTTTCCCCCCCCCCCCCCCCTCTTTTTTTCAGCCTTGAGAAAGCCCTGGCCAGAAACCGTGCCATAAGGGCGAAACACGTGTTGGCTGTTCACTTCCGCTCTAAATTTGGCTTGTTCACCTTACCTCGATGAATGTATTTTGTTCTAATAATTGGATCAATTGAAATACAAGCCTTTTATCTGAACAAATTAATAACATTTTGGATTTAACAACCTATTGGATGTTTTCTGACAAAGAGGGAGTGAAACTGACTCACTACTACATGCATGTATACTTTTTGAGGCCATAGAGGTCCAGTGCCTTGAGTCTTTCCTCCAAGAAATAAATAATCAATTTGACAAATTGAGCAATTTTCTTCAGAAATTGGGATCCCTGGGCCTCAGTATCTCCACAATGGCATGCACTTCTTACCTGCCTCAGTTTGCTCTGTGTGCTGGGATACAAGATTTGACATTTTTTTCCAGGGTGGAGGCCATCACATCCGACTGATGGTTCCTCCAAATCGTTCAGCAGGGCTAGATCCTTCCATTTCTTTCTGACCCACCACAGCTTCCATGCACATCAGAAGGGCTCTCAAAGGAGCATCTATCCATTTCATACAAGGGGTGTGAGCTCTACTATGCAATGGTGCCATCAAGAGGTTTACCGGCCTTAGAAATACGGATGGGTTGTTACTCCCCTTACTTCCTTGTTACGAAGAAAGATGGTGGCCTTCGTCCGGTCTTCAATCTTCGTCCTCCAAATGCCTTCCTGTGGAAGAACACATTCAAAATGCTCACACTAGCCCATTTGCCATGGATCCGGGCGACTAGATGGTAGCCTTGGACCTGCAGGATGCGTACATTCATCTACCTATCCTGCAGTCCCACAGATGTTAAATGCGCTTCAAGATCTTACAGGAGCATTTTCAGTTTGCTGTGCTCCAGCTCAGTCTTAAAGGCACCCCTCGTGTATTCACGAAAGTGGCAGTTATTGACGCCCATCTCCGGAGGTTGAGGATTCGAGGTAGGTTTTCCCCTACCTCAAATGGCTTTTGAAGGCAGGCTTGCCACAGTCAATTGTAGGCAACCTCTAGACAAGGGTGAACCTCCTGATATTGTTGGCATTCTCAATCAAAGAGCTGTGTTAACACCTGACTCTTCCGCAAGGGCTTCCTTTTATAGAAGCTGTTCGGGACACAGTGTTCTTCAGGGCTTTTCCTCCATCACAACATGTCCAGGACATTTGAGGTATGATCCCGATATTTCAGACTCCACCCTGGATCTCGGTGATAACCACTCTTGAGCTTCTTGGCCTCATGCATCCTGCTGGTCTACTTCACCAGGTAGCATAAGCCAGCTCTACAGTGGGACCAGAAGTCTTAGTGGGCCCAGCACCAAGTAAATCTGGCAGATGTCATCCAGATAAGATAATGTTTATTTTTGCTTGATTAGTTAAAATCTTTGCAAATACATAACAATAAAGATACCCATTGTACACAAATTATTAAATTTAAAAACATTAGAAGAGATCATCAATAAAATATTCCCAGTTTGTGCAATTGGCATGCTTTAAAAGACAATACTCATAAATTCTTGTATTTCAAGTAGTGCTGAACTGACTATAACTACTTAACCAAGTCCATTGTTCAAACTAGAGGCATTGATAATTTAAAATGCTAGTGCTGCTAAAGTAAGGTATTAAGTTAATTTTACATATGAAAAGCATTTTCTTAACCTTTAGGCAATAAGTAAAAACACTGGTACATCTATAAAATGTTTTTATTCATTTATCATTTTTTGGGAGCTCCCTCCTGAGGCCCTTGTACTCTTATTTTTAACATACTTCAGATAACGACAGGTTTTTGAGTCTCAAAGAATTTTGTTAGCCGGCAGTTAAGCTGAATGTCTACAGGGTTGAAGCAAAGTTTTACTGCTTGCCTACAGGACCGGGTGCCGTAATACCTGAAGAAGGGACGTAATAAGGTGCATCTGGTATCCTTTAAGTTGGGACAGTTACAAATTACATGGATAATGTCCTCTTTCCCGATTCCGCATAAACGGCAAGTCTGAGTACCTCCTCTCCTTTCCCATGGTGGAAGATGGGGATTAATCGCAATTCCCCCCAAACGCAGCTTTAGAAGGTTTTCCTTCGTTCTTATTTTGACTCCTGCACTCAAGTAGGCTTGGGGTTTGAGCCTTGCATAGTCACTGAGCACTATCCAGCCGTGTGCCTTTTTTTAGTAGGAATTGCTTTGTCTTCTAAAACAGATAACATGGATGTTGTTTTTTTCACTGCTTTTTTGAAGGAAAGATGATCTGTTGATACGGCCCAGAGTTCAGACAGGCCCAGTACCTCAATGGAGTCAAACAAGTAATCCCTGGCTGAACATTTTTCTTGACGAAGTAAGGCGTTCCAGAGGTGGGAATTTAGAGATCCTGCCTCTGCACTTCGGATTTTATGCCAACTTTTTACGTAAGCACTCCTTCTTTCCACCGTTTCTTTGGACCCCAAATTCCAGCCGTATTTGATCCGGGGAGACATATTTTGAAAGGTGGAAAATTGCTCTATAGGAGTTGGCTATTACTACATCTAGGACTACCGCGTCTTTGCCTTGAAGAGCCTCACTCCCGTATGTCAGTGTCGGCAGCAGTTTGGCCCTCTGGACCTGTAGGAAGGGATCAAGCGTGACTTCAGTGCTAAATACGTTGTAGTTCCCTTTCTCCGCATGGACTCTAGCTGAGGTTTAAAGGAGCTTTTATGATCCATTAGTATTCCCAGATATTTATAACTCGTTACTTGATCCAGACGTTGGCCATCTAGGAACCAGTTATTATTATTCTTTTTATGATAGTTAACTGCCATAATTTTGGTTTTCTTGAGGTTTATTTTGAGGGCGTTCCGGTGAGAGGAGCTACTAGTCGTATTGAAAAGATGCTGAAGACCAATGGGAGTCCGACTAATCAAAACCAGGTCATCAGCATATAGCAGGTTTGACAATAACTTGTTTCCCAGTTTTGGAGCGTGGGATACGCAACTGTGCAGCTCCCCTGGCAGATCAGCTAAAAAGTGGTTAAAAAGAAGCAGGGCAAGGACACACCCCTGCTTGAGGCCTTTCGAGGTCATGATTCGTTTTGAGATATGTGTAATTTAATCCTGATCCAGGTATCTGTGTGCAGCTGTTTTAACTAATTCAAGAGTGTATTTGGTATACCACAGCTTTCAAGTTTTCCCCAAAGTTTGGCACGGTCGACATGGTCGAAAGCGGCTGTATAGTCAATAAAACAAAGAAAGAGAGGGGTTTTTGATTCCTTGGCTGCATCCATTAACAATGTAAGGGCCAAGATGTTAGTTGTTGTTCCTTGGCCACTGCAAAACCCGGTTTGATTGGTGGGAATGATGGAGTTTTCTGAGGGCCATAAAGTTAACTCATCCAAGATTGTTCCTGCGTAGTATTTTGCATCTACGTCAATAAGGGCGATTAGTCGATAGTTGTTTGGATCGTTTCTATTGCCTTGTTTAAAAATTGGACTAATAATGGATCCTTTCCAAGATTCCGGGATGGTGGCTGTAGAGTTTAAGCCCTTGAAGACTGGTAATAGAGCCTTACTCCAAAAGTCGGTGTCGTATTTGTACAACATCGGAGGGATCCCATTAGGGCCAGGGGCTCCCATAGCTCTACCCCTGGCTAGCAGACCTTTTATGGGTTTTTCCGTGGGAACATACCATTCCTCTTTAATGGAGGCTATTGAGTCTAAATCAGCGGCCAAGTGGATCCCCTGTTGTTTATAGATATTGGAGCTATCGGCCGAGTGATCTTTGATAGTGCAATTTTGTGTCACTTCTACCTTGTTAGGGGATTCACTATCCGGTAGAGCAATACCACCTTGTTTGATTCCTCTCCCTTTTGCCTATTGTTGTTAAAATGGGCGGTGAGATAATCTACCCAATCGGCCTCTGTTATATTGGAACTTATTCCTCGATGGTTTGGTTGCTCTATCTTGTGGATTGCTTGCCAAAACTTAGCTCTGTTATGTTGCTTGGAATCATGCAGTAACTTGGCCCACATTTCATCATTCTTTAGTCTTATTTTCCTCCACTTCCTCCTTTTCAGTAATGTCTTCATTTGCCGAAGGGTCGACTGCAACTCCAAGTTCCCTGGTGTTTTTCGAAGTTATCGTAGTGTTTGGTTTATAGTACATTTTAAACTCTTAGATTCCAAACGTCTAGTATGTCAGCCGGCCTCGCATTCAACAGCACTTCCTGTGGTAGGTGATCACTCTGTGCATTGTCGCCTATTCTAAAGGTTGCTATTTTGTTGAACATGGCTAGTGTTGTAAACGTAAAATAAGAGGAAGTTTTTGAGGAGCGTAATGTAGCAAATTGTGGATTATCCTCCAAGAAGCGGCCGTTCAGTGCTCTTAAATTTAAATGTTCTAATTCCTGTAGCAGATGTTTAGCCCATCTCGCCGGTTTTTTAATTTTAGCTCGGTCCTGATTCGGTATCCCCCATAATGCTGTGAGTTTGTGTAAAGGGCCGTTAGCTTGGCCTGAACCAAAAAGATGTAGATTGAAATCGCCAGCAATGATTATGTGGTCGAAATCTTGCTCATCCATAATCCTTTTTATTTCCTTTGGCAGCTCCTTCACAGCTTTTTGTTTTTGTTTGGGATACACGTAGGTGTTAATTATTATAACTTCTTGGGGCTTATCATTATTGCTTGTACCACATTTGGTGGTGTGATTTTCGCCTCTATGGACTGTATTTTGTCTACTGTCATTGAAGCCAACATCATTAGTCCCCCCGAATGGCGACCAAAATTGGAGCCCTTTGTTGCCGGAACGAAATAGGAGGTGTACCTATGGAGCTCTAGGACCTTATCTTCCCAGGTTTCCTGGAGGAGTATCATGTCAAATGTCTAAATAATTAACTACCTCGTGATCGTCCATTTTGTCTGCCAGGCCGTTGATGTTCCAGATACACAGTTTAATTTTTCCTTGCTCCAGTGGGGCTATCTGTGAGGTGTCGCTCTCTTGTCAATTTGGATGCTCTGTTGGTATTGTGCGTGTTATTTGCGACCGAGCCTGTGTTCCCGGTGTCAAAATTGGAATTGGTGACCCTAAGCTTGTGCTTGGATTGGAACCCTTTATGCAAGCAGTTAATTCACCAGGAGTTCTGCTTCTTGCCCCTCTTAATACTGAGGTGGTGATTTTGTCTGGGGCGTTGTTCCGAGCTTTTAAAAACAGAGTTGGATAAGGAGATTTCAGTTCGGGTAACAGTTTTATTCCCCAATGCTTGAGCTTGCTTTCTTCTTCCTTGATTTTGTTTGCAATTCCTCTGGAGCTCCATCTTGTCCTGGTCGCCTCAGGCCCCAGACGATTATTGTTTGGAAGGAATTCTATGGAGAGTAAGTCCGATGAGCTTATGTTTCCAAGGCTCGGGATGGAATTTAATAGTTGTAGAACATTCCCTCTATTTAATATGTGCGCTCGTACCCGTGATTCATATTCAGGAATGAGAATGATGCTGACCGAATCTTCAGTAGTACTCTCCTTCGATCCGTAAATAGAGGTTTCCTCCTGTGGATGAGGCCTTAATTGCAGAGGGTTGTTCTGTCCCGCTCCTTGATTGACATAAGTGCGGGAGATTGGCGGGAGGACAGATAGAGACTTGGTTTTGCTAGGTGAGCAGCTTTGTTTTGCAGAGCCCCCCGCCGACTGTTGTGCTCGGTCTTCATTTTCTGACAGATGGACTTCATTGGAGGTTGACCCCTAGGTTTGTTCTTCCTTGATATGGTAAGGAAGTGCTTGTTTTGAAGTTACTGGCTCTTTTGCTGATAGGGTTGACTCCTGCCTGTCGTTCGCTTTTGGGATGTTCTGTCTTGCTGATCTCAATGGTAGCCCCAAAGTAGCAGCTGTGGTTGTGGGAGGCCCTGCGATGGAGTGATTCAACATGCCAGACAAGGTGGAGAAGGGATCGGGCCCAATTTCTTCAACATCAGAATCTGGTACCACCACAGTGACATGTGGTGTACTCGAAGTACTAAGAGCAAAGGCTAGTGGCTTCTTATTACGTCCCTTCCTTTTTTGTTTGTGACGGGCTTTCCGAGGTGTGGTTTTTTTTTTGGCAGGACTAGTTTGTGTTGGGGCCATTATTGGTGTTGCATCACTACCTACAGGAGTGTTGGATAAGTTAGTTGGTGTTGGATCCATTTTTTGGGGTTCGGACGGAGCTGTCCCTAGCTTATGCTGTCCATCTGTAGATTTGCAGGACATTGAAGTGCTGCCTTTTATGTCTGACAGGAGATTCCCTAACATAGATGGTAATGTTATTAGCCTATCAATTATTGGGGTGCAAGTGCATTCAAGATGGATGGTTTGGCATCCGTGTAGCGCTTCTTGTCCCCGCTTAATTAAGCTATTAAACTCTTAACTTTTTGTCAATTCCTGGCGTAAAGTCGGCCAAGGTCTGAAGGACCGTGAGCTGTAAATCCATTTAATGCGATTGTTATTGTAGGGCTGTAGTTGAATATTGCATTGTATTTAAAATTGCCATCCAAATAGATTCTGTGGGCATGGCCCTGCTGAGATTGCATCTTTCCGACAGTGGTGTGTTAGTTATTTCAGGAGGTGTATGATTTTGAACCGGTTTTAAATTACAAGAAGCGACGAGCTCCTCCCATTCCTGTGAAGCCAGGAAAGACATGTCCGGACTTGTGACATCATGTTTAATGACGTATTTTAGTTACACCCATGTATACGCCTCTATTAGCTACGTATGTACCTTTTATCTATACTATCAGCTGTGTTGAATGCTGTCTAGCATAGCTACACAATGTCTCCTTATGAAGACTCCCACGCTAGGTCTGCTGGTGCACCTGGTTGTAATTCTTGCCGCTGTAATGGGGCGCTGTTTTTTGGGTGCAATGGGGGGACCGTTCCCAATTGTTCCGCAGACTGGTTTGGGGTCAGGGAGTGACCCTGAGGGTCCCTCATGCCCCCTAGTAAATCAATTTCGACTCTTACCCCTATTGTCTCTTCAGTGTCTCCGCCTGCCAGCCTGATGTCGGTTTTTTGATGGAACCTGGTCGCCCGCCGTAGACGTATTCCTTTGATGGTTTTTAACTTGGTGGTGGGATAGGGGTTCAGGGGACGTGGTAAGAGGCTGATGAGTTAGTCTGAACTTCTCTGGCTGTAGTGGCGTTTGCAGCCCTTTTACATTCTCAATTTTGGAGTAAATTACTGTTCCAGGATCTTTCAAGAAAGAACATTTTGTGTACATGTTTGGTTGGAAAGTACAGGGGTTTTTCCTTTGGGGTGCCCCGTCAATACTTATGAGATCATTGTCCATTTGGGTTCCTGGTAGTTGCGTGGAGTCGGCTAATTAATAAGAAGTTATTTTTCCCGTTCTTTGCACTCCACTGACATCTTCGCCATTGGTAGAGAAGTTTGTGCCGGAGCAAATGCTGGTGTTGCCCTTGGCTAGATTGCTTTCTATACTTGTTTTAATAGATACTAGCCCCAATCCAGGGCCACTTGAAACCTCTGTGATTACTTTTTCTTTTTTCTGTTTGGGTTTTTGCTTTAAGGGAGTCTGCCTTACTCGGTCCGACCTCATGACTGTATTGGCACCGTGGTCTAAGTCTGTTATAACAGCAAAAATCCGATTGGCCGCACTCTGCTAGTCCTACCAGCGTGTTACCCCAAAGAATTGTGGTCCATGAAGTGGCGTCGGCGGGTACGCCTATGCCAAAAGTTTAAAATGAAAATAAGTGTCGCGTTAGCCATCCCTGGACACGTGTTTCGAGGTAGTTGCCTCTCGTCAGCAGGGAGTAGGTATGTGTGTAGGGTTGCTGCGTAGGCTGCCAAAAAATATTCTCAGGTAAAGTACCACTCAAGGCGCGCAGGTGCGTAGCCATGGGCTCGTCAGCCCCACCGGCTCAAGGGAGCCTGAATGTAAACAAAAATCCGATTGGCCGCACTCTGCTAGTCCTACCAGCGTGTTACCCCAAAGAATTGTGGTCCATGAAGTGGCGTCGGCGGGTACGCCTATGCCAAAAGTTTAAAATGAAAATAAGTGTCGCGTTAGCCATCCCTGGACACGTGTTTTAATTACATTTTGGCAGTCCACACGGCACCCCTTTACACTGACCTGCTCCCTGCAGACGAGAGGCAACTACCTCGAAACACGTGTCCAGGGATGGCTAACGCAACACATACTGTTCTTTATACATCGTGGCATAGGCGTACCCGCCGTCGCCATTACATTTACCACAGTCCTTTGGGGCAACATGCTGGTGTGACGAGCAGTGTGCGACCAGCCTTTGCACAATTTATTACGGCTCCCTTGAGCCAACGGGCTGACGAGCCTTGGATCTGCACCTGCGCGCCATGAGAGGTACTTGACCTGTTTTAATTACATTTTGGCAGTCCACACGGCACCCCTTTACACTGACCTGCTCCCTGCTGACGAGAGGCAACTACCTCGAAACACGTGTCCAGGGATGGCTAACGCAACACATACTGTTCTTTATACATCGTGGCATAGGCGTACCCGCCGTCGCCACTACATTTACCACAGTCCTTTGGGGCAACTTGCTGGTGTGACGAGCAGTGTGCGACCAACCTTTGCACAATTTATTACGGCTCCCTTGAGCCAACGGGCTGACGAGCCTTGGATCTGCACCTGCGCGCCATGAGAGGTACTTGACCTGTTTTAATTACATTTTGGCAGTCCCCATGGTAACCCTTTACACTGACCTGCTCCCTGCTGACGAGAGGCAACTACCTCGAAACACGTGTCCAGGGATGGCTAACGCAACACATACTGTTCTTTATACATCGTGGCATAGGCGTACCCGCCGTTGCCACTACATTTACCACAGTCCTTTGGGGCAACTTGCTGGTGTGACGAGCAGTGTGCGACCAACCTTTGCACAATCTGTTATAACAGCACCAGGCTGCTCCAAGCGGCGTGTGGCAGAGTGTGATAGAATACGGGTGTGATACAGATGAGGTTCAGGTAAGATGCAGGTAGAGATTGTCACTGATTTTCGATGGTAAGGCTGGTGAAGGCTGTACTGGTGTGAGTGACTGCAGCTATCGCAGTTGCCGCAGTTTCCAGACCTTGATGAAATAGTCGGGGAGGAACAGGGCTAGCGAGGGGGGACAGGTAGGAGAGAGAGGGTCAGAAGGCACAGAAAGCACAGTGGCGGTACACCCAACCAAGTCGCAGGCTCGCCTGGCACTTCACTCGGTGGCCACCATTGTAGTCACACTCTCTCTCCACGTACCATCAACAGCCCCTCAAACTCCACCAGCGCTCCTTCTTCAAGCCTTGGTGCCTCCTTGGGGGATCCCCCGCCGCTGAACACCGCTCCTCTCTTCTCCAACCTCACTGCTCTCTTCTCCAAGCTCACTGCTCTCTCAGCGGCTCCGAGCAAGGAGTCCGGCAAGAAGAGAGGGCCTCAGCGCCACAGCGCAGATCCCCTGAGTGCCACACTGCGGACCATGGGGGCCAAGGGGCCGATGAGGACCAAGAAAGTCAAGAGAGGCAAGCGTGGCCAAGAAAGTTAAGAGAGTCAAGAGGGGGCTACAGGCAGGCTGGTTGGTTGGTTGAAGAAGGCACCGCCGCCTGCGCCTCACCGTGCCTGACTGCACCGCACCTCACCTCTCCGTGAACCGGGGGATGAAGACGCCGCGAGCCGTCCGAAGCCGCTTAAGGCCGTGGCATCCACAGCTCTCCACAGTGCTCACGGCGCTCGACACCAGCAGTCTGCGGTGCTCATGGCAAGCTTCACTGCCACCCCACTGGGAGATGGTGACAGGGGCTGCAACGGGCTGGAAGAAGCCTCCTGGCCTCCTGATCAGCACAGTACTGCAAGCGGGAACAGGACACTCCGAAAACCAGGACTGGAACTCCAGGTTTCAGAGGAGACTGCACCACATGTGCTGTGGTGTCTGCCTGACTGCAACCTGACCAGCGACAGACCACTTCCACTTCCCCAACCGACTGTGTCACTGCTGGGTTTGGGAGGGCATCTGAAAGAAGTGGAGATCAGAAGGCCTAGTCTCCGACGGAAACCCGGCTGCAAATACATCTTTTGGTGCTGCGCGCCATCCACCTAGCATTAAAGACCTTTCTGACGTCCATCAAGAGAATGCTGGTTCAGGTTCTTACTGACCTCACCGCCATGTGGTACTGCAACAAGCATGGCAGGGTTGGGCTTTTGGGTCTAGTGGCAAGCGGCAGTGCACCTCTGGAGTTGGCTGGAGCATTATGGCATCTACCTAATAGTAACCACCTGGTGGGAATCTTTAAATGCCAGAGTGGACAAGCTCAGTCGGTGATGCCTGGTGGATCACGACTAGCAGTTGCACCCCAAGGTGGCTAAGTGGGGTGAATCCTGGCTGAATCTTTTTGCTACTGTTGAACGCTCAGTGTCAACATTTCTGTGTATTAGAGTTACAAAAACACTCTAGGAGATGTATTCAGGCTAGAGTGGAGCATGGGCTCCTGTATGTGTTTTCACCTTTGCCTCTCCTTCCCCAGTTCTGAAGAATATCAGGAAATACCGAGCCCAAGTCATCCTAGTGGCTCCGGATTGGATAAGGAGAGTGTGGTATTGGGAATGAACATCTGTCCTCTGATCACGTTGCCTCTTTGGGGAGATCTTCTGTCGCAGCAGCAGGGCAGTGTTCTGCGCCCGAACCTGTGCAATCTACACCTCCACACGGGGAAACTGAGCAGCAGCAGTTGACTGTTTGATCTGCCACCTGAAGTCAAGTTATACAGGGTGCTGGGAAAGATTTGTAGCCTGGTGTGAAGTCCCCAAAATAGACCCTTTACGAACCAAACTGCCTTATGTTTTATTGTTTTGTTTGACTCTGGCCCAGTAAGGCCTTGCAGTGGGTACTAATAAAGGTTATTTGTCTGCCCTTTCAGCCGTTTTGTGTTTGCAGGACCAACCATATATGTTTAAGTCACCTGTGATGCAGTTTATTAAAGGTTTGCCACAAATGTTCCCTCCCAAAGAGTTTGTGATGCCACAGTGGGATCTTAATTTGGTCCTGATGTTGCTTTTGTGCACTTTCTTCAAGCCAATGCACAGTTGCTTGTTGCATCTTCTGACCCTCAAAGCTGTCTTCCTCACTGCAACCACTTCAGTTCATTAGGTTAGTGAGCTCAAGGCTCTCTGTCTGCAGCATTGCAGTGCTCAGGATCAGAGCGGCTTTTAAGCCAACAGTCATGACTCCTTTTCACAATGGCAATCCATTTTTTTGAAAAACCGTTTTTATTGCAGAACAATAGCTTATGCAGCTTACATACATAATGACCCTGCACCGCAAATGCCAGTGCCGTTTCCTTTCTTGGCCATGAGGGTTCCGTACACAGCTTGTGAGCCCACATCCCAGAGGCCGGGCAGCGATAACATGTAGGTCATCATACTTAACCATATTTCAACCTGTACATTTGTTTATATCGTTATAGGATGTCTGCGTTCCGCTTTGAAGTTTCACAATGGCAATCCATCACCCTTCCAACGTTCTTTACTCCTTCTCGCGCCTCAAAATAGAAGAGACTCCATTGATTTTACCCTAAAAAGGCCTTAAGCTTTTACATCCATCACACCAAAGACCATCAGATGGACAAACAGTTTATTGTGGGTTTTTTGGGCGGTAACAGAAACAGACTTTGTCAAGGTGGATAGACCTCTGCATTAAGATCTGACACTCATTGGCCAAGAAATACTCTAGAAAGATTAAGGACTCATTTCTCCAGGCCAAGACTGTTACCACTGCATTGGCACGGCGGAGTGCCTGTCCTCGACACAGTGCAGCATGGGTGTATGTGCACATGTTCCCAATGCACTGTTGCCTTGACAGCCATGTCTCACGAGAAGTGCATTTCTCATGGTCGACCCTGCAGGACTTTTAGGTACTCCACAGACCCTCCACCTTTGGAAGTACTGCTTTGATTTCTATTCTAAAAGTGAGGAATATGGGGTTAGAAGTATATATCAGAAGAGCAAGTTACTTACCTCCAGTAATGCTCTTTCTGGTGTACACTCTGTCAAAGCGCAGAATCCTCACTACCCTCCCACCTCCCTGTTTTGCGGAGGTGCCTCTTCTCACCATCTAAAATAGTCCAAAACTAGAGACTGCACACTGATAGCTTCAGCTGTTTTTTGTGATCAGCTTCTTTAGTTGCAGAAAGTGTCAAGCAAGAAACTGACTGTACACAGGTTGGCGCTTATATGCAGCTCCGCTCTCTCACTTCCAGGGCAGAACCACATGGCGCTACCTGGTTGTGCGCAGGAGCGTTACAATGAAAAAGTGAAGGTCCAGCCTGGCACCTGGGTATTTTTCTATATGTGAGGAATTTTCAGTGAGATAAATATCCACCAGAAAGAGTGTTACATAATATAAGTAACTTCTTCATTTAGTCTTTAGTCTGTTCTCTGCTACCAGCCTGATTTCCTAGTGCTGAAGACCTCCATTGGGTGACAGTGCACATTATAATATCCTTTAACATTAATATTTACACTTCCCTTAACTTGGATGCATGGTGACCATTAAAGATTTCTGTAATCTCCAGGTGACTGTGTTTCAGCCACTTTTTAGCCAAATAGATTAAAATATCATTAAATCATTGCAAAAAGTCTAACAAAATATACTATCTTACACATAACTCTTTCCACTTGGTTATGGGTTCCCAGATTTGTTTGCCTAGTCTCCTTCCCTTATTTTCCTTCCTTGCGTAAATTGCCATCTCCAAATTATAAATCTCTGTTAGTCTAGCCAACTAACGATGAAAGGTCGGGGGTGTGGGTGCAAGCCATTCTGAAGCAATACACAGTCTCAATACCGCCATAGCGATAAAAATAAAACGATCATATTCCACTTGCTTATCATCATTATTGACTCCTAACAATATAGTCATCGGTGTCAAATTAATCTCAAATCCTAATGATCTAGAAAAGAAGGCCTCAATGTCTTTTTGTATTTGCATTTGTGGACATGTTGCAAATATATGTACTATATCCGCCTCTAAACTCCCACATCTTGGGCAGGTAATTCCTGTTGTCCCCCCCCCATTGTGCTATTCTTGCAGGGGTATAATATAATCTATACAAAGTTTTATAATGCTGTGCCTGAAGAGCCGCGGAACATAATAAGCTCTGCCCCATTTCTAGTGATAGAATAAAGGATTCTTTCCCTATATCCAACTTCTGTGCCCAATTTCCCGCTACTTTTTCCAGATCATCCTGCTTAGATTCTATCAGTTCAGAGTAAAATCTTTTAATCGTGCAGTCAATTCCTTTCTGTATAATCTCCATAATTGAGTTTTTCTCAAATCCTGCCTGCCCTCCCTTCTTTGTTACCATAAAGCTTCTGACCTGTAAATATTTGAAGAAATGTCTTGAGGGCAATCCATGTTTTCGTTGAATCTCCGAAAACTGCATTATCCCCTGCCCATTCAGGATATCGCCAATCTTATTTATTCCCTTCCTCCCCCATTCTTTAAACACAGAATCAGAGAAAATATCTTGGGGTAAGGAGGAATTCTCTCCCATTCTTGTATACCAATTGTATCTCCCAAGGCCAAATTTCCTTGTGAAGGCTTTCCAAATACTAAATGCTGCCATAATCGTTTTAAATCTAGTCCTTTTAAAGTAGGTCGAGTCCGTCTGTTTCAAGAATACGTTTTCTGCTTCTGATCCTAAAGCTAACCCATATATAGCAATTGTGCTAAAAAAAACCCTTGTCCTTCACTTTCTGCACCCCCAATTAGACCTGTCATATTCTGCAGGGCAGCTGCCCAATAATAAAGCTTTTAATCAGGTAGCGCCCATTCCCCCCTATGTCGTGGCAACGCCATGAATCTCAATGCTCTCCGCGTCTTACCCTTGGCCCAAATGAATCTATTTATCATGTTCTCTAATATTTTAAACCATTTATCCTCAAACATTAGGGGAATTCCCCTAAATATATATAAACACTTTGGGAGGACCATAATTTTAATGATATTTGTCCGACCCACAATAGAGAGGTGTAGATTCTGTAGCCTATCTAAATCTTTCCTCACCTTAACAATTATTGGCTCTATATTTTTTTCCACTAAAATCTCTAAAGCAGAAGTGATAGTTACCCCCAGATAGACAGCTGAGCCCACCACTCTGTGATCCAGACAGTGCGCATACTGATTCTTAATTATTTGCGTTTTAGAGGTATTCAGCGCATACCCCGATATCAATCCAAAATTAATAGCCTCGGTCTCAATCTGTTCTATTGCCTCTGCTGGATTTGGTGTTATAACCGCAACGTCATCGGCGTATGCTAATATCTTGCACTGTCCCAAACAAGTAATTAGTGGATCAATTCTTTCGTTCATCTCTAACCTACGAATTAACGGATCCATATACATCGCAAACAGTAGCGGTGAACAAGGACATCCCTGTCTTGTTCCCCGTTTTATGTTCACTGGGGGAGTGGAGCCTGCATTAATTCTAATAGAGGCGACCGGAGCTATATACACAGCCTGCAATGCCCTAACATATCCCTCCCTAAGCCCTGCTCTCTTTAGGATATGCCACAAGTAGTCCCAGGAGACCCGATCGAAGGCCTTTTCTGCGTCCAAAAGAATTACCACAATCGGATCTCCTGTGACCACTCCCACATCAAGTAATGTAATAACCTTTCGTGTATGATGGGTGGTGCCCCTACCGGGTATGAAGCCATGCTGGTTATCACTAACAAGGGTATGTATGATACTAGCGAATCTGGTAGCTAATACCTTAGAATAAATCTTCGTATCCGCATTCATTAAGGTTATCGGCCTGTATGAACCTGGATCGGTAGGTGGTTTCCCTTTCTTCAAAATTATGACAATATCCGTGCCTCCCCATGGTGCCGGTATGGAGGTTCCGACCTGCGCCTGCTGTAATGTAACCAAAAAATCCCTAGCAATCTCATTCCAAAATACCTTATAAAATTCAATCGGTATTTGATCCGGTCCTGCTGCTTTGCCAGAGGGTAGATTCTGCATAGCATCTTTAATTTCTATTATATCCAAAGGTGTCTCTAACAGCTCAGCATCATCATCACTTAATGTTGATACTGGTATCTCCCGTAAATATGTATTAATTGCCTCCTCCTCTTTACCGCATTGCTCATCATATAGAGTAGCGTAAAACTGCCGAAATACTTCACGAATCTCCTCTGTATCTATGTGTAGAATGCCCATATTATCTCTAATTTCCCTAACTTCCCCTGTAGCCACCTTCTGCCTGGTACGGATGGCAAGTGTACGTCCAACTCTTTCACTAAACTCATAACATCTCTCTTTGTTTGCTAAAAATACCTTGGCAGCCCTACTTGCCTCGCTCTCTTCCGCCTGCAATTTAGACCTAGCAACCTTAATAAGGGCTTGCTCAGGCGAGGTCCCTAGCAGAATACATTGCTCTAACTCCTTCTCAGCGTCAAACAGTGCCCTGGTTGTTTCTAGGTTCCTTAATCGCTCTTCTTTTCTTTTATACGCACTATAGCTGAGGGTCTCCCCCCGGGCTCCAGCCTTGAAAGCGTCCTAAACCATACCTGTCGCCGCAGTCCCCCTATTGATCTCAAAAAAGGACTTTATCCATTGTGTCATATGTTGGATATAGTGTTCATCACTTAATAAGCCTCTTTCAAACGTCCATACCCTCTCCTTGCGTATAGCAGCTATTTTAGCCAAATTTTAAAATCAGCGGGTTATGATCAGAAAATACTCTAGGAAGCCTCTCCACTTGTAAGCTAGGAATCAGAGAGTTGGTTGCAAAATAATAGTCCAGCCTTGCACAAGTCTTATGCGGAGCTGAGTAATATGTAAACCCCATATCTCCCGGTCTCAAGCTCCCCCATACATCTGTTAGAGCATTGTTTTGAACAAGGCTAGATAACGCCTTAAGCACTCTTTTTTTTCTACCTTTATATCCCCCTCGGGGCCCAAGCCCAGGCCAGAGTCCTAACCCTAACTCATTTGCCCCATCAATATTGAAATCCCCTGCTAAAATAACACAGGGAGCCCAAGTGGCTAACTCCAGATCCAAGTATTCAAGTATCTCTGGATCATCATCCGTTGATCCATAAATCGTCCCCAGGGTAATCCATGTCCCATTAAGTAAACACTCAACCAATGCCCACCTACCACACTGATCTTCCATCTTTTTCCTTGTAATTACATCTTTTTTTTTTAGATAGAATAGCCACACCTCTATTTCTTGCCACCTGCTTAGAATATGCTAATACCTGAAAACCTAGCTGATCCAGAAGGTACCCTTGCGTCCCCATTATGGGTGTTTCTTGTAATAATACAAAATCCACATTCATCTTTTTTAATACCTGTGAAACTACTCGCCTTTTCCGGTAATCATTTAACCCACATACATTCCATGTGACAAATTGGGTATCCATTAACCAACTTCTAAAATTTGTTCCTGCCAGTGAAACCTACCAATTTTCCAATCCTTCCCCCACTTAAATATTTGTCTATCTTTCTTATTCTTACTTGATTTCATATCATCTCTCTCTAAGATTTTTTCTTCAATCACTATTGTCCCCGTACATTCTCTCGATGTGTCTAGCCCTGTACCCAACCCACCCCAACCCCCCCCGGACCCCACCCTGAGAATCCTCCCCCCCCCCCCCCCTTACTGGCAAATAGGTCAATCCTGACCTATACGTGTCCGCCGATTCGTAGTTGCCACCCCCCCCCCACTCTCTCATAATTATCTTTTTTTTTTTCCTCATTTATTACCACCTGAGCCATTAATCTCTTCCTAGTATACTCTTTAATTATAATTATATATTTAATTTCACCTTTCTAACTCTTGCCAGCTACCAGGCCCTCTTGCCCCTTAGAAAGTTTTATCTCATTAAGGTACTCCTGTGCTTTTATTTCAGAGTAGAACACCCTGAATTGACCACTAAGCCCTATTTTCAGTCTGGATGGGAACATCAAATAAGCTTCACACCCTAAACCATGAAAAGATGGAATAAGCTGCCTCATCCGCCACCTCCTCTCAACAGTGACAAGGCAGAAATCAGGCTGGGCAAAGAAGGATATATCTCTAGAAGTGCGCTTGGCCACAGGTATTGCTTTGCTCATAATCTCCTCCCTTAATAAAAAATTCCCCATATTTAACAAAATCGCCCTTGGTTTGTCTGCCGTGTTTCCCCTCTTCTGATATAATGGAAAACGATGAACACGTTGGATTTCTTTTTCCCAATACCAATTAGTTATCTCAGGGAGCCCCTCTTTGAACAAATCAATTACAAATGCTCGGATATCTTGTCCTTCTTTTCCTTCCTCCACACCCAGCAGTCTGATGTTGTTCCGTCTTTGCCTGTTCTCAAACGCTTCAATTTTCCATAAGACGTCCGCCATATTTTTTTCCTGTTCAAGCCTAGTGTCTCTCCATTTAGCAAACTCATCTTCCAGTTTTCCAGTTCTTTCTTCTACCTCCACAACCCTGCCTACCATGTCTGCATACAGTTTATTTACTTTTCGCAGTGAACACTGAATCTTTTTGTTCGCTTGCCTGGCCCTTCGACTTTCAATCCTCGCTTCACCCTGCATCTGCTTCAATGTAGTGAATAAGAGATCAAAACTGGAGTTCTGTGGCTGAGCTTGAGCTTGATCTTGATCTTGTACTTGTGATTGCGGTTGTAGTTGAGGCAAGTATGACTGTACCGGGCGTTGAGAATTATTACCTTCCCCCTCCAAGTATGTCTGCGAGGTAGCCGAATAGTCCCAGTCCAATTTCTTCACAACCTCAGCTTGTGATTGTTTTACCCTATTGGATGATCTTTTCTTCACACTTTTTAATCTTCTTTGTGGGCAAGCCCTATTCACCGTGTTATCATCTAGTTCTGAGGTATCAGATCCAAACTCCGAGTCTTCTGTATAGCTCTCTGAGGATAATGAGCACAGACCCGCATCTGAGCCAAGGACCGAAGCTGAATTATCTTCAACCTCTTCCCCCTCAACCTCCTCCTCCTCATCGTTAACTTAGAAAAAAACGTCATCGCCTGGCGATCCAGGAATAAGAATGTTAGCATCTACTTCAAGCACGATAGCTCTCAACAAAACAGGAGGTGCATTATTTCCATTTGGCTCCAAATTTTTCGGAGAATCGAGCCTCACATTCACCGAATTTGCAGTTATCTCATTGCTACTATCTGCAGTAGCGCTTCTACTAGCGTCTCCGCTGTCCATAAGTATATGCCCACCCTCCCCTTCTCCAGTGGTTGCTCCTACTCCTTCCTTACTCCTTGTTGGGGGCTGCTGGCCATCCTGGCACTCCTGAAGCTCTGAGTCTACTGCCTGTTTTAGATCTCTGGGGACCATGGCAGACCCTGCGTTAATAGAGTTATTTGACTCCGGGTTGTGAGCCGCGGTACTCTGCGTAGTGTCCTGCGTAGTCCACGCCTCCAGACACTCAGCACTCCCGATCGGCCTCATTCCCTGCGTGCTTTCAGCCCCCGCCAGATAGTATATTTTGTTAGACTATAATTAATTGATAATATGTATTTACTTATATGATTAATTTGAATTGTTTAAGAAAAGATAGTAGTGAACAGAGTTTAATTTTCTGTGTGTTCTCCTTTACCACCTTTTTTTTTGTTTTTTTGTTTTTTTCCTTTTTCTTCTTTCTTTATGCAATGTGTCGAGCCCTGTACAAATTATATGGGGAAAAAATCTCAATAAAAATATTTAAAAAAAAAAAAAAAAAATCATTGCAAAAAGACTTTTTGGAATTAACCTGGAAGAAAAAAACAAGAATCTCTAACAAAATGCCTAAAGGACCCAGGGAGAGAAGAGGCCTGTGATTCTGTGACATTAAAAACTATTAGAAAGCCTCACAAGGGAAGTGGTCAAAAGGGAAACGGCGAAGCACTGGATTCATGTGATTCGGGCAGTAACCGGGAAATCGTTATGGGACGATGTATGGCTTCTCAAAATGGCAAGGCCACGACATCTATAGTAGTCTAACTGGAACACTATTATAGGTATGAGGCTCAATTACATAGGCTCAGCCACTAACTACATTCTCCTCCCTCTTGACGCCTATCCACAATAACGTGGAGTTTACACCTGCGTACAAAGGTATGGAGTTTGAGAACTGGAAATGGGAGCCCTTTGGCAAAGGACTTAATTTGAGAGGACCTGGCTTGGCAGTTCGAGCTGCACTGTTCACATGAGGAGCAGGGCCAAGACTGATTTGCATATGGTTGGGTCTAAACTGGGGTGTGATGGTGAGCACAATAACTATTTATTAAACCCAGATCTCTTGACTGGAGAGGGGGTGATTTGTTCCACATTCTGTCCATCATGTGTGTGTCATTTTGCTTTCTAGCCTTAAGTGCGCTGGGTATGCCAAGACGTGGGTCCCGGGCTCACTGTGCCACTGGGTTCAAGCTAGCCTGGCTGATGAGGGGTGTTACCCCGAAACCGGTCCCAGGATGCTTGTTTCCGGTCCAGGTCCATCTTTTGTGTGTCTAAAGGACTAATGTGTACCTAACAGTGTTGGAAAAGAACATCTGGTGTGTCAGAATCTGAACGTTTGGGATATTAACAACTGGGCACTGGGCTACACAGCCAAATAAATCTTAAGCATGCTGCCACTGTTGACCTGGCTGTATTTATAAAATGCATATATTCAAATTGCTAGTTACTGCTTAGTTTGTCATTGCAATGAATTTGGTATCTGTGTGTGTGGCACTCGAGTAATGGAACGCATGTCAACCAGCCTGGTGAAGGATAAAGATAACTTTTTGGTGGTATAGCGGCTTGTTTTGCAATACATGGAAAAGGACTGCGGGGAAGTGACCTGCCTTCCCAGGTTGAAGGCCCCACTGACTGAGTAGTAATAGTTAATTATCCACGATGCATCGGTATTTCTTACCAACCTCTTGCTTATCCAAGGAGCTTTTTGTTGGCGCTTGACTTAAATGGGGGAGATAGGGGGGCTGGAGGGAATGGGAGTTCTTCTAGCTCGAGGGTTCCAAATGGGAATGTAGTCTGATGTTCTATTCCATTGGCTTCCAAACACGACGTGCCAGTAATATCACGCGTGCTGAATGATCAATGGTAGGTGTTGTTAAAGCAATCCTGAAAAGACGTTTATGATGTTACGCATGGAGATAATGGTCATGCCTGGCTTAAAATCGAATTAAGTGTGCATGAATTTACAAGCGGACCCACCAGTCTCGATTAATCATCCGTAACCACCGATGGCTTCCAGAAATCCAGCCTCTTCCCTTGTAGCTGTGGGAACTTGGAATGGGAGGCAGTCTGAGGCAGCCGGACTCCCCACATGAATGGTACTTTCCTTCCCTGCTGTTGCAGCAGGTAAGAGGTGGGCTGGCAGAAGGGAGGGGGCTGCCTGCGCAAAGTGAGATTGAATCACAAATATTTCAAGCTGATGTGTGGGGAAAAAATGAATGTTCTGAAAAAGGCTTGCTGATGGAGTAGAACAGGTGCTAATTGTCAGAGAACGGCAAACTTATAATTGGGTGTACAATACTTGTATTTCAGACAAAAGCAATCCGACTTGGGGCAAAATAAGCGAAGCTCCACAATAGTTCAGGATAACATCTGTCTGTCCCTTCTTCTCGATTGTCCCCGGTGTGGCAGACATGCACTTGCTGTTTTACCTCTTATTTTATTATTCATGCAGATGTGTTCAGTCAGCTCGTTGCAGGACGCATGCGTGTGGTGTCTGCGACCTGAGCCTGAAGTGCACGTCCCCAAGTGCTACGGCAGATGTGTGCGCCTGTACGGTCTGCAACCGAATCCATATAACCAGAAAGATGAGTTTGTCCATTTTGTAGGGACTATGACATGAAACCTTTTCCGACATTCTTCAGACTTTTCTTGCCAGGAGAATAAAGCATTGTAATTTTTTTTATATATAATACATATATATCTGATCGAAAATAAATATATACATTAAACTCTTCAATCGTCCACTAGATGTCGCTCTAAGCCGTTCAAAAGGTTTTATTGCTTGAGCCCTGCTGAGCGAAGTGGAGTGTGCTAAGTATTGGGGGGGGGGGGGGGGGTGGGGGGTGAGGGGTTGCGATAATCACAAAATTAGTCTGCAACACCGAAGAAGCCCCCGAGTTCACCACTAGAAGGAACCCCTTCCTCAGTTTGGCACTCTAGTAATGTGTCCTTGCTGGGTGGAAGACAGGGCCGATGAATGTATGAACTAGTTCTACAGGAGATCTCTTTTGTGTGCTCTGAAACGTTCAACTCCACATTATTAAAAGTGCAGAATGCACGGCCCTTTCTGTTTGTATTAACTGTATATGAATATTCCATGAAAAGTCCAATGTTATTCCTGTTTTCGATGTTTTGTGGCCAGTTTGCAAAAACAGTGATAGTACTGTCAGACCCCATTGAAGGGAGCCGAAGGGCCGGCAGGAGCCCCTGGGCCCCACTCGTGCTGGTTGAGATCGCTTGGCTCTGGTGTCCTTTAACCCGTCTTAATATGGCTGTGCAAACTGGGCCACACACACACTCCTGTGCTCTAGTCTCAGGGTAGCGAGGGTGAGCAGCTAAAGGCTTCTCAGGGATGCAGCGTGGTGGGTACAGACTTGGACCTCAAGCAGTCTAACAAACAACACAACTAACTGTCCAGTCCCCTGTTTGCATTATTTCACAGCAAAACAAAATACTCTGTATATTAATGGGGCTTCAGCTACACAGGGTTCTAGAAAACACAATACGGTGCTCTGGCCAGAATCTCACACCAGACTGTACAGTTTGTGCAGCAATTAACAAACCATAGGCAGGAATCTGGCACAGGCAGCGCAAGCAAGGACTCTGTAGGTCAGTTATTACTGAATCTGTAGGTCAGTTAGTTCTGTATCTTGATCAACCAGTTCTCAATGGCATTCGTTAATCTCTGTGAGGTGCAGAATTATTTATCTTTCTGCAAGACAGTCTTGGTTTCTAAATTCAGGCGTTGAGTTACCTCTTTACTTGGATGCATCCGGCGCAAGGGTTGGTGGTGCACCGTCCGCGCCTCAGCCAGCATCCATGGGATACAGGCAGCAGCTCCGCCTCTCGGATATTGAGGCTGGATGCAGACCATCACTGCATGCCTCTATAGTAGCTTCTCCTCTTTGGTAGTTGCAGCCTCCTTGCTGGTGAGGGACCTCCAATTTACCGGCCTCGGAGGACTCGCAGCACATCGACAGCAGCGGCACAGCAGTCCACCTGGTCATGTCGCTGTGATGCCGAGCGACATGCTGTCGCTTGGGATTGATGATGCTTCACCTAGTTTGCCTCATAATCCACACAGACCCCTTTTAGCTTGGGTCAGTGCGGGTTATAGTCCCATTTGGAAATCTGCCCTGCTGGGCACCCCAGTCTCTAAGAACATGCTTGAGCTTCTCCTCCTGGGCAGGATCTCCCCCTGCAGAGCCAGACAAACTCCTTCCCTCTCTGGGCAGGGAGGCAGGCTTTTCGGGACTAGACAGAACCACAACTCTCCAGCAAATGGCACAGACCTCAGGTTATGTCCCCTCACCTTTGGGAGTCTGGCTGTTGGACAGACACCAACCCTGGATCACACTAGCTCTTAGAGTACCCTGTGAAGCACTCCTTTCCTTGGTTAAGAAGTTGGAACTGGAACCAAATGGGTTTGGGTCACTCCTATATAGTCATTTTCCAGACAGGCTCTTGATTCACTGTCCGAAGTCCAGGAATCGGCTTGGAGAGGTTCCTTTTCACAAGTCCTTCTCTAGCTGGATGCAGAGACAGTGTTTCTCATGAATAACTTTATTTCGGTCGCAAGACCATAAAAGTACAATAAAATATATACAGGTACAAGAGTAAGAACATAAATAAAAAAAAATAAAAAAAATTATTAAACAATAAGTTATCATGATTATTTAGCAGGAAAAAGGATTAAAAAAAAAGCCATTACTTTAAATAAAACTCATCCTTCTCCGCCACATACCAAATAGGAAGCGGGAAACTGCATAAACAATAAGAGGGTCAGTGTCATAGGTTAAGACTCTGCAAGCTTGTACACATTGTCTGAGCCCCAAATTTTTGCACAGAGGAATAAGCCAACATTTTCGAATCATGCTATATGTTGGACAAAAGAACATAATATGGGTGATATCTTCAACATAAGTTTTGCAAACTGGGCAAGTGCCCTCCATCAGTTTTTCCCATCTAGATGTTAGTGCCCCGATTGGGAGAGAGCCATGTCTCAGCTGAATATATAATTTTCTTGCTAGAGGAGGCTGTACTAAATCCAAGAATACCTCCAGCTTAGGGTCAGTTTTCACCATTAAGAACTCAGAGGTCAACCTGCCCAAGGAAGTCGAGCAGCATAGTATATTAGCGTTATGTAATCTAACAGCCGCCAATATCTCGGACCTTTGAGTCCTCACACAGCTAGTACCCGGAGAATCCCAAAGTTGGGGCAGACCGACTTGATAGAGGAAGGTCCTTATATGGAGAAGCCATGGTATTTTCTTGTAGTTTAACTGTCCCCAGATTGCATTAAATTCCGCTCTAAAAATTGCAAGCTCGGGGACAGACCAAAGCCTTCTCCAATAAAGTAATGGTCGTGCAGCCGCCAGTTCACTAACGGGTTCCAGATCCATGTCCAGGCGCAGTGGTATAAGAGGCGTGCTCTGGGGGAGACCAACCAGGCTACGCATAAAGGCTTGTTCTACCTTTCGTAAATTGGATGTATTTGTGTGGCCCCAAGGTTCCGCAGCATACAAGGCTGCTGACCTCACCTGTGTTTTATATATCTCTAGTACAGGGGTGACAGGTTTAAATATAGATATTCTATGGAATCTCCCGATAGCCCCCGTTATCTGAGAAAGCCTCAGGGAAGATTTGGCTACTTGAGCATCCCATACAAAATGCTCAGTCATCGTGACTCCCAGATATATGAAGGTCTTAACTCTTTCTAGGGGAACACCACCTAGTGCAGGGTTCGCGCGTGTGTGCCTCGGGGGGATTGAAGATCATAAACTTAGTTTTCCCCAGGTTGATCTCCAATCCCCTCGAGGCGCAAAAGGTCATAAACCCGTCCAGGACCCGCTGGATGCCCGATGTCCGCGACAACAACGTGTCGTCTGCGAACATCAGAGCGGGCACCCGACCAGAGTCCAAACGCGGGGCATCATTTTCCCTGAGACTATTTAGTTCGTCGATCAATCCATTTACATATAGGCTGAACAATGTAGGGGCCAATACACAACCCTGGCGTACTCCCCGAGTTACAGGAAAGCGAGCTGATAGCTCCCCATTCTTCCCACACCTCACCTGTGCAAAGTTCCCTGTATGGAGACGAACCAGCACATCAAGTAGGTAGGATGGGAGACCGAGTTCCTTCAGCACCATCCAAAGTTTCTCCCTGGGGACCAGATCAAATGCGGCCCGCAGGTCCACAAAAACAAGGTAGAGGCTGCCACCCTCCACTCTTGCAGTTTTCCAATACAGGACCTGGAGCCGAAAGATCTGGTCCAGGGTATAAATACCCGTTCTAAAACCGGCTTGTAAGGGAGTCAGTATTTTGTTCACCTCCATCCAGTCTAATAATCTGTTCAGTAGAATTCGGCCCAGCAGTTTTTGAGTGGTGTCCAGTAAACTGATGGGTCTATAGTTGGATGGGGCTAATGGGCAGCCCTTCTTAAAAATTGGAACAATCTCGGCTCCAAGCCATGTGTCCGGCAATGCGGAACCTTGCAGAACTGCATTAAACAGAACAACCAGGTATGGAGCCCAGATTTTAGGTTGAGAACGGAAAAGGTCCCCCGGGAGCTTATCAAGTCCTGGTGCTTTATTTAGGGGCAGTCCCTCAGTTGCAGATTCCACTTCTTTAAAAGAAATTGGGTCTGGGTAATT
Source organism: Triturus cristatus (assembly GCF_964204655.1). Lineage (NCBI taxonomy): Eukaryota > Metazoa > Chordata > Amphibia > Caudata > Salamandridae > Triturus > Triturus cristatus. Next base: position 155,091,387 of record NC_140589.1, on the reverse strand, counting down.
GGCCTCATTCCTATCCTGAGGGTCCTGTAAACTAGTCCCTATCTGAATGCCCGAAAATCCCAGCTGACTATAATCGAGGGGGGAATCTAAAAATACAGAAGTCCCATGGAAAGGTGTATTAACCTGTTCCTGGCGCACAAATGCCCCCAGCTCAGGACTTGAATAAAGTTCTTTAAAATGCGCCTCCCACACTAGGGGAGCAATATTTGGGACCCCTTCCTCTCGGTCGCCTCTCAATGTTGAAGAGGCAATGGCCCAAAAAGTCTTTGAATCCTTGGAGAGGATTGCTTGCCTCAGATTGTTCCATCTCGATTCCTCCCACTCTCTCTTGGCCCTGGTCAATTCCTTCTTATACAGTATTCTGGATGCTCTAATTTTAGGGGTAGCTTTAGATTTAATTGCTGCAAGCATATCTCTCTTTGCATTTTTACAGGCATGGTCATACCAGGGGTGTGTTCTGGGCCTTGACTGCCGAGTCCCGATAGCTGGATAAAATATCTCCCCTAGACTCGTTGTCAACTTCCTATGTATCTCTATGGCCTGCCCAAAAGATAGAAGACCCCCCATTTCGCTAATGAGTGGAGTGGCAATCTGATAAATTTCTGCAAGACGGGTCGGTGATTCCAGACATGTTGGCCATTTGACCCTTCTCCTATTATTAGATATAATAAAAGGTGGTGCAGCCAGCTTTAAACTTGGATCTGGGTTGGATAAGCCAAATGCACCCGGCTTAAGCGTCAGAACCAGGGCATTATGGTCACTATCATGTCTTAATACAACCCTAAAATCTTTGAGCTTATCCCAGTGCTTAGCTTCCAGTAAAATGTAGTCTAAAATGGAAGTACTATTAGACCTATTATATGTGGGTAGACCAGAGTTAGCATGATCAAACCTTCCATTGCACGCCCATAAGGACATTGCAAGTGTGAAGGATTTGATTTGCAATACCAGCTTGGTCCAAGCCCTTACTGGGGTAATCGTGGGGGCTGGGATGCACCCAAGCGAATCGACTTCATCTTGTTTGCCATAATCAGGAATACTCAAAGGTTCATACTGGCAATTAAAATCGCCACCCAGAATTATCGTTTTTGAAGGATCAAGTGACTGAATGAATAGGTCAAGTGCGGTAATATTGCTTGATTCATTTCCATTCGTAGTAGGCCTAGAATAGATATTTATAATGGCCACTCGTGACTTATCAGGTAGGATTAACAGAACACATTGGATATCTAGGGAGTTTGTTCCGAGCTGAATGTCCTGTATTCCTAAGTGTGTTCCTACCCAGATAGATAGGCCACCCGCAGGGCGGCCCTTGCCCCTGGATACTGCGGGAATATCAAAGGTCGCAAAACCATGACATACACTCCCTTACAGGGCCCAAGTCTGTTGCATCAGGCAGATATCATACTTTGCCATAAAGGTGAACCACTCCGGAACTAGTAATTTATTTTTTAATCCCGCTATGTTCCATGAGAGAATCTTTATACACCCTTGCGTCACTTTTTCGGAGCCTTGCTCACACCCCTGTTCTTTTAGGGGGGCTGATCTCGAATACCTTCTATTCTCTTTTTCACCCTCCTAGTGTCAGTAGGGCAAGAATCATCGCCAGAGGGTAGGGACTGAATGTTCCGCACTAATCCAGAACCATCCGTGCGTTCACTATTACTCGGTTCTGGGATAGGAGTTTCAGTGTGAATCAGTCAGTCAACCTCCTCTAGGACACTAAACCTGTTCCAACGGGCATATGACTGAAAAGACGGAATAGGATTTAAGGGGCATTCCAAAGGTGACTTCCAATGTCGAGGCCCACTAGGTGGCAAATAATGGTTCCTGTCATATTGGGGCCTCTGCAAACAATTCAGATTGGGATTTGTAGTAGGGTAGAAATAAGACAGGTGCAGTGGAAATATCTGGGAATTCCGCCAAAGAGGGGTTCTACAGATATAGTCCACTGCGGAAGGATCCCTAAAGTTTATAGTTATAGCATCTCCTGCCACTGTTTTGGGACCCCCTCCAATCCAATCTATTCTTCTCACCATCAGAATTTCCCCTGAAATATTAGGAGGGAGAGGTCTGTTTATGCTTAACCACTGAATACATTTATTTTAAAGATCAGTCTCGTATTCTTTTTTTCCCCTCTCTAAGGGCCGGAACACCTACTAGAACTACCACATAAGGTTGGGCTTCTGGGGGCAGATTTATTGAAGGCAACTGGGGAGAAACTGCCCTAGACTGGGCAGATCTCGTTGGCATGAATGTACCAGTTTTTTGCAAGATTGCATCCTCCTTTGAGTGTGGTCTAGAATTATCGGATGGAGCCCTTATAGACTGGGAAGTAGGGCCTAGTACATTTGGAGCAGGAGGGGGTGGTGGCACAGGGCTTGTGTGCTTATGGATACTTGTTGTTACCCCTAAGTTTATGTTCTGTGCTACTGGGATATCGTGTGTGGCTACCCCCAAACTACCAGATGCAGAAGATGGTAGCTTATCCTGGGGAATTATGGACTTCGCTGTTCCCCCCGCCCTATTGTTTAGAATGGAAACAATTCTATCTAGTTTTGAAACTAGGGGTTTAATATGGGTGGCAATGGTCTGTTCCAAGCATGCCTGAAGATCAGCCACCATATTGGTGACCCAACATGGCACCCCTAGTTGGGGATGCAATGTACTGTCAGATGGGGTCACCAAATTATGGTTGGCCACCGTGTTTTTTACCTAGTTTTCTTGTTTTTTTGGGGAAACTATTTTTCCTCAGCTTAGGTCCTGACTTCCCAGATTTCACAATTAATGCAGGGGAGGAAGGAGGCAGGGTAGAATGAGGGTCTTCAGGATTACTAGAAAACTCCACTAGGGCCTGCCCTAGTTCCTCGTCTCTCAAAGATTCGGAAGGCATCTGTGAACATGGCAGCTCAACGTAAGTGGGTACAAGGTTAGAATCAGAGACCATGGGATCGATGGTAATTGCTGAACTATCCCCCCCATAATCTTGCAAGCATACTGTAGGAGTAAGAGATAGTCTCCTTTCCGTGTTTTCAATTGCAGTGGCCACAACTCAGATTGTTTGTTGCAACATTTTATCAATGGCCGTGAGTGTTGGTAAGGGCTGAGGCAATGCTGCATGTAATCTGGTATTTGGGCGAAGGACAGCAAGCTTTGATATCTTGCCCGATTTACTCATAGTCTTTTCACAGTAGTATAGGAAGTACGAGTACTTTGGTCCAATACAAATATCAAAGAAAGTCCTGGACAGTCAAATGGAACACAATGGTTGGGGGAAGCTGTAACAGTCAGATCATATAGGGAACAAATTTATATGTCCCAAACACAGTACCTTTATATGTTCCGTCCGCACATGGCCATTCCCAGGGTTTTCTAGAGCAGGTCGTTAATGGGGTGGCCCAGCCCGGCCTCCACCGGCCCCGGACGGCCACAGACGGCCCGCCCTTTGCCCGGGCTTCGCCCGGCTCCGCCCGCGCGCGTCCCGCGACGTGGAGGGAGCCTCGGTCTTTTCTGCGCCTCCGGGCGCGTGAAAGGCGTCGGCGGCCGCTAGGCGACCTGGGAGCTGTAGTCTCCCCCCGCTCACGGCCGCGTGCTGGAAAGGCGGCGGCAGGGGAGACACACAGCGTTCGGGACCCAGTAGCGTCGGTAGGGCAGGCAAAATGGCAGCAGGACCCCACGGCTGGTAAGGCGACTCTTGAGCAAAGGTTCCCCAGTGTTTCTACATTGTGCTGACTGTCCCATCAGGTAGTGACTCTGCTAGCTCCAAACAGGAGTATCCCAAACATGAGCACAGTGGGTTATGAAATATTTGCACCTGGCGGACATCAGCTTTTCTGAACTAGCACTCATGGAGAGACAAGAGGGAGGATATGCCTAAAAACTTCCCTCTAACAATTGAATCTGCTGAATCTTCCCCATTCCACTACTAATAATCAAATTGCAGTGTCCAGGAACGACTAATTAGCAATCCCTGCTAAAACATCCTCAGAATTTCTAAAGACAGTCTTGTTTCCATCCTCCCTCCCTCAGTGTCTAAGGCATCTCCCTTCAGCTATGCAGCTATTCACTGCCTGGGGAAGCTGTACTCCAACTTCCATCTTGTGCCATGTGAAACCAGGGACAATCTAAAATGAACCCCTCTGTTCCCGGCAACCATACACTGACAACAACACAAAGTCCTCATACCATCTACACTGTGGGGACACGCACTTGGCTAGGGACACAGGATTACAGCGCAAGCGTCTGGGTGCCACATGTAAGCGTAACTTTACACAAGTCTGGCCTGGAGGCACCATACTCCGTTTGACCTAGAGAAAAATGTATATTCAGTTCTATAAACTAAAAATGGTCCACTTCCACCATTGCTTTATATCAGCAACTGACGATGTGAACAGTAGTCCCAATGTTGAGTTACAATATCCACTTGGTACGTTCCAGCGAGTCACACAAGTTCTGGACCTTAGATTCATCACAGACATGCCAAGGCTCAAGCATGCACACCAGGTTAGAGTGTAGTGAGGATATTAGTTTCCCATGTACTTGGGTCACTCAAGGAAGGGGTACGTGTCTGGTAACCATGCAGTATCACCTGCACCAACACGTACATAAAAGAGCACTACAGGAATACTACTTTACGTACTCTTAAATGCCTTTATGTATAGGTCCCAAAGCCAGGTAGCTGCACTAAAACTATTCTTCATGAATGTCCTCTCTACAACATCTTTTTCTGTTCTACTGGGGAGCAATTGTCTCCAAACATGCTGTTCCTGTGCTGGAATACCCTGCTCCTCCTCACCGGTCCTGTCCAGTCCCACTGTCCGCAAGGGGTGTCCAGTGTCCTGGCTGTGGACCTGGGAGGGTTCTATACTGCAGGGTCTCGAGTGTTCTCACAACATAACTCCTTGGTCAGAAGACAAGCTAAAACCTCAGAATACCATTAATTTAGTCATTAAACATAGTGAGTTTAACATTCACTGGATTTGCTCTGATCTGCAGGCCATTAGTTTGAATCCCATGAAAGACTGCGAAGGTCAATTAATTAAGTAAAAGTAAATTGGATAGTAGAAACACCAGATGTAAATTGTGGCTGGAAGCTAGTTATAAAAAACTATTAATATGGCGACGAGGCAAAAAAAGAAAAAACATACATACAATTGGCAGAAAATCACCAAAAGAGAAGAAGTCCATGTGTCCAGCTTCACATTAGCAAGAACAACAGTTCGGCTCAGCAAAGTAGAATAATACACATAACTCACCTGGAAAAGCACCTGAAAAGACTTCAGACTCTAAGTAAGGTTTGAAGAGATTTTACATACCTTTGAGTTACACAGTAGGTAGCAAGCAAAGATTACAAGTCTGCACACACTAAGAAATCAACAACATGTTTACACAGATTCCTCAAGGTCCAGGCACAGAGACAAATTGACTAATGGCAGGCCTTGAATAGGCTTCACCACAAACACACGAAAGCACATAACATAACCAGCTTCCACCACCACTCTGTAACTAATATTTCAAGTAAGTGATAGTGCACAAGGATGAGCATCTGCGGGGGTAACTTGGCAGTTTCAACGATCTACAGAGGCCTCTGTACTTCCATTCTGTCATCAGCCGTCTCTTGTATGTGGAATGAATGCTACACCAGGGTCTTATAACCGCAGATTCACACTTTAGAATATCCCCCAGGCGCATACTATATATATATATATATATCATGAGATTTTCATAGCAGTGCTCCTGCACACTGCTAAGTGGGGTTGTGCGCCTCCACTTTGGTTCCCTACCATCTCAGTAATGGCATCGTGAAGTTGCTTGTAATTGCCATGCCTGCGCTGATGTCAGTTCCTTTCTTTCTGTGCCTTCTGATGCGGATCCAGTGTTCTGCTTCTGAATTTGTTGGGTTTCTGATGGCTTCGAAACTTTTCTTAGTGTGCTAGAGAATGCTGTCCCACCAAAAACGACAGGATTCAAGCTGTGCTGCGACTGCAGGACGCAAATGATTATTGCAGATCAGGAGATGGTGTGTTTTTGGTGTTTGGGCTTGGGACACAACTCTTAAGTCATTTCATAAATACACCCGAAGGCAATTCAAGACTGGCCAGTGAAGCTGTAAGTTGTCGAGCCCAGGAAGAAGTTGCGCCTTTTTCCATAGATCCCGCTCCAAGTCATGAGCCCCTATTTAGTCCCGGTCATGGGCCCACTCCTGTGACCATTCCATTTCCCACTCAAAGTCTTACTGTAAGCCCATGTCCAAACATAAGTCACATCCTGCCACTCCGACTGCAAGAAGGCACTAGGGCGTTGAGCTGTAAGTAGCACTCTGTGAAGATCACTGGTCACTGAGCCGATTCCTTAGTTAGTCCCAGTGCGCCCTGAATTCGCCGGCCTATCATTGACACTGAGGCAGATCAAAGCCTTCAAAAAACAATGTTGCAGATGTTCAGTGCTCTTCTGGCTCCCTCTGCCATGCCCACAGACCCGACGCACTGCAGGGGCCTCCAGACGGCTTACTACTGGTGGGTCCCTCAATGGTGCAGTCCCTTATCATGCCCATACCAAATCCAGTAAAGACTTCTACTCTAGGCTCATGGTCCATACCAGTTCTCGCTACCCTGACGTCAGTGCCAATACCACCGGCAGATGTTCCAGTAACAATGCCCCTGGTTGGACTCCGAACCAACATTGGTCTGAGGTCAAGTGATGTTGTGATATGAACTTACAAAAGCACATCCGGTTGTCATGCAGCCTGGCTCTAACCCTTTGTCTCTACCACATTGCAGCTATCAGCAGAGGCTCCATTATCTTTCTAGTTCTGACTGAGGTTGTGCCAGAGCAAGGTGCAACCTAGCATGTTGATGATGGTGAGGGGGATGGCTAACTCCCACAGCATTCCACTGATGATGCCTTATATTTTGATTTACGTAACACCAGTGGGCTTGACACCTCTCTCGAGATAGAGCTTGATTCACCACATATGTCACCACCGGAAAAGAGTGCCTCATTTGAATTAGAGGTTCGTAGAGCAGCCGACGTGCTAGAGTTACAGCTGCCCTTCATTGAGACGAAAACAAATGTTTTAACAGAAATTCTGAAGCCAGGGCAACAACATCTGAGCTGCTATTTAATTTTTATAATGTGCTCATGGTTATTCGGATCCCTGCCTGGTCGAAACTTTGCTTTTGGCCATCTGCAAAAAGGCAGGTGGCCAGCATCATGGACTGGTCCCTCGTGACCCGGACTCCAGAGAGCCTTACTGTACAGGCCTTGATCATTAAAGTGAATCTCAATTTATTTTCCACTATTCATCCAGATAGAGAATCTAAGAGGATTGACTCCTATGGCAAACATATGATTTCTTCAGCCAGCCTTGGATTGCGATATGTAAATGCAGTCTGTTTGTTGGGCCGATACTCGCATACCCTTTGGGACATGTTTGGTGAGATCTTGCCAACAGTCCCAGAGCATCTTAGGGCCTCTTTGGCCCAGATGATACGTGATGGGCAACATGCTCAAATAGTCATCCACGCAGGTCTGGATACCACGGGTTGCCTCAGCAGGGCGGTTGGCACCAGTGTGGTCCTTTGTTGACATGCCTGGATGAAATCCACTGGGTTCTTGGTCAATGTTCAGGCTTCGCTGATGGACATGCTTTTTCAATGGGTCTGTCTGTTTGGTGGGAAGTCTTACTCCACTTTGGAACTGTTTAACGACAGTAGAGCTACAACGCTTCTTTTGGTGCTGTTGGCTCCTGCCAAATAATTCCTGCACCAGTTTTGGAAATGTATGGGTTATTCCAGCGGGCCGGTTTATAGACGGAGAGCCTTCCCAACCAGTGATGCAACAGACAGCGTGGTCTTTTTAGGCCAGGTATGCAAATCCAGCTGGCAACTTGTAGGCCACCAGTGACACCAACCGTCCAGCTCATCATGTCTTGCTACAAAGCTCAACAAACCGCCTTAGTTTGCCCTCTGCGGTGCATGCTCACCCATTTAAGGCAGGACCCAGCACTTGCATCAGGTTGGAGAACCACCACATTTGACAAATGGGCTCTTACAAATTATTCAAAAAGGTTACCCCTACCTTTTCTTTCCTTCCCGCGAATGTCTCTCCCAAACTAGAATAGATTCGAATAACATTTTTTTTTATTCATAAAGAGACTTACAATATACACAAATATTACAAAACTCATGCAAAGATTTTACAAATCGGGCCATAGGCAATAATATCATGAGACTCCACCACAAAAAAAGGAAAGAAAACATCAGTCCAATTATCAAATGCACCTTTTCAAGATTAATATTTGACTTCTGGAAGTAAATTCCCAAAATGCTTAAGGTGATTTAATCCATTAATTAAAAGAACATACATAGAAATAATATGACTAGAACAAGCACAACCCCTCCTTAAGTATAAGGAAGCTACTATCGCTTCCGTCCTGTAGTAACTAGAACAGATTTCAGGAGAGCATCTGTCTATTCTACTTCAGGAGATATGCTTGTTGCTTTCCAAAGGTGCCATAGAAAGAGTACCAGACTCTGAGAAATACAGGTGTTGTTACACTCGCTATTTACCCGTCCCGAGAAGGATGTGGGGCCTTAGGTCTATCTTGAGCCTCTGTTCCCTCTATACCTTCCTACAGAATAACGAATTCAAAATGCCACATTGGCTCAGATCCTATCTATTCTGGACTTGGGCAACTGAATTGTGTCCTTAGACTTACAGGATATGTATTTTCATATACACTTCCTGCAGTATCCAAGGCATTCTCTACGATTCAAGGTGGGCCAGGAGCATTTTAAGTTTGCTGCGCTTTTCTTAGGCCTCAACACTGCCCCTCGGGTGTTCACAAGTGAGATGATGGTGGTCACTGCCTATCTACGGAGGTCGGGTTGCTGCTTCCATACCTCGACGACTGGCTGCTGAAGGAAGGCTCGCCGCAGTCAGTTGTGGACCACCCTCGGACATCAGCGGACTTTTTCACATTGCTGGCTTTCACTAGAAATAAGCAGAAGCCCCACTTGATTTCCCCTCAGAGACTTCCATTCATTGGGGCAAACCTATATACAGTGGTGCTTTGGGCTTTCCCTCTGTGGCAGTGAGTCTATGACATTTGGGCTACAATCCCGATGTTTCAGGCTTGCACCTGGATCCAGATGAGGGTGGCTCTGAGGCATCTTGGCCTCTTAGTGTCTGTATCCTCCTTGTCAATCACGCCAGGTGGTACATGCAAGCTCCACAGTGGAACTCAAAGCTCAGTCTCCGCATCAAGGCTGCCTTTCTGACACCTTCCAGATCTTGGAGGAAGCAGCTCAAGATCTGAAGTGGTGTCTGACAGCAATTGTCCTTCAGCATGCCACTCTCGCTTCCCCACCTGGAGCAAACAGTGGGGACCCGCGCATCATTCAGCGTCACCTCGGGGAGGTGGAGATCAGAGTACACCGGTCTCCGGCGGAGGGCTAGATCCTCATCAATCTACTTGAGCTGCGGGCCTTTCTCTCTGTCCCTGAAGGTCTTTCTTCCATCCATCAAGGGCAGGCTGATGGAGGTTCTCAGAGACAACATCACCGCCATGCAACAAGGAGTGGGGACTTGGACCCTGTGCCCTTAATGCTCTGCGCCTCTGGAGGTGACTGGTGTTCCAGGGCATCTATCTGGTCACCAACCACTTGGCGGCATCCCTGAACACCAGAGCAGACAAACTTAAAAGGGGTCATTTGGCAGATGACGAGTGGCACTCCTATCCGAGTGGGTGCAGTGTGTGTTCTACTCTTGAGGTGGGGGAAGGGGGTAAACCTTGGCTAGATCTTTTCACCACCATTGAGAACACGCAGTGTCAACAATTTTGCGGGTTGCAGTCTCCATAAGGACACTGAGTAGGAGACATGTTAAGGCTAGGATGAAACAAGGGACTCCTGCACGTCTTCCCCCCCACTTGTTCTCCTGCCTAAATTATGAAAAAGATCAAGGACAACTGGGCCCAGGCTTCTGTATGTACTTCCAGTGTAATGTGGGTCAGTTTGTATTGTGTGTGCATATATATAAACACCATTTCAAAATGTGGAAAACTGAGTTGCGATTTCTAGACTTCCTGCCTGTTTATAATTCCAAACTATTTAGATTAAGAAATGCTCCTGGATAAATGTGTACCCTCTAGTGCAACAGAACCCCCACTTTGGCATCTTTGACAGTGGGAAAATCACGGCTGCCGGGGTTATTGCCAGAAAAATGCCCTAGTTGTTGTGTATCTGAGGGAATGTGATTGACAGCTTTAATCTCCTACCTATTTGAAAATATTTTTAATTGACGATAATACGCGGTTGCTAAACCTCTTTCTTATGTAAGGGCAGTGGTGACATGAATAGTTATTACACAGCAAAATATAAGATGACAGAAAAATGAGTTTCATTTAGGCACACTTTGCCCATCAGTTCTATCTCCTCCCTTTCTTGTTGACAAGCACATTTCATGAATCCAGAACCCCCCCCCCCCCGAGAATGAGAACGGTCGGTAGTCACTCAACAGAGATTATTCTGGGATGAAATATGTTGATATTTAATACATGCAGCTGCCGACCAGGCTCACCCAACAAAAGGAGGTAGGGCATTTCAGGTTTAAAAACCACCAATTAGCATATTGATGAAATATGTCCCCTGACCTTAGTTCCACTAAATGCATGAGTAGAAATCACATCATGTGACACTGGACAAGATGAGATGAGCGAAAGTGTACCTCTTTATCCAGATGACATCATTGGAAATACATGCCATGGCAGATAAGTGATATCTGAGCACCGTGGCCCCCCTAAATCTTACTACAACCCATTCCGACAAGCAGCAGCATCAACGCAAATAGTACAGCTCATGGGCCTAATTTATTTAGGCAATGGATTGTTCAGAGTATTCTGCCTATGTGGGTTCAGTCTACAGGCAGGACTGTTTGGGCCACAGAAAGTGGCTGCGAAGCCAAGTACAAGAGCACAGACCTTGTTTTGTGAAGTAAAAACACTGTATGGGGAAGAGAAAACAATAATCTCAAGGCCTGAAAAAATGAAAGAGATTTAATGACTTGGAGAAGAGGGGCTTGAACCCGCCCCTCTTCTCCCCTCTTCTCTATTGGCTGGCCTCTTAAATGCTGGCCAGCCATTGGAGAAGAGGTTTGTCACTCCGAACAGGCACGTCCTTTTCGGATTCAGGGGCGTGTTTTTTCGTTGCTTTTAGCCCGGGCGTGTTTTTCTCTCCTCCAGCCAATGGCAAGAGGAGAGAAAGGAAAACCCGCCCCTGAATCCGAAACCGCCGCTGCCTTTCTCCGAGGCATTTCTGCTTCGCCTTGGAGAAAGGCGGTGGTGTGCTCGTCCTCTCCCCCTGCAGACTCGAGTCCTAGGCGTGCTCTCTAGGAACGGACCACAAGCCCCGGATCACACACCCCACGCGCACACACACACAAGCTGCAACCCTCGCACAGATGAGGATGTTATATTTGCCTTAGCGCCGGTAATTAGGGCTACCCTTTGTCCTGACAGCTGGAGTAATAGAAGCCGCCTCCAGAAGAGGGCAGATGAAGGAGGCCGTCTCTCAGGGCTGACTGGGGAGACATATTTTGATCTTCTGGTTAGTGGAATATCTTAACCAAACCCCGTCGCGAGGCTGTGACACGCCGAGCCCAGGAGGGGACGGCGCCAGCCTTCCCCCACGCACGGAAGTCCACGCCGCGGCACTCCCTTGAACCCTGCGCTCACACGTCGCGAAAGTGTCTCAAATGTTTCTGATGCACACGTCTGACCTCTGTTATGTATGCTTTGGTTTACTCCCGCGTATGTTTTTTTTTACTTATAGCTTTACATTGTAAGGTGTCAGCCTTTTCTGTATATTGTATAGTATCCGATTGGGGGATGGCATTCGGGCGAGAGTGGTGGCGGTGCTATGAAGAACTGGGTGTGGGAGTGTCTTCCACGTTCACACCGAACACTTACAAGGACACCACGTACACGTTGTCCATGTATTTATAGCATTAACGTCCGATTTGTAAGCTGACGCGCACATTGTGTGTTCTTAGACAAATTACCTTTGCTCCCGGTCAGCCAGACCACTTAACTGTCAAACATCAGGAACTTGTAGAATACCGCAATGAAAAACGGAGAATGTTGTTTTAAATGTACCTACTGGGGGGCGCAGTCGAGCAAGCACTGCTAGTCGGAGTTTGGGTTTTATTTTTCAAACAACTCCACGGAGGTTAATGTTTCGACATTTCCAGGTGAAAAGTGATTAGACGGTCTCCGGTGAAGTATTTTCTAACTGCTGCAGCGATTCTCTGCCTTAGGGTAGAGCTGCTACGCGCGCTTCAGAATTGGACAGTTTTAGCGCCTACTTTTGCGCCTACCGTTGGTACGCGCATTCAAAGAGCTACATTACCACGTGTGCAAATATCCCGGGGCTGAATGACTATACCCAACTCAACTTTCCCAGTCTGGAAAGAAACAGCCACGAGAACTATCCATAAGAGAAAAGCGCAAACGAAAACACCGTAGCTTTGTCTGCTGGGAGGCACAAATTCAGAGCCGTAAAGAAGGCATGCGCCTAGAATATTTCCCCAAAAGCGCTGTGTTCCTTGGAGGTGATATTTCGATGTGGTCTGTGGTTGACCACCACCCTCTCCCCCTGCAGACTCGAGTCCTAGGCGTGCTCTCTAGGAACGGACCACAAGTGCCCGGATCCTAGTCTTGCAAGAGGAGGGGTCCTTCTTCGGTTTTAATTTGATTTTTTTGATATACATCTGCAAGAAGGAACCTGAAATAAAAAAACAGAGTGCCTGGGACATCATGATGTATGGGGGCACATGCGTGGTGATGCACACGTGTATATAAGTCTTCACACTGGGGCCACAGTAGTGTGGTGATGTAGGCATGCGTATAGCCACACGTTTGTTTTTTAGTTTTTTCTTCCCAATCTAAACAGTACCCATTTTATTTATTTATGCTGATGCTGAATGCCGTTTAGCTTTAATGAAAAGCGAGACAAACTCTTCTACAAAACTCAAAAACAGCTTAATGACATACTTTTTACTCAAGAAAAATGTTGATTATAAAAAATGCATACTTCACTCCACTATTCAAAAGCCTGGGAAGACAATGGACACATTTGTTAGACCCTTGAAGGGTGCAAATTTGAAAACTGTGAAGAGCTCGTATCTTGCAAATCACTGCAGGATGTGATTGTGCCGCTTGCAAACAAAAGCTTCTACAAATGCCCGGCAATCTGGAGGACATGCTGCCCATGGATCCGTGCCCTCGTGGGGCTGAGTACCAGGCGGAAACAGTAGGTGCTGCTGGTTTTCTGGACAATGGTGAATCTGATGCCAGCTCTGTTGCTCCTGGCATGTTCCATGGTTCAGACTGTGATGCTGGCATCATGTCACCCATGGTGTTTGTAAGTCCCTCTTTCTCCTCCTCATCACCCGCCATCTTGCCCCCCTGTTTCCTTACCTGCTGCCCCATTGATCTCCTCAATGTCCAGCCTCCTGAGCAAATTATTACTGTCGTGGACTGAGACGCTCTTATTTATGTTGAGGGGGGATGTCGTCTCCCGCCTTCCACCGGCCTTAACGTCACTTCCTTGCACAGGGAGGAACCACCCTTGAGATCATGAAGCTAGTATGGGGTGGGAGGAAGGCGGGAAAGTTAGAAAGAGTGTGAATCAAAGAGGACCAGAGAGCAAGTAGTCCCTCAGACTAAAGATGAAAAGTCCCTGCCATCCTTCACCAAGTAGGACATTTGTTTTTTGGAAGCATCTCTTACCATGAGAACATTTCGTTCCAGTACAACTCTTTTGACAAAGTAGAAGTACAGACACAACAAAAATGGCATTTTTTACACTTCACTTCAATGATGGCGTTCTTCGTTGATAATAAAGTGGCAATAGCAGTGTGTCTTTGTTGTTGCATTTTGTACAAGTATATGTCTGAGCACCTATTTACATAAGGTTAAAAAGCCATAATGAATACAAATCTTATCATACAAAGAAAATCCGCATTTAAAAAAAGTGACTCGTGTAATAGTTTAGATCCAGTACTGGTGCAATAGATCAAGTCTTCAGACTCCTGCGTATTATCTGAAAATATGTTAAAATCCGGAAGAGGCACATTTATATGGCATTCGTTGACTTGAGGGCAGCGTTTGACTCGTGCTTACTATGGGAGTCACTTGAAAAACAAGGTGCCCCCTGAATTTGGTTATGCAGCTAAAAAGGTTACATAACGGGAACTATGCTAGAGTCCGCTGGGGTGTGAATGGGGAACTAACAAAGCCAATCCCAATAGAGAGAGGAGTGAGACAGGGTTGTGTACTTGCTCCCACCCTGTTCTCACTCTATATTAATGATGTGGTGGACCACCTACAGGACCAAGCAAACGATCCTCCAAGGCTAAATGGGAATTTGGTGCCGGCGCTGCTTTTTGCAGACGACACCATTCTAATATCACAGACCATGAAGGTGCTACAAAATATGCTGATCGGGTTTAATAGATACTGTACAGAAAAGGGCTTAGAAATAAACGCAAATAAAACTAAGTACATGGCCATAAACCCACAAAAGACCCTTAAAAAGAATCTCGTGCTCAGTAATGAGAAAATAGAATATGCCACTAATTTTACTTATTTGGACATATTACTAGACACAAAACTAGCCTGGAACCAGCAAATAAACCACTCAGCCTTAAGGTTAGCCCAAGGGTCAGGGGAAATCCTTAAGAAGTACAGCTCAACTACAAGCAACGCTGTGACACCAGCATTTGAGATATATAAATGTAAGGTCCAGGCTGCAGCATTGTATGGATCACAGTTATGGGGCACAAGCGACATCTAACAGCTGGGGAAAACAAGTTTGCAAGGAGATTATTAGGATTACCCCAATCAACACCACTTGTCCCAATGTTCCACGATCTAAATTTGAAGCAAATAGGTCATCTCGCAGCCCTACGTCCACTGCTCTATTGGATACGGCTATGGACTACGCCGGAATTACTAGCATATAGAGAAGGTGCACGCGAATTACTGGATATTGATACATGTCTTACCTTCCCGTGGTTAAGATTTGTCCGGAAATGGCCGATTGAGTTAGGTCTTGAATCATACTGGACTAAACCACATAATTTAACACCGTTGTAAAGGCATTTATAGAAAAAGAAATGGCAGTGGTTATGAGAAAAGTCAGCACCTCCGTTTCTATCTTGTCCCAATGTAATTCTAATCCACAATTTTTCGGTGTGCTCAATGTAAGACACCGTGCCATTAACAGTGTCCGTCCTATATACAAAAGGGAATTAACCTTTCTATATATACTGCAAATGAATATAGATTACAGAGCACAACCATTAATGTATCATTTTAGGCTGACATAGTAGTCCGTGTAGTTTTAATAGACCCAAATATGTAAAAAAAACAGTCCAAATACAAACAATACAAATACACCAGATGTCAATCACAATAAAAATAGACAAATGGAGAATTCTTTGAGAGTCTTGATGTCGATGACTAAGTCCAATTTGGATGAACAGACAGCCGACACGTGTTTCGTCATATTGATACGACTGTTTCAAGGCTTACAGGTATTGATAAAACGATCGCTCAAGACGTTTTTTGGCAGACCCCAAAGAAGTTGACTGGGAATCTGCTGCGCTAAGAATAGAAGTTCCGTAGTATTACAAAAAGAGAGATCATAAGATGCGCACTAGTCATAACGTTGAGAAGCCACTAGACGTCCACCACAGTTAAGGGTAAGCATCTAAAGTATTGTAGACTTGAATATCTTTATACTGGTTATGATATTAATTGGAGAATTGACGGTACAATCCCAATTTACGGTCCCCTCATATGATAATGGAAAAACCAAACATCTTGCTCCTACTCCGCACGTTGCGTCTGTCACGATTCCCTGGCCAGTTGGAACGCTAGCTGTAGCAGCGCATTTCCGGCCAGGAACTACATTCCCGAGCATGCTTAGCGGGGCGCGGCGTGCGTAACGCAGAGGCGGAGCCGGAACAGGAAACAAAGCGGCTGGAGCCCCGGGCGGCGTTGCCGATTATTCCTCCCTGTGGTCTGTTCCTGTGCAGATCGGAACTCCGGCTACTCCAAGAAGGCGGTAAGAGGGTTCTGGAGTGTAGACTCTTGGAACCGCCATATTTCTGCTTTGTTCCGGTGACGGACGTCCCAGGTTAAGCTATCTCCTCTGTTGGCTGAGACGCGCTTCCATAGCCGTTTCATGCAGAGGAGAGTTGTCGCCCGTAGAGGCGCTTGGGTAACATTCTCCCTGTTGGAAAAAGGCCCGGCTTGGCTTTTGTGCAGGGAGGGTAAAGATTTACACACATCCGGATTTACGCCCTTAACCAGTGAGCGTGGGTGTGTGTGCTGTGCCTTTTGTACTTTGGAAAAAGACACGCATTCAGAGTCACACATTTAGTCAGTGAGCGTGGGTGTGTGCTGTGCCTTTCGTACTTTGGAAAAAGACACGCATTCAGAGTCACGCATATAGTTAGTGAGCGTGGGTGTGTGCTGTGTCTTTCGTACTTTGGGAAACGACACACATTCAGATTGATGCCTTATATCACTTGAGCGTGGGTGTGTGCTGTGACTCACGAACTTTGGAAACAAAACGCATCAAGATTTATGTATTGAATCAGAGAGAGGGGGCTATGGTTCCTTCAACATCACCTTTGTACGGTTAGAATGGAATGAGTGTGTGAATTATAAACACGCAACTATAATAAAATGTGGCTTTGAACTCAGAGCACCCTCGGGTACAGAGCGCCAGGTGTGGCAGTCTACTCAAACGAGGGTTCTCATATATATGCTCTACCGTGGAACGCTTTATTTTTGCGGTAGTTTTGTTTCCCTATTTACTGCCTTCACTCAGGAACCAACACTCAAGCATCCCGGAGGAAGAAGCGTTGTAGTGATCCCTGGCTACTGGTCCGGATTACGCCTGGCTTGCCTCCTTAAGTGCCACCTTAGTTTCTATATGGATATGCTCAGAGCCATCCTTTTTTTTCTTTTCAGGTAGGAAAGGTGAAATAGAGGGGTTAGGTAGAGGGGAAAAGGGAGTTGGAGGGAGGAAAGCGACATAGCAGTTCGGTCTTCATATTGTTTCTTTGTTTCTCCACACAGGTCTCCCTCCCCGCAGTCCCCACCCTTTCCTTTCCCCGCTCAATTGCCCCAAAAGTCTGTGTATTTATACATGCGCCAGACTTGGGTCGATTCAGAGGTGGGCCCCCATAGAGCATCGACACAGCCCTGAGGACACGGATTTGGAGAGCCTGACAGCGTCAACCAAAGTGGCATCTTGAAAGCCACTTTGATTGACGCAACGCGCGGAGTAGGAGCAAGATATTCGGTTTTTCCATTATCATATGAGGGGATTGTACCGTCAATTCTCCAATTGATATATCTCAAAGAATTCTCCATTTGTCTATTTTTATTGTGATTGACATCTGGTGTATTTGTATTGTTTGTAATTGGACAGTTTTTTTTTTTTTTACATATTTGGGTCTATTAAAACTACACTGACTACTATGTCAGCCTAAAAGATAAATTAATGGTTGTGCTCTGTAATCTATATTCAAGTTGTAAAGGCAATCCAAAGGGTATTTACTGGCAATATACATTGAATGCACTCCACTCTGACCCAAGATTAGGAAGGTTAACAAGTGAATTCCTTTCTATTAAGCCAAGTCCGAATCGCGAGGATTTCCTTGACCATATACAACCGTTCCTAGTAATAATTTTGTATCTAAAGTTAAGATATAACACGTTACAGATCAAGAGCTATTCTGTCAAATGGGGGGGGGAGGATCTTGACTGTTCTCTATGCACTAGATGCACTTTAGGGCCCACTAACAACATCGAAAACATTGCACATATTTTGTTTTTTTGCCCGGCGTATGATAGGGCAAGGAGCAAATGGATTCGACCACTATGCAATTCATTGGGATTCAGAAAACACCAAGAGGCGCTGAGGGTACTGACAACAAGTCCACTACCACATGTCATATTTGCGCTATCAAGATATTTGCAATAGTGGGTCTAATAAGGAAGGGAATGGGGCTAAAGTTGTGACATACTAATGACCAAGATATCTGCAACTGTGAAACTTACCTTGGACTGTATGAATAATTAGACATTAATCCATGTATATTTTAAAAAGATTTTATTGAATGAAATTGTTTTACTGCAATTGCCAATTGTATTGAAATTATGTAACATTTGGCTGAAACACTTTAGATTATTTTATGGACGATGTTTTACAATTAAATCTTTTATGGCCTTTGGGCGAAATAAAGAATTTATAAGATAAAACTTGTGTAATAGCACGGCGTGCTTAACTCTAGATAAAAATCACAAATTGTATGCACTTTAGGCATTATCAACCCACAAATTCCAATTATAATTATTCAAAAATCATAATTGAAAAAAACATTAACTCAAATAGAATATCAACAAAAAACAAAAATTGCTAATCGTGTTGTCTACAAGTTGTTTCTGTTTGCACATTTTTAATAAATGTTTCAGAAAATCATGTTATCAAATTATAACAATAAATAAATGAGCAAGACAGATTAGAGAATAGGAGGATGTCATCATACAATCATACGATCATGAATCATACCAGCCATACAAATGTGTTGACGCGAGCATAAAACCAAATCCAAAAACCAACACTGTTTTGCATTTAGAAGCTCCACAGCATCTCCAGCCTCACAAAACGATTACTTGAAGCGTCATTAGCAAACCCTAGTGGGAGTACTAATGGGACAATGTAATCGTCCACTGTTTGCCATGGACCTGGAAGACAGCTTGCACAAGCAATGGCAAACTTTGAAAACTACATGAAAACCAGTGGATGAAGACGATTTACCCAAGCCTGCTTTCTCTCTCTATTTCTAGTTATTGCACCCTTTTTTTTAAGTATTAAAGATATCAGGTCATGCAAGTAACTCAGCTTGTGTGTAGCCTGACCTAAAAGTGAGTTTACCTCTGTAGTTGCCCTTGACACAAGAAATATGATCCCGACGGAGGAGACAATCCTTGGCTTCCACTCACAGGACAATTGTCTTCTGGCAAGGACTGACAGACACCAAGTCTATTAACTTGAGTGTTGCTAAGTACATTTTACGCACTTTTTGAATTACAAACTATGTGAAAAAATGTTGAGTGATCACATACACGTCAGTAGCAACTCTCAGTGTATTTTATGCATTATTATTTGAAGAGAGTTGTGGAGTATATTCAATTATAATAATTGAGTTCTGACTTAGACCACCATGACCATATAACTGTGCTGAAAGCACTGTGCCATTGTTAGCAAACCGGTTCAGGGAGCCAACCCCCCATCCTGTGGACAGACCTCGATTTAGTGAGAAACCTTTCAATAATTACAGCCATCTTTTCAGTGTCATCCATTCTCAAAGCTTGGTCAAACACTCAGATATAGTTCAAGTGTTATACCTTCACAACCACTACGCCAGTCCCATCTCCATGACTCCAAGGCTCCTGTTAATCAGGAACAATATAACTACTGTTCACTCATGATGCAATTTGACAGCCTTTTCGAAGCTACTGTGCACAGTGGAAGGTAAAACTAAATGACCTCAGGGGATAGGAGGCAACATCTACAAACAACACTTATTGCAGTTGGGCCTTACTTTGGCGAAAAGGGACATAACAAGGGCGTGGAAGGCACCGAGGGCCCCCTCAGTAGCTGCGTGGAAGAATGGATTAGACTTCTGTATAGGCCTGGAGAAACCCATCTTCATTGCCAGGGGGTGCCCGCATAAACACTTTAAAATATGGAAAAGGTGGGCGGACTATCGGGGACTGCTGTTAGAGCCGGTCACAGTGGAAAGGGACCCCCATCTACTGTGATTCTTCTTCCATTGGGGGGATCCAGCGGGTACTGTGTGGTTGGGAATCCCGGTGGGTAGACTCACCGCACTATCAAAATGGTTCTGTCTCTGTGGCGGGCGGGTCTCATAGCCTCCCCGGACTGTCTTCGGTGTGGGCGAGAGGTGGGGTCATTGGTGCACACAGTCTGGCACTGTCCTACAGTACACCGGTTTTGGGGGAGAGTGTTGGGGTGTTTATCAGAAGTGCTGGGCTGGGATCTCCTGGTAGACCCCAGATTGGTGTTGCTCCATGTTATGGCGGATATAGGGGGTAATATCTATAAACGTCATTTGCTGCTCCTGGGTCTAACGACGGCCAAGCGGGTTCTGGCTCGGGCGTGGAAGGCCCCGGCAGCTCCCTCTCTTAATGTTTGGAAACAAGGCCTCGATTTCAATATGGACCTGGAGCTGCCGATCTTTAGGGCGCAAGGGTGTCCTCGGAAACATTTCAAGATCTGGAAGCGGTGGGCTGATTATAGGGGCATTTTCCTTACACCGGTTCCTGCGGATGGAGATTTGGGGCCTATTTGAAGGTCAAGCGTGGTGCTGTGCTCTAATTGTACTGGGATGGTTCTGGTGGTGTCTGGCGGTGGCGCGGTCCGGGAGTGGGGGGGGGGGTTGGGGGATGGGAAGGGAGGGGGTTTTCTTGATTGTTGATGTATGAATAGCTCTCCATTGTTCCTTTATCGGATAAACTGTCAAGAGCTGTTGCTAGCTATTACGTGGCAGATCCCCTGGGTATACAGGGGCCTGCAGCCTTTGCCTTCTTGACCAATAAAAAGTGTTGTTAAAAAAAATGGTTCTGTCTATGTTAGATCTGGGGGTCTCTAGTTGGCAGGGTAGGTAGCACTGTCCAAGTAGGGACCCTTGCTTCTAGTCAGGGAAAGGGGGATACACTGTTAAGATAACCCCTTGCTCACCCTCTAGGTAGCTTGGCCTGAGCAGTCTAGGCTATCAAAGGCAATGTGTAAAGTATTTGTACCAACACTCACAGTAACACAGTGAAAACACCACAGATTTACTCCACACCAGTTTTAGAAAAATAAGGTATCTTTACTAAAAACTTCACAAGACCAAATACTACAGACAAACCAACATATAATTCAAAAGGTTACTTTAAAGACAGTTCAAGAGTTTGCAGAAAGTACTCCAGGATGTAAAAGTCAGTGTCTTGCACAATGCGACTCTCAATGCACAAAATGCGACACTTTCGTGCCCAACAGTACCTGTAGTTGCGATAAGGTTCCCAAAAGCTATAACAAGGAAGCTTGCAAAGGCGATGCGATACTCCTGAGATCCTGGGGAGGCTTTGCAGCAGCCCTGCTTCACGCAGCAGAGATGGATGCGCCGGCTCCGATCTGTAAGGGGAGGATGCGATGACTTTGGCCTTCGTTGCGTAGGTTTCTTAGGGGGAAGCTTCACGCACAGGTTCGATGCGACACTCTTCGATGTGGTGCGATGCGTGGCGCAGCGTTGCCTTCCGGCGCCGCAACTCTCGATGCGCCACGGAACGGGACTCTGCGTCGACGCACCCGATGACTGGAGACTTTCCACGCACCGGCAGTGGTGCGGCTCGCAAACTGGTTCTGCGACAACCCTCGCAATGGCAGGAAGCTTCACGCTTCGGGACGATGCTCGACGCACTCGGCGATGCGGGGACCCTGCGTGTTGCGATGGTGCCGCGATGACATTTTCCACGCACTCTCGTTCTTGCGACACGCAATCGGATGATGCGTTGGGTACCAGTCACTCTTGTTCACGCTTCTGCTTCCCAGCTCCCAAACACAGCAAAACGACCTCCTGAGGCCCCAAGACTGGGCAAGCCCTCCAAGGCAGGTCAGAACTCTCTCAGCAGAGTTCCAGGGGAGCTGGTGGTGAAGTCCTTTTGTTCCTGGGACTTCTTAACAGGGAGCCAGCTCTTCTCAGGCCCTTGGAGATCAGAATCAAAAGAAGGGGACAAGGCAAAGTCCTTCCCCTCTCCTTGGCAGCAAAGCAAAACAGCAAGCAGGCAGTCTTCTCCTCTTCAGTCCTTTTCAGCTTTCTCCTTGGCAGAGGTTTCTTCTTAGTTCCAAAGTGATCTAAAGTTTTAGGTGTCTGGGGTCCTCTTCTTATACCCCTCCAATTCTTTGTCTCTTGTGTTTCAGTGGGGGGATTCCCCTGCTCAAACCGGTTCCTGGGTGTGCTCTGCTCTGGAGCACCTGGTTCCTTTCAGACTGAGGGGCCGGGTCGTTAGACGCTCAGCAGGAGGTGGAGCCTTCTTTGTGCCAGCAGAGGCAGAGTCCTCAGCCTGGCCAGCAGGGGGTGGAGCCAGCATTGTGTTTGTCAGGGGCAGCCCTATTCAAACCCAGGGACTACTCCCCCCACCCATCTAAAGCAGATCTCCCTATTCACCCTGCTGCTGACTCATCCAGGCTCCTGGAGCCACCTAGCCCATCACATGACACCAGTCAGCCAACCAGCACACAGGCACACAGGAAGGTTAAACAGGAGAATAGCTACTTTCTAAAAAGTGCTATTCTCACACAGTGAATTTAAAAACCATCTTGCTAAAAAGATGTATAATTAAATTCTGAACACAGAGATACCAAACTTGGATTTTCTATCTTGCCCTTATGGGAAGATAGGCATGTAAACAGCCTTCCCCATTCTATCCTATGGGCAAGATAGCCTCTCAGCAGTGAAAAACGAAAATGGCTGTCATTCACTACCAGGGCATGTTACACACCTCAGTACATGCCCTACCTTTCAGATACACTGCACCCAGCCCAGGGGGGTACCTAGGGCCACCATAGGGATGCCTGACATGTACAGAAAGGGAAGGATAAGGCCTGGTCAGTGGGTGCACTGGCCAGGTCGACATGGCAGTCCTGGGCTGCACATAGGCACTGCAAGCAGGCCTAAGACATTATTTTAGCGCTACTCCTGTGGGTGGCACAATCAGTGCTGCAGCCCACTAGTAGCATTTGAATCACCCGCCCTGGCACACGCAGTGCACTTTACTAGGGGCTAACAGGTGAAACAAATATACCAATCACGGATAACCAATCAATATAACAATTTACCAAGGGAGCACTTGCACTTTGACACTGATCAGCAGTGGCAAAGTGCCCAAAGCATCTAAACCATCAAAAACGAAATCCAGCATAGCATCAAAAATACAGGAGGTAGAGGCAAAAAGTCAGGGGTAACCACGCCAAAGATGCCAGGTCTAACACGTGTCCCCTCCAGCTGAAAGTGGGGAGAACTACCCACCCTCTTGGGAGTTCTCATCACTAAGGCGGAAAAACCTGGACAGACCATCAGCGTTGGCGTGTTCTGTACCGGGGCGGTGTTCCACCGTAAAGTCCATCCCCTGTAGGGAAATGGACCACCTCAACAGTTTAGGATTCTCACCCCTTATCTGCATCAACCATCTGAGGGGCCTGTGGTCCGTCTGAACACGGAAGTGAGTCCCAAACAAGTAGGGTCTCAGCTTCTTCAGCGCCCAGACCACAGCAAAAGCTTCCCTTTCAATCGCACTCCACCTCTGTTCCCTGGGAAGTAGCCTCCTACTAATGAAAGCTACAGGTTGGTCCAAGTCCTCATCATTTAGTTGTGAGAGCACCGCTCCCACTCCATGCTCAGAAGCGTCTGTCTGCACTATGAATTCCTTGGAGAAGTCAGGCGCCTTGAGTACAGGTGCTGTACACATGGCCTCCTTCAGGGCATCAAAAGCTTCTTGGCAGGCACTGGTCCAAATCACTTTCTTCGGTAACTTCTTGGAAGTTAGTTCTGTCAAGGGAGCAACAATGGTGCCATACCCCTTGACAAAACGGCGATAGTACCCGGTGAGTCCTAAGAAGGCTCTCACCGCTGTCTGGGTCTTGGGGGGTTCCCAGGCCCGGATGGTATCTATCTTGGCCTGTAGGGGCGCCACCTGGCCGCTTCCTACTTGGTGTCCCAAATACACCACCGAACCCTGCCCTATCTGGCACTTACTGGCCTTGATAGTGAGGCCTGCACTATGCAGAGCCTTCAACACTGTGCAGAGGTGTTGCAAGTGTTCTTCCCAAGTGGAGCTGAACACAGCAATGTCATCCAGATATGCGGCGCTGAATTGCTCCAGCCCGGGCAGTACCTGGTTGACCAGTCTCTGGAATGCGGCAGGGGCGTTCTTCAACCCAAAGGGCATGACACGGAACTGGAAGTGCCCCTCTGGCGTTGAAAACGCAGACCTCTCCTTGGCCCCATCAGTTAAGGCAATCTGCCAGTACCCAGAAGTTAAATCAAACGTACTGAGGTAGTTGGCAGCTCCCATCCGATCCACGAGCTCATCAGCTCTGGGGATGGGGTGTGCGTCAGTCTTCGTGACAGCATTGAGCCCACGGTAGTCCACACAAAACCTAAGTTCTGGAGTGGCACCTGGCGCAGCAGCTTTCGGTACAAGTACCACTGGGCTAGCCCAGGGGCTGCTGGAGGGCTCAATCACCCCTAGCTCCAACATCTTAGAAACCTCCATCTTGATGCTGGCCCTGACCTTGTCAGCCACCCGGTAAAACTTCTGTTTCACAGGCATGCTATCTCCCGTGTCCACGTCATGGACACACCAGTTGGTGATACCGGGGGTCAGGGAGAACAGAGATGCAAACTGACCCAACACATGGCGACAGTCCCTCTGCTGTTCTGGGGTCAGGGTGGGCGAGAGGACCACTCCATCCACTGACCCATCTTGCTCCTTAGCTGCCAGGAGGTCAGGAAGAGGATCGCTATCCTCCTCCTTCCCTGCATCTGTAGCAAGTAGCATTGTTATTTCAGACCTCTCAAAATGGGGTTTGAGGCGGTTCACGTGTAGGACCCTCATGGGGTTCCTGGGAGATCGCAAGTTGACCAGGTAGGTTACCTCACTCTTGCGCTCCACCACCTCATATGGCCCAGTCCACTTGTCTTGGAGCGCGCAAGGCTCCACTGGCGCCATCACCCACACCATCTGCCCAGGTTGAAATTCCATCAGAGTGGTATGCTGGTCATACCACCTCTTCATCTCATCCTGGCTGGCTTCCAGGTTTGCCTGAGCGAGGGCCCGGAAGCGCTGTGTCTGGTTGCGGATGGCCAGCACATAACTGAACACATCCTGAGGGGTTTTCCCAGGGGATTTCTCCCAACCCTCCTTCACCAGACTGAGAGGTCCTCTAACAGGGTGCCCGTACAAAAGCTCAAAGGGACTGAACCCTAGAGACTTTTGTGGTACCTCCCTGTAGGCAAATAATAGGCATGCCAAAAAGACGTCCCACTTCCGTCTCATGGGCTCTGTCAGCCCCATGATCATGCCCTTCAGGGTCCGGTTGAACCTTTCAACCAACCCATTTCCTTGAGGGTGGTAAGGAGTGGTGAACTTATAAGTTACCCCACACTCCTCCCACAGAGACTTCATATACCTGGAGATGAAGTTGGTACCCTGGTCAGATACCACCTCTTTGGGGAAACCCACACGGGAAAAGATCCCCATCAACGCACGGCCCACCACCGGGGCTGTGGTTGTCCTGAGAGGGATAGCCTCCGGGTACCGGGTGGCATGATCCACCAGGACCAGGATGAACCTGTTGCCTAAGGCGGTCCTGGGGTCCAGTGGCCCCACAATATCTATTCCCACCCGCTCGAAAGGGGTGCTCACTACCGGAAAAGGCTGGAGAGGGCCTTTGCATTTTCCTCCAGCCTTGCCACTTGCCTGGCAAGTCTGGCATGATTTACAAAAGGAAGCGACGTCCGTCTTCATCCCGGGCCAGTAAAAGTGGGTGGCAAGCCTTTGTCGGGTCTTGTCCTGCCCGAGATGTCCTGCAAGCGGCACGTCGTGAGCCAGACCCATTAGGAAGTCTCTGAACCCTGCGGGTACCACCAGGGTACGTGATCCACTGGGCTCAGCAAACCTAGGCTCACTGTTCAACAAGTCATTCTCCCAGTAGAGAAAAAAATTCTTCGGATCAGCACCTGCTGCCTGGTCTGCAGCCTGGTGCCGCAGACCTTCAAGAGTAGGGCATGCCTTCTGCGCACGGCAGAACTCCTCCCTGGAGGGACCACCCTCTTGCTGCCAATGGGTCAGCTCAGGTATGTCTCCCAGCTCAGCTACCTGTTCCCCTGTAGGCTCCAGGGCATCCCCCGTAGGTTCTGCTCCTTCCTGGACCGAGGGAACAGCGGGGGTGGACGCACCACGCCCCTTGCCCTTCCTCTTTCTGGCAGGGACCTGGGCCACTGTTTCAGGCTCCAGGTCTACTTCACAACCCTGTCTGGCTGCCATGGACCGGGTGGTCACACAGACCCACTCAGGCAAACCCAACATCTCCAAATGAGCCTGGCGTTCCACCTCCTTCCACGGGGAACTCTCCAGGTCATTACCTAGCAGACAGTCTACCGGCATGGATGGACTCACAACAACTCTGAGAGGACCTGAGACCCCCCCCCACTCAAAGGGAACATGTGCTACCTTGCAAAGGCGCACAGAGTTGTCAGCTGACACTACTGGGTGAAGTACGTCTGGAATGACAAGCTCCTCAGGGACCCACTGACACCTGACCGTATTCACAGTGGCTCCAGTGTCCTTGAGAGCCTCCACCCTCCTCCCATTGATGGTCACCCACTGCCTGTACTTCTTAGTGTTATCAGGGACAGGGGTTTCCTGGACCATCTCGGTGTCTCCTAAAGAGACAAGGGACATAACTGCTAAACCCTCCAAATCACTAGAAATTAAATCCCCCCCAAAAGCTACACTAGCTATACCCGGTGTTGGAGCACCAGTGGGTGCCTGGGATTTCTTGGGACACACAGGAGCTTTGTGACCCAATTCCTGACAGTGATAACACCTAATGGGACCCTTGGTATCCGACCTGCCCTTAGGGGGCCAGGTTGGTTTGGGTTTTGACTTGGGGGGGCTGGGACTGGTTACCCTGGGAACTATTTTGGGGCCCTTGTGAGAACTCCTTTTGGTTACCCTTGTCCCCCCCACTCTTCTGCTGGGGACCCTGCCCACCTTTGGCAATGGTACCCACAATTCCTCTGTGGACCCTGGTACTGGTCCAGCGGTCCGGCTCCTTAGCAAGCTCAATGGGGTCCGTCAACTTGCTAGCTAAAAGATGCTGGCGCAGCTCTGGAACACATAGACTACTCAAGTGCTCCCAACTAATTAAATGTAACAACCCCTTATAATCAGTTACCTTGCTGCCCTTCATCCAACCTTCCAGTGCCCGCGAGTACAGATTCACACACTCCATCCAAGTCTCAGACTCTTTCTTCTTGGAATTCCTAAACTGCAGTCTATTCTGCTCTGGAGTAAGTCCATACCTGAGACATAGGGCCTCCTTCATATTGGGATAGGTCATGGTACCTGCTAATTCTAAGGGCTCTAGAGCACTCCTCCCAGAAGCCTCAAAATGTTTCCACAGGCCCGCCCCCCAATGCTGTTCAGGCACACCATTCATCCTCAATGCAATTTCATACGATGTGAACCAGGCATAGATATCCTCACTCCTGTTATAATTCTGCACTAAATCTTTGGGGATATATACTTTACCCCCCTGCACCGGCTGTGCGCTGCCACCATTTGAACCGGACTCCACCTGCTTGGCCTTGATGTCCAGCTCCTTCATGCTCAACTCATGAGCCAAAAGCAATTTTCTTTCCTCAAAAGCAAGGGCATTCTTTTTCTCCTCCTTTGCCATTTCCATTTTCATTTTTTCCATTTCATGGTCTCTCACCCTTTGATTCTCCTCCAACTCCTCTGGAGTGAGCCCCCTACTGGAATGGGAGCTGCCAGCCCTTGAGACTGCTCTGCCCACGGGCAGATCTTGGGGCACAAAACCATCCTCTTCATTTGCATCATCCTCCTCTTGGGCCTCCCACCAGGCCGTCAAGACTTTTTGGAGCTCATCCTTTCTAGCTCCACTTTTAAAGTGGCAACCACGGTCTTTGCAGAATTGCTTGAGTGCTACCACTCCGTACGAATACAAATCCGCAATGGAAAACTCCACTTCTGCCTTCTCACTTGTTGCCACCTGAGACATGATGCTCTTGAAGAGTTACTCAAAAATAGAGGTCAAAAATACAGTATGTGGTTGTCTATTGGTCTGCACTCCTAGTGATCTACACCAATTACTGTGGGTCAAGTACAAATACAAGTTCAATCCTCACCGCTGACCACCAATGTTAGATCTGGGGGTCTCTAGTTGGCAGGGTAGGTACCACTGTCCAAGTAGGGACCCTTGCTTCTAGTCAGGGAAAGGGGGATACACTGTTAAGATAACCCCTGCTCACCCTCTAGGTAGCTTGGCCTGAGCAGTCTAGGCTATCAAAGGCAATGTGTAAAGTATTTGTACCAACACTCGCAGTAACACAGTGAAAACACCACAGATTTACTCCACACCAGTTTTAGAAAAATAAGGTATCTTTACTAAAAACTTCACAAGACCAAATACTACAGACAAACCAACATATAATTCAAAAGGTTACTTTAAAGACAGTTCAAGAGTTTGCAGAAAGTACTCCAGGATGTAAAAGTCAGTGTCTTGCACAATGCGACTCTCAATGCACAAAATGCGACACTTTCGTGCCCAACAGTACCTGTAGTTGCGATAAGGTTCCCAAAAGCTATAACAAGGAAGCTTGCAAAGGCGATGCGATACTCCTGAGATCCTGGGGAGGCTTTGCAGCAGCCCTGCTTCACGCAGCAGAGGTGGATGCGCCGGCTCTGATCTGTAAGGGGAGGATGCGATGACTTTGGCCTTCGTTGCGTAGGTTTCTTAGGGGGAAGCTTCACGCACAGGTTCGATGCGACACTCTTCGATGTGGTGCGATGCGTGGCGCAGCGTTGCCTTCCGGCGCCGCAACTCTCGATGCGCCACGGAACGGGACTCTGCGTCGACGCACCCGATGACTGGAGACTTTCCACGCACCGGCAGTGGTGCGGCTCGCAAACTGGTTCTGCGACAACCCTCGCAATGGCAGGAAGCTTTACGCTTCGGGACGATGCTCGACGCACTCGGCGATGCGGGGACCCTGCGTGTTGCGATGGTGCCGCGATGAAATTTTCCACGCACTCTCGTTCTTGCGACACGCAATCGGATGATGCGTTGGGTACCAGTCACTCTTGTTCACGCTTCTGCTTCCCAGCTCCCAAACACAGCAAAACGACCTCCTGAGGCCCCAAGACTGGGCAAGCCCTCCAAGGCAGGTCAGAACTCTCTCAGCAGAGTTTCAGGGGAGCTGGTGGTGAAGTCCTTTTGTTCCTGGGACTTCTTAACAGGGAGCCAGCTCTTCTCAGGCCCTTGGAGATCAGAATCAAAAGAAGGGGACACAGCAAAGTCCTTCCCCTCTCCTTGGCAGCAAAGCAAAACAGCAAGCAGGCAGTCTTCTCCTCTTCAGTCCTTTTCAGCTTTCTCCTTGGCAGAGGTTTCTTCTTAGTTCCAAAGTGATCTAAAGTTTTAGGTGTCTGGGGTCCTCTTCTTATACCCCTCCAAGTCTTTGTCTCTTGTGTTTCAGTGGGGGGATTCCCCTGCTCAAACCGGTTCCTGGGTGTGCTCTGCTCTGGAGCACCTGGTTCCTTTCAGACTGAGGGGCAGGGTCGTTAGACGCTCAGCAGGAGGTGGAGCCTTCTTTGTGCCAGCAGAGGCAGAGTCCTCAGCCTGGCCAGCAGGGGGTGGAGCCAGCATTGTGTTTGTCAGGGGCAGCCCTATTCAAACCGAGGAACTACTCCTCCCACCCATCTAAAGCAGATCTCCATATTCACCCTGCTGCTGACTCATCCAGGCTCCTGGAGCCACCTAGCCCATCACATGACACCAGTCAGCCAACCAGCACACAGGAAGGTTAAACAGGAGAATAGCTACTTTCTAAAAAGTGCTATTCTCACACAGTGAATTTAAAAACCATCTTGCTAAAAAGATGTATAATTAAATTCTGAACACAGAGATACCAAACTTGGATTTTCTATCTTGCCCTTATGGGAAGATAGGCATGTAAACAGCCTTCCCCATTCTATCCTATGGGCAAGATAGCCTCTCCGCAGTGAAAAACGAAAATGGCTGTCATTCACTACCAGGGCATGTTACACACCTCAGTACATGCCCTACCTTTCAGATACACTGCACCCAGCCCAGGGGGGTACCTAGGGCCACCATAGGGATGCCTGACATGTACAGAAAGGGAAGGATAAGGCCTGGTCAGTGGGTGCACTGGCCAGGTCGACATGGCAGTCCTGGACTGCACATAGGCACTGCAAGCAGGCCTAAGACATTATTTTAGCGCTACTCCTGTGGGTGGCACAATCAGTGCTGCAGCCCACTAGTAGCATTTGAATCACCCGCCCTGGCACACGCAGTGCACTTTACTAGGGGCTAACAGGTGAAACAAATATACCAATCATGGATAACCAATCAATATAACAATTTACCAAGGGAGCACTTGCACTTTGACACTGATCAGCAGTGGCAAAATGCCCAAAGCATCTAAACCAGCAAAAACGAAATCCAGCATAGCATCAAAAATACAGGAGGTAGAGGCAAAAAGTCAGGGGTAACCACGCCAAAGATGCCAGGTCTAACAGTCTAAACGTGGGTGTTCAGTGCGATCGGGGGGGAGGGGTTGGGGGCAGGGGGGGAGTTGGATTTTATTTGTATTGCTCTTCATTTTCCTGTGTTTTAAGATGAAAATGTCAAAGTCCGTGTAAGATGCTTTGATTGTGCAGATGCCTCTGGGGTACAGAACCCTGCTAAATATGTGTCATTTGACAAATAAAATCCGTTTAAAAAAAAAATAATTAAATGACCTCAAAACTACAAACCATACTTTTAGAATTGGCCGAAAGTATCCATTGGCATCTGAAGGAGAAATCTCACAACGTAATAATTTTCTTGGGGAGTCACTTACCTTACAAAAAGAGGTCCTTTTTTTTAAACACTTAATGAATTATACAACACCCTTGAAAGAACAGATGTTTTAAATGCCGCACAGCAATGTGCTGTAACTAGTCTAAGAACGAAGCCCATGGTGTTCGCAGATCTGCAGTTTAGCCAGGTTCCCTCCTTTCTCTGAGTCTGTAAGTGTCAAGGACTGGACGCTGTGAAGGCCTACCAAGTTTTCTTCTTGATTGCTTGAGGAAAGAGTGACTTTACCCAGTAGCCACAGTGCCACCCTGCACTTAATATACATATCAAAGGGGTCAAGTATCTCCTTAAAAGGATCCTAGTTAGCTGAAAAAGCCACAAAGGGCAGAAAAAACTTCCTTGGCAAGCTTGGTAGCTCTTGATTGAAGATGAATTAATGCATGTGCTGGACAGCAAGGCACTAAAACCACCCTGAACCAACATGGGGGATAAAGTCCAGCATTGATATTCCAGAACTAGAAATATAGGCAGGGTCCAGTCTCAAAGTAGAGCAAAAATCAGGTACAAAAATGGTAGCAAGCGGGCGATGAACACGATGAAAAATAAAGGAAGTAATGTGTTGCAACACGTCCATCTCTTATTAGTGTCCTTTATACATGGTCTAACAAGCATTTACAACGCAATGGTCTCGGCATTGTTAAAGTTAGAGCTATTGGCATTGCTCATGACATTATTTTTGTTTATAAAACATTTAAAGAAACGGCATTGTTATTTCCAATGTCAATTGCTGAACCTGGTTCCCTAGTTCTAAATTCGGCAGCTGTGCCCCCAGTGCTACATCCGCTCCCTCACTGAACACCATACTGCCCCACTGAGAGAAATTCACACTGCCTTCAACTACAATCCAATTTGATCTGCTATAAACAACTGGATGCGACTCAATTCAACTTACGCACTAGGCAAGAGCAATATGCTGCCTAAAGGAAAAAGTAACAACATCCTGGAAAAAGCAAACACTCATAGGGAATGAAAGATTAAATAAAGCATGTGAAATAGGTCTAGCATTTATTTGCGTTGAAAATGACAATGCATTTTATTTCTGTTTCGGTTTTCAAAACATAAATAAAAAGCATTGTCATTTCCAATGACAATAGCTTAAACTCTCGCAAACGCGAGACCGAAAGTCAGGCGAAGCACTGCAATCCCAGAGCTGGCCTGGCTGATGCTGCTCTGCCACTGCCCCTGCGTCCAAGGAGAGGAAGTAAACAGCTCGGTCTTGGCGTAGAGTCTCATTAAAGCTACATGTGTGTCATTAATTACGTTAAAGCCGTGGATCACATAGCAGGATCCGGCTGTTCATCTAGGAAACACTGAATGTGTGCACAAGTGGGTTGCCCAAAACCATACACTGCGTCAGGCAAGCCAAGCCGTTGTGCACGTTTTACATCCTGTAATGAGACCCACTGGGCTTTGAAACCCTATGTTACAGTAACTACAAATAAACACAAGTATTGCAAAATGTAGTGGATTCAGAGACCCCAGAAATCTTATCTTTGGATTGCAACAATGCTGTCTGAGGGCAGCACACAAGCTGTGCTTGTAAAGACCACGCGGGGAGTGAATCCACCTTCGGGAGGGGGCTCACTGTAAACCAGGAAGTAATAAATGACCACAATGAAAGCCGCGGCCGCGAAAGGAGATACAAAACAGATGTAAGCCTGCGCGCGGCTGCTGGTAGCAGCGTCTTTCAGTCTGGTGTCTACGATGGGGACGTGGCCCCTCATCCAAGGGGTTACATTAACAAAAGTTTTATCAGTCTCCGTAAATTCCCAGGAAACTGGCGCTTTGGGATTCCTATCAATCTGCATGTCTGATCAATATAATATACTGGCCAAAAAATTATTTTGCCGAAGGATTCTACATAACTGTATCCATCATCATTTCCTGCAGGGGACGAAAGTTATGTGAGCGCAGGCTTCAAGCGGTACAAGCTTCCGAACCGCTCCCTTTCACATCAAAGGCTGAAACCTCCCACCTCCCGTTCACCCCATCTGCTAGCTAGTGCCCTAAAGCTATTTATGTGGCATATGTGCTGCGATCCAAGGTAGCTCCACGCACCTCTGTTAATAGGGTTGACCTGGGAGATTCGTATGTACCCGTCATGACGTGGCGCTATGGGTTTGCCACCACAGGAGGTCTGCCACCTGCCTGTCCTGTGGGGACGCACAAGCCAATCCCCAGATCATGGTGGTCAACAGACCTCGTCACCATGTCTCAGTGGGCCAGCCCCGCTTTTTTGTCAGCCCTCATATCCGAGTCCAACAATTATTGAGTCTGCACACAGTGGTGATCCTTTCAGTTGGCGGGTAGGGAGTGGCGGGAAATGAGTGCTCGGTCCGTTGTCAATGAAGAGCAGCCCGGGTTCTGGAAGACTGACTAAATACCAACCATCTGTCCCTTTCTAAAACATGGCTGCAGAGGTATCGAGGAGAGGGAGGTTAAACTGCTCTCCCGTGCGATTCTCCTGGGTACACAGCCGGCAAACACGGTCATTGCTGTTGCTTGCAGCTACACACTGCGCTCCGTTCTGGGGTGCGACGTGATGTCATTGTTTTGAAAGCCCCCCACATCCGAACTTATTTGATTAACTAATACCGCAGACACTTTCAAAAGCCTAGTATAATATGCGTACCTCAGTACCTAGGTGGTGAGTTGACTGCCGCTACAGAGCGGCGTGGAGTTTTGATATTCGAGCTTCCCTTGACCCAGAGCTTGCACTACCTGTGCCTGCAGCCAGCGGGCTGACTGTTCTGTGCTGCGCGCTATCCGATCGCTGAACCCACCACGTCGAAGGCTGCCTCCGGGTCCCAGTGCACGAACAGGGTGAACGCGATATCCGAGCGCTGAACCCGCCACGTCGAAGGCTGCCTCCGGCTCCCAGTGCACGAACAGGGTGAACGCCAAGTCGATTGCCCCAGAGACTACGGCATAACAGATTATCGGCAGCCCGGCCCCCATCGGATGAAGCCCTCCCTTACCGCTAGCTGGTCCAATAGTCCACCCCTAGGTGTAGACTGACAGGGCCCTAGTATCTCTTCCAAACACACACCTACTATAGTTGGCAGCTGTGGATTGTCCCCCTGCTTCCCTGGCATTGGAATCGGCTGACCTGCAGGACTGTGTCTGAATCCGCCGCCTTTCTCCGAGGTCAAGCAGAAATGCCTGGGAGAAACGCAGCGGCGTTTTGGGATTCGGGGGCGTGTTTTCCTTTCTCTCCTCTTGCCATTGGCTGGAATGTTTACATTCCAGAGGAGAAAAAGAATCGAAAAAACACGCCCCCGAATCGCAAAAAGACGGGGCTTGTTTGGAGCGACAAAGCTCTTCTCCAATGGCTGACCAGCATTTAAGAGGCCAGCCAATGGAGAAGAGGGAAAAAAGGGGCGGGTTAAAGCCCCATTCCTAAAACGTTAAATCTCGCGAGCGAGACTGCGCAAGCGCAGCCTTCGCTAGCCGAGACCTAAAAAGGACATATATTATCTGGTCCTTCAAAAAGAGCTAATCGCAATGCCAACGGCTTGTAATGAATGGAATCAGGAAGATCGGCACCAGGGAAGCATATGATCACCAGAATTTGCATTGTTTACAAAATTGTAGATGTAGAAATAGTAAGCCAGATGGAATTTTTCTTTACGCAGTACGATTTCAGCATTGCCTATTATGGTGTTTCAAAACATCCTTTGGCTAATGCCTTTTCGCATTGTTCTCCAGAGTCATCACTTTTCTGTGATCGTCCTATAATTCCCTGTCTTCGTGTGGTTGGTTGGGATTGTTCAATCCTTTTTGAGAAAGGCTTAAGATGGCTAAAGAACAAATGGATCTAAAGGAGTCAGAAATTCTTAAGATAACGCTTGTATGATGAAATGAGTTGTATTTTAGCAGACATGCTATTTGTATTCCTACCAAAGAACTACAGATTGATATAATGTGTATATGTCATGATTTTGCTATTTCAGGCTTATGGGAATAAATACTACATTAGAACTAGTCTAGTGATCTTGTTGGTGGCTTACTGTTAATTTTGAAGGTTCAACAGTTTGTTCTTTCTTGTCCCTTTTGTAGTCTTTACCAACATCTCCTGAACCATGGCATTCTTTCTACTACCTTTACAACGAACCTTCCACCTTCTAAAGGATTTCAAGTATTAATGGTTACCATAGACACTTTTTCAAAGATGGCACATTTTTCCTTTTCTCTAAATTACCCACAATAGAAGAATTGGCCCAATATATCATGGCAGAAATGTTTCGCCTTCACTGTTTCCCTATTTCAATATTTCTGATAGAAGTACTCAATATATTTTATGTTTTTAGAGGTTCCTTGCAAGGCTTTAGGAATTGAACAAATTCTTTCTTTAGGTAACCACCCTCAGTCTAATGGCCACACAGAACAAACAAATCAAAATCTTGACTAGCATCTACAGTGCCACTGTAATGCTACTCAAGATAACTTGCCCTCTTATCTACCAATTGCGGATTTCTAACGTGGCTCATAGTGTTACTAACCTTTCATCATTTGTCTACTTGCAGGAAGTTTTCTCATCACCTTGTACTGTTTCTTTGGTTCCTGCTGCTATTAACTTTATGAAACAAAGAACTAGTTTAGAAAAGCGTACATAATTCTAAGATTAAAACAAAAAAATATGTTGGCAAGTCAAGATTAAGTTCAACTCCTTTTTCTGCTGGAGTCAAAGATTTGTTATCCACTCTTTTTCTTCCTGTTCATACATTTCGAATCAACGTTTGATCACAATATTTTTGTCCATTTATATTTACTCATTAGATTATTACTGTAGCCTTTTGCTTAAAGTTGCCTCTCACTAGGAGAATTCATTAGATTTAATTTCTTCACAATTGAACCCAAGGTTCCTGATCCTTTTCATCGGTTACCTGCTGAACCGCCACCAGTTATGGTACAAGAGCTACCAGAATATGAGGTTCAAGAAATCTGTGATTGTCAAATTTTCTGAGATTCTCAAATTTTTACGATCTTGTATTAATTTTCTAATCCATTGGAAAAATATCCATCTAGTAAGTGTTCCTTTGAAAATGCTTCTTCAGTTCATGCTCCTCCATTCATTTGTTGCTTTCCAACAGCATCCCAAAGCTTTGGTGGAGGGGAGCATACTATTATATCAGAGCCAGGAACTTACAGTGGTATGCAGTTATGAGAATGCAGCATGTTCCTGGTTTCTGCACTTAGCACTTTGTGAGGCAGTCTATTTTTGGTCCCTGTGCTCAGCACACAGGAAGGTGTCTCTTTCATTGCAGCACAGACTGTGTTGGTGTTAGAGCAGCTGCAGGTGCATAGAGGGGTTTTCTGTGGGTTCCAGTGGCGACTTTAAAAGGCATGAGTAAGGACTTAGCGGCTTGCCAGGTAGTGGGTTTCTGCTTTTCATACCTGCAAGATGCTCTCTCTGTGAAGATGTGGGTATGGCTAGCCTTATATATAACTCTTCCTAAGAGTATATATTCTCATCCAATCGAGCTAGAAACAACATATTTGGTGAAATCTGCAATTTTGTAGATTATGTGGCAAATTTTATAGCAAATTTGGTAAGTCAATAATTATGCAGTAATGTTGCTCCCACAGAGAATTACTTAAATCCACTGGCCCTCACCATTCCCAATATTTTATTGACTATTTATTCAAAAAATGTAAACAAACCATAAGCATTCTAACTCCACTCAGTGCCCGTTTTTAGCTACATTTTGATTTTTTTTTTTTTAAGTTTTTTTTCAGGATAACTAGCCGAAAATAAACATGTAATTTAAAAGGCATTGCCAATAGCTCTCACCTTTCGGACCTTGTATGTGTTTAGCCAAGCAGCACATTATCCTGGTCGGGGAGGAAGGCGTACACTTGAGCATTGGCTCTGCGGAGGGGCCCTGGCCAGGCACGCAGATCCCAAACTGGATGAGGCCCATAGGAGACAGGGCACCAGTCGGGAGCAGTAGGAAGAGGATGACAAACAGGAGCAGAAGGACCAACACCACAGTCCAGGACCAGAGCAGCCGGGTGATGACTAACTGCACAGCTATGCCTAGGACAGCCACAATGCACATAGGCTTTGGAACTAGGGTCCTAGACAGAGCCCGTGGGAGACAGGGTGAGTAGGGAGCTTCATAGATAGCTGTATACACTGTAAGGGAAGAGCACTGGTAGATAGATAGGGGTGAAAGCCGTACAGAAAGAGTGTGTGAAAAAAAGAGAAAAAGAAGGGGAGAGTAGGTGACAGACTCATAAAGAGGGAGCGCCTGTGTACGCAGAAGATACCCCAAGTAGAGGAGTAGAGCATGGGATTGAGGGACGGAAACCTCTAAAAGACATGGGAAAGAAACTGTGCACGAAGACCTGAAGTCAACCGCATGAGAGAGATGGGAAGAGTGTGTAAGAGCGAGGGGTGAGAGCAAGTACGAAAAAAAGAGATAGGGACTGCTTGCTCCTCCCAAAGAAATCTTATTAACCTCAAAGTAAGGCAGGTGTTCAGAGAGGCAATGACCACCCACCAGCTGATGATGGGGGGGACTGAGAATGTGCACCAGACTGAGAGAGAGGCATGTGAGCGGACAGAGAGAGCAAGGAAAGAGACAGGTTCTGCACATCTTCCACTTTCCGAGTATAAGTGAGAGCAACACCAAGACGGGTGGGAGGGGCACCCAGAGAGGAGCGGGGCAAGAGGTGGATGAGTGCACAGCATGAGGAGGTGGAGGAAGGCAGCATGTATGAGCAGGCAGTCCTGAGAGGAGACGGCGTGTGAGAGAGGGATGAGAGGGGCAGTGGGAGTGTGAGATGAGAGCGTGTAGTGTGAATGTGAGTGAGAGCCCACTCTCGAAAATGTACTAAAACAACTAGGGCCCCTTCTACCACCACCGAGAAATGAAGCCCCGTGCTAGAGACACACTGCACAACAGATGTGGCTGAAGATGCAGAGAACGATAGAAGTTTAATGTGAAACGGCATGATGGGATTAAGTGGGAGGTGACGAAGGGAGAGGTATGGGGAGGAGGTGCAGTCATGTGATGTAAAACTAGTGCTTTGTTATGCTGGGGGAGGAAGAAACGGTATGTGTCTGAGATGACCTGGTGGCTGCACCACAGGCTCTTCTCTTCCCAAACACTGAGGAAAGCCCTATGCCTCTGCTGGTAGTCCCAGCACATGCCAGCCCCAATGTCTCCTCTAATGTGTCATCAGTTTTCCGCTGCTGTGGATGCGGCTCAAGAACTGCGTTAGAAAAACAGGGGGGTGCGTGCAGAACATAAGAAAGATGTCCCCCCCCCCCCCCAAAGCCACTGTCATTCTTAACAAGGAGTGGGAGGGGCTGCAGTGCCTCATGCACTGGAGGGGAACAGTATTGGTACGAAAGGTTTAATGAAAATAGGGATGGATTAACTCCGCAGTGACTGAAGTGTTGGAAAGCACTTACCTTTTAGGTAGAACATTCTGCATGGCTGCATGGACAGCGATGAAGATGGCTGGGAGTGCTGGAGGGGTTGTGGAGCGCAGGAGGGGCAGCCCCTGCACCATACCTAAACAAAGCACCATGCCTCTGCCGGCAGACCCAGCACACGCCGGCCCTATTGTCTCCTCTGATGTGATACAGAAACAAAACAAGAGGCCGTGTCCAGAAAATAAGAAATTATAACAGTGGGAACAATGTCTCAACAGGTAAACCAAGCGAGGGGACTGATTAGACAGTGTATCAATCACATAGCACAGGGAAGAAAACAAGGGACACCAAAGGAAGGTGAAAAGATTGTTATTTGCATATAGAAGCACAGAATTACAACTAAATTGCAGTAACCATAACAATCAATTGTGCACTGGAAGGTGTTGTGGTGAATAAACGGCGCAGTGACACAAGTGATTAAGAAAAACAATGTAGGGCGGCGCAAAGAAATAATAAGGTAATCAGTGAAGGTCAAATAAATTATTTAAAATCACAAAACATAAATCCATTGTTTGTGGAGACCTATAGAAATGCCGCAATTGGGTTTGTAGAGTCGATGGCGTTTCGACCTTTCTAACTTAAGGTCATCATCAGGACGATGGTTACATAATTCAATTTAAGGTGCTCTGTAGGTATTCAATGAGGGGGAGGAGGGAAAATGAATCCTATACGTCTGGCAGTCAGGGGCGGAATGACGTGAGGCAGCAATCCGGGGCGAGGGGAAGTCAGGAATGGCAAGTACGGTGAAGAAGGAACAGCGGGCGAGTGCAATGAAGGGCAACAATCGGCGAATATGGCGGGGTGGCAGCGGGTTAATTCCAATGAGTATATGCTCTCAATGAGAGGCAAAGGGGGCGCAATGAATCCATCAAGGTCATGGACACGTAACTTAAATGGCAGCGGTCGGTGAATTGGGCGAAGGTGGCGGGTTGAGTCCGATGGATATATGCTCAAGATCTCAAGTAGCGGGAGCCGGAATTAATCTAAACAAGGTCGGGGACGCTTTACTTTTAATTTACGTGTCCACGACCTTGTTGGATTCATTGCGCCCCCTGAGGAGTG
Source organism: Triturus cristatus (assembly GCF_964204655.1). Lineage (NCBI taxonomy): Eukaryota > Metazoa > Chordata > Amphibia > Caudata > Salamandridae > Triturus > Triturus cristatus. The sequence continues at coordinate 155,052,045 of NC_140589.1, read as the reverse complement.
AGAGAGGCAGTGTCTTCCATGCAGCAATATCCCGCCGCAGCCTCTGTAGAGGTGGGCGCAGGTTCCTTTCATAGTGCAGTTTAGGGTCAGGAGTGACAAATATTCCCAAATAACGAAATCCACCCTTTGCGGTCTGAATGGGGCAATTGTCAAATCGTCTTGTTCTTTTTAACGGACATCAACACGACAGGGCCAAGGCTGCTCCCTATCCTGCAAATATTTGGGGAATCCTCTGACTTATTTTTGAATCCCCGTAACTCTACCTTATGGGTACTGGGGGGGATGGATGGATTGGGATCCTGGGCATCGGCGGTACAGGTGGCGACGGAGGGGATAAAGTACCTGGGAGTCTTCCTGTCGGATACACCACATATGTCATGGGACAGGAATGTTGCCCCAATATGGGCACGGGTATGAAGGAGATTAAAACTTGGTCACATATGCCCCTCTCCATTATGGTCGATCGGCTATTTTTAAAATGGTATCGTTGCCGCACTTGCTCTACCAATTGCAGGACCATCCATACCTGATTCTCCAAACTTGGCTTCGCCAAGTCAATGCGGTGTTGGGTCAGTTTCTGTAGGTGGGGGCTTCCAAGGTTGCACTGCAGACTTGCTTCCAGTCCAGGTATTGCGGGGAGTTGGCCACGTCGTACATACAATCGTATTATATGGCATCCCATCTGCTCGTACTGAATGAATGGTGGTATGGGAATAGGCGGGACCCTCTCTATGCAGTGCAGCGATGGCGCATGTGAGAGTCTACCCTTTATACTATTTTGCACTCAGCAACCCTCCGCAACTCTCTGCCGCCTGCTACGCAGGTGGTTTTCCGGCTCTGGAATCGTGGCCCAATATTGAGGCGATTTAGTAGTGCGAAAAGGTACACCCAGCTGAGGGAATCAAACACCCTATCCATGTCTGCCAATAACAGGGCAGCCTGTTCCCCAAATACCTGGCTGGACGCCATGGCAACGTGGGACCGGCGAATATTATGGCGTGTAGCTCTCTGAGGCAAAAAGCACTATTTTTTTTTTTTTTTTTTTTTTAAACCTTTATTTCATCAAAAGTCTGGACACAGCTATTCAGCCGACAACCCGGAGGTTCGGCAGCTTCGACAGAGAAAGACAAGGAAGCGTCCACATTGCATTAAAGGAGCAGTGAAAAGATTCCATTTTTAAATAAACACAAACACACAACAAACCCCAGCAAGGCAAAAACACTGAATGCCCATGGTGAAAGCCCCCCAGGGGAGGTCAGACCCCAATCATCTAACAGTCACAGTTCTATGATAAGAGAAAGAAGGGGGACAGCAGAGGCCCAAGCAGTCAATTAATCATCACAGCTTATATACTGAGCTGGAAAGATTGTCAAGAAGAAAGTTGTTCCTCGGGGGGATCCAAATCAGGGGCAAGACATATTCCCCCCTATATTGATTCCACCGCCCCCAGATGGCGTGCCACTTCCGAGGGCGGCCTCTAGCGCAATACACTGTCTTCTCCCTGAGCATATTCCAATCCATATTTTCTTTCCACGCGGTCAATGTGGGGGGCCCCACGGAGCCCCACAATCGCGCTATATCTCTCTTAGCGACCATGTTACCCAGAGTCACCCATTGGGTCTGCGCCGCATTGTGATCAGTGGGCCCCCAGACATTCAGGAGACAACACCGCGCTTACGGCTGCATAGCAATGCCCGTCACCTCCCCCATCACTGCATGGACTCTCCTCCAGAATTCCGCGATGACACCACATTCCCAGATAATATGCAGGAAGGTACCCACCATACCGCATCCCCTCCTACATAGGCCTTCCTCAGAGAATCCCATATGAACCAGCCTTGGCCCCGTCACATACACTCGATGCAGTATTTTGAGCTGCACCAACCTCAGACGCGACGGGATCGCAACCTCCTTGGGAGAGGAAACAGCAGACTGCCAATCCTCATCATCCAACTCGAGTCCATCCCTAGTCCACTGGTCCCGCAGCCCCAGAAGCGTATCCGCCCGGACGTTTATCAATTTCTTGTAGATGAGCGAGATCGTGCTCTCAGGCATATGGCCATCAAGGATCCGGTCCACCAAAGGAGAAGACTCAGGCACCTTCTCACCCTCCACGAGGACTGACCGGAGGGCATGACGCACCTGAACATAGCGGAAAAACTCGGAAGCCCCCAGCTCATACTCCTTCTGCAACTCTTCAAAGGACTTCACCCTCCCCTTAATCACACATCTCCGACCCTGGAGATGCCGATCAGGTCCCATTTGTCAAAACCTTTCGTATGCCAAAGCCTGCCCAATCTTTCAGATTCAAACAACGGGGTAGCGAGGGTGAGCCTATCCTTCCAGCCCAGCGAGTCAGTTGCCATCTTCCACACACGCACCGCCACCCCAGTAGGCCCCGTGAGGGACGGATCCAGAGACCGCGAGTACAACGCCCTGTGATAGTTACCACCACGCAGCAACCACCTATCCATGGCATAACCAGGGCTGAGGGCAGGGCCATAGAGACCATGATTAATAGCGCTCAGCTGGGTGGCCCAATAGTAGCGTCGGATGTCTGGAAGCGCAATACCCCCATCATACCATGGTAGCGTCAACTTGGCAATTGCTATTCGAGGCCGCCCGTCCCACAACAATGTTCGTTGGAGGCTTTCGATCTCCCGAAAGTACTTGGCCGGTACCCAATCTAAAGTATTCTGCAATGCGTAGAGGAACCGGGGAAGAGACATCATTTTGAACAAGGCAGCGCGCCCAACGAGGGAGAGCGGCAGCCTCCGCCAACCCTCTACATCCCGCCGCAGTCGCGCCAGGGGGGGGAGCAGGTTCCTCTCATACCGCAAAGTGGAGTCCGTGGAGATAAAGATCCCCAAATACACGAAGCCCTGCTGAGCGATCTGGATTGAACAAGTTCGCGGGATCGGTGGAACCTCGCCACTCAGAACATATAAATACGATTTACTCCAGTTGATGACGAGACCCGAATTCCTACCGAAAGATGTAAGAACGTCACAGACCACTATCAGTGATTTCTTGGGCGAGGCAAGATACAACAGGATGTCATCAGCATATAGCGAAATGCGGTCCTCGTGTTCGGGCGACCATCTAAGTCCCCGTATATCCGGGTTCCAGCGTATCCACGCCGCCAATGGCTCAAGGGCGAGGGCGAACAACAATGGCGACAGGGGGCAACCTTATCGAGTGCCCCTCCCAAGCTGAAACGGAGTCGACGCCCGGCCATTTACCACCACACTCGCAAGGGGTCCGTCATACAGCAACCTCACCCAGCTCACAAAGCCATGGCCAAAGCCGAACTTGGCCAGCACCGCCCACAAATATGCCCATTCCACCGTATCAAAGGCCATCGTGGCATCGAGAGACGCCACAACGGCTGGTTCACGCAGCGTGCCCGCCCTGGCAATTACGCCATGAAGGCGCCGAAGGTTTAACGCGGTGTTACGATGCGGAATAAAACCGGATTGATCAGGGTGGCCAAGTCTCCAAGCACCCTGATCAATCGGGCCGCCAGGACTTTAGCCAGAATCTTCGGCTCGGCGTTAAGAAGGGAGATAGGCCTATATGAGGTACACTTATCTCGGGGTTTACCATCTTTGTGTATAACAACAATCGTCGCCAGTCGCTGATCCAACGGGAGTGTCCCACTCCCCCGCGCCTCCACGAACATGGCGCGCAGGTGAGGGGCAACCATATCCGGAAACAGCTTATACAAGTCAATTGGCAAGCCGTTCGGGCCCGAGGCCTTGCCCGAGTTCAGCGCGCGGATAGCTCCCGCCACCTCATCGACCGTTATGTCTCCGTCCAAATCGTCCCTATCTACATCGGAAAGACAGGGCAAAGCAATATCACGCAAGAGGTCACGCGAGTCCTCGGGCGGCCTATCCGACACTGAGGTATAAACCAAACGGAAATAGTCCATGAAGCACTGCACAATCCTCTCAGGTTCCACAATCACCTCTCCCCCCTCTCCCGTCAACTCCGGCACTACTCTATTAACCCATTCTTTTTTGTCCAGCCAAGCTAGGAGTTTCCCGGCCTTGTCACCAACATCATACAAACGGCCCTGCTGTTCCCTACTGAGGGTCTTAGCGACATTCGTTACCAGGTCCTTATACTCGGCTTGCTTCAAGCTCAGCTCATGCAGTGAGGCCATTGTAACCTCCTCCTCTAGCGCTCCCTCCAAAGCCACAATCTCCTCCTCAACCTGCATGACCTCGCCATCTCTCCGCCGCTTGGCCGCCACTACAAGGGAGAGAGCCTCCCCGCGCAGCACGGTCTTGAACGCTTCCCACAGCGACACTGCCGAGTCCACGGATCCCTGATTATCCTTGAAAAAATTTTTAACTGTCTTCACCAGTGCGCTGCGCATCTTGGGGTCTCGGAAGTACCAAGGGTTAATAGGAGCCACTCTTCCCCCTCCCTCACGGCCAACATCCAGCCTGACCCACACTGGCGAATGGTCCGATATACCACGCGCCATGTGCCTGGCCTCAGACACCATTGAGGCGTGCGCAGCCAGAGTGAGCAGGTAATCAATCCTAGAGAGGCTACCATGCGCTCCGGAGTGGAAGGTGTATTGGCTCTGTGTGGGGTGCAGGAGCCTCCAGCAGTCTATCAGGCCAAGTGTGTCAAGAAAGTCTGGAAGCCACTTCTGAGCCCCCCCCGTGTCTCTGGGCGGGTATCTATCCAGCAGCCCAGAGCCAACAGCATTGAAGTCACCCCCCACCACAAGCATACCCCCCGGGAGATCCAGCAAAGCCCTACCCAGATCTGTAAACGTGGAGGCCTGCAGGGCCGGCGGGACATAAACCGAAACTAAAACCAAAGTTCTTCCTTCCCACCGCCCCGCCACCGCCACAAACCTCCCCCTATCGTCAACAATGGTGGAGTCCACCTCAAATGGTAGCGAGGCTCTGACTAGGATGCCCACACCCCTGGACCCAGAGGAAAATCCCGAATGTGCTACGAATTTATAACCCTTCCTATTAAGAGCATAGCACATGTTACCGATAAGGTGCGTCTCCTGCAGTAGGGCGACATCCGGTAATGACCGTTTCAAGAATTGCAAAACAATCCCGCGCTTAATGCGATCCCCCAAACCATTAACATTCCAGCTAATAACACTTAAACCCCTACCCCCCATCCCCAAACGTAAGGAGGCCCACCCCACACCTGAAGAGCCACCATGGAACAGCCCTGAAAATAGTCAATACGCCTTGCAGAAACAAACCCCCCAACAACGAACCCAAAATCCCAACTATCCCCCCCACCCTGCACCCCTGCTGCAGCTTACAAAGCCCCCCCCAACTTGCAGTGTGCCTGTCGCCCTACCGAACCCAAAATCTACAAAAAGTACCCTAAGGGAGGAAAGAGCTCCCCTCGTCCTCCCACAACCCTCCGTATTTACTGCATTCTGTTCAAGTCATTAACTGGAGTCAAAACGAGTCAGTCCGGTTCCGAAGACATCAACCTTGTTCATCCCGGCCACTGTCCCCGTCTGCGGCAGTGTCCTCTCCCGTCCGTCGTCGGGGCAGAGCGTCCAGCCATTCCTCGGCCATGACAGGCGACTCAAAAAAGAATGTTCGGTCCTCGTACACCACACGTAGTCTCGCTGGGAAGAGCATGGCATATTTCAGTTCCCTCTCCCGAAGCCGCCTCTTCACCCCCAGGAAGCCCTGCCTCTGCCTCTGCACCTGCTGGGTGAAGTCAGGATAGAAATTCACCGAAGCGTTCTGGAAGGGGACCGGGCCCGTGACCCTCGATGCTTGCAGGATAGCGTCCCGATCTCGAAAGTGAAAGAGCCGGGCGACAATCGGCCTCGGTGGGGCTCCCACCTTGGGCCTACCACCCGGCACCCTATGTGCCCTCTCAACTGCGAAAAACTTTCCAAGACCCTTAGGCTGCAGATGGTTAAGCACCAAGTCCTCCACTAGCAGGTCTACAGAAGTCTCGTCCGAGGACTCCGGGACCGCTATAACGCGCACGTTGTTGCGCCTGGCCCGGCTCTCAAAGTCCTCCAGCCGACGGGCGGCGAGATCACTCTCGGTCCGCAACTTACGGACCTCGGTCTGTAGTTCCGAGACATCAGCGGCGAGGCCCGTGGTCTTGAGGTCCAGGGTTTTAACTCGTTCATTCGTTTTGCCCAAATCCGCACGGATCAGATTAACGTCCACCAAGATGGCATCCACTTTGTGCGCCAGGGCATCAAACTGTCTCCCAATCGAAGTCTGCAGTCCGTCGAGCGCTCCCATGACATCCTGGAGCGAGAGCTCCGGGGCCAAGGGTGAGGCAGCCTTCTGTGCATCCGGCGACTGGCTCGGTCCACCCGGTGACCCCTTCTGCTGGGCGTAGCGGTCCATATTGTTGGCCTGAGTATAGGCTCCCCGCCTGGTGGCCTTAGGCTTCGGCCGATCCACCTCTGCTTTGCCCGACATGGTTGGCTCAAGCAGGTCGGTTCAATCAGGACGACCCTCTCTCAGCGAAAGGAGGCAGGAGTGCGCAGTCCTGCGATGGGCCACCAGAGTAGCGTCCAGAGCGTCCAAATAATAATAAGGCAGCCGAGAGCACTCCCTGGGCAGGGCCAACAAAGGACGAGAAAGTGAAAGTGAAAGGATGTAGACCTCCATCCGGTAGTTCACACCTCGCCTGGCCGCTGTTGTTCAATTAGAGGCCGGGCATCCTGCCAACTCCAGCCCCTGGCATCCTTCGGAGATAGGCCTCAATCTTCCGCCATGCATAACTCCGGTTCTCGGTGGGCGATCCGACCGCGGGTAGCATCAATCGCCTCCCTGACTAGTCATCTGCACGATGCCATGCATGCAAACAGGATTAGAGACAGGATAGTCGACGGAGGGCACGAGGGTCTCGGGAGCTCAAGGCTCACGTGGCCATCTTGGTCAAGCGCTAGGCTCCTCCCTTTCTTGTATTGCAAAAAGCACTTTTGATCAGGATTGATCAGGTTTGTTATATGTGGTTGAAGACGATTGGCTAACGCTTTGGGCAAAATTTTGGCTTCAACGTTTAATAGCAAAATGGGGCGGTACGAGGCTGACCGGGTTCATGAAAAACAACCACCTCAGCGACCCCGATCCACCGCCTCGTCCACTACCATGAGAAAATGGGCCCCAATTTGGAGAAATATTTCTTTAAAAATTTGCACGGGAATCCATTAGGACCCAGTGCCTTGCCAGAGTTCAAATCTCCCAGTGCCGCGCAGAGCTCCTCCGTGGTGAGCAGGGCATCAAGGTCCGCCCTTGCCTCATCTAAAAGGGCCGGGAAGGTAAATCATCTATGAGACAAGGTATAGTGTCGTCCTGTAGGAGCTCCTTAGGGGTGCAGAGCTCTGCGAAATAGCTCGCAAAGCTCTCTGCAATTAAGGAAGGGTCGCTGAGAACTCTGCCATCCGGGCCCAGTATGCTGGGAACAGCCTGGGGGTACAGGGCCCCTTGGCACAGCCTATGTAGAAGTTTGCTGGACTTGTCCCCCCATTGATAAATTCTGCTACAGGATGCCAGCCGGGACTCGTCCATCAGAATACCAGCATGAGTTTGCTTTGCCAGCAACAGCTGACGGCACGCCAGACCCCTGCCCTCCCCGCTACTACGCTGCTTGAGTTCTATCATTTGGGCCTCTGACCTCAGGAGTGATTCCCGGTGGAGTTTACGCGCCGCCGTACAATAGGAAATGTCAACACCCCGCAGCGTTGGCTTCAATGCCTCCCATAGGGTTTCCGCTCTCTTCTACCAATCCCACATTTAGGTCTAAGTATTACTCGATTGCCTGATCCATAGGCATCCGATATTGCTCATCATGCAATTGCCAGGGGGAGAGACGCCAACAAAAGGCCTGTCTCTCAGGGCCTATCTGTATCATGAGGACCACCGGGGAATGATCCGACAAACCCCTTGGGAGGATCTCAGCAGCCGAGGGCACAAATATATAGTCCAGGCAGGAGTAGGAATCGTGTGGATCCGTCCAGTCCAGCCCCACCACCAGGGATCTCAGTTTGGAGACCTGATGCGCATGGGAGTAGCCCCCTGTTCACCATCTATCTCTAGACAGGTACATTACGTCGTTCAAGTCCCCCCCACTACCGCTAGTCCTTCTGGTATATCAGACCATAGGGTCGTGAGGCACTTAACTAGGGCCCACAACAGCGGCAGGGGGCATACACGCAACCCAGCACCCCCGTTCCTCGTATAGGGAGCCCAAAGGAAAGATGTATCTCCCCCGAGTGTCCGTACATGTCTTCACATGTTTATATGGGATCCTACGGTGAATCAGGATCGTGCCTCCCCGAGACCCCCTGGTGAAACCGGAGTGGAACACTTGAGTGTAGCCATATCTGAGACGACACAGCACTTTGGTTCCCATTAGATGAGTCTCCTGGAGCATCAGGATGTCTGCATGATAACGCTTGGCTAGCTGAAGTATAGCCCCTCTTTTTACTTTATCCAGTGCCCCTCTGACATTCCGACGAACTATTTCGAATGTCGGCCCACATGGGCACGCACCTTATCTATGGGGAGCCCCATAATAGATCTAGGAACTCTGGTATGTGGGACGTTTATCAACCAATAAGTGAGCAGCGGCCGTGCAGGGCAGTGACGCAGCGCAACTAAACAACATATGTTCCCCAATTCCTCCATACCTCATAACTGCTGAATTACCTGTCGTGGCGGAGGTGGCTTGCGAACCCAAACGAGAGCCCCCACCTGCCCCCGCCAATGGTTTCCCAATAACCAGCCCATGAACAACGGGCGTTCCCCTTGACTATAGAACGTCTAACAAAGGTACTAGCCCCCCTCTCGCCTCATTGGCCGGGGCATGCTTCTCCAGCTACCCCCTTCTTTCATAGCTGCTACGAGGCCAAAGTCCCTTGTTGAGGCATTGATGTGGATCTATTAGAGTCACTGCGGGACTTTGATCGCCGTCTGGATCGCGACCTTCTGTTTCCTTTAGGCTTGGGCTTTGGCGCTCTTTGGTTGGCACCGCTGGATGACGAGTGCGATTCCAGCCTGGGCGGCATATGAGGCCGAATCTTCACCGTCTCGTCCGTCCAGCTAAAGACGTTTTCTGGCGTCTTGAAGAATAGCATGCGTGATTGATACAACACCCACAGCCTGGCTGGGTATAGTAAAGCGTACAGAAGTTTCACATCCCGGAGGCGGGCTTTTGCTGCCATGAATGATTGTCGCTTCTGCTGGACTAGCTGCGTATAGTCCGGAAATATAAGGATACAGTTGGAGGCATAAGTCAGGGTTTTTTTAGCTCTGGCTTGCTTTAAGATCGTGTCCCTGTCGTGGTCGTTTAAGATCTTCACGATGACCGGCCGCGGCCTGGTGCCCGGAGGTGGCTTCTGCATCAAGGCCCTATGGGCCTTCTCGATGATGAAGCAGCGGGACAACGATTCCGGGGGAAGCCAGTCTGTGAGCCACTGGGTCAGGAACCGCTCCATGTCCCCACCTTCACACCCCTCAGGGAACCCCACAAGGCGTAGGTTATTTCTTCTGGCCCTGCCCTCCGCATCTTCCACCCGAGATGCCAGACCTCTAGTTATATTTTGCAATGACGCCACTTTTTTCTTTAAGGTGGTGACAGAGTCCTCCACCTCTTATATCCTGGTCTCGGTCTCCATGATACGCTCCACGGCATTCCGCAGATCTTGTCTAATGAGCATAACATCTGAGCCCACCACCCCAATTTTCGCATCCAAGGCGTCTCTGGACTGCATTATAGCCGCCATTATTGCGGCGTTGTCTGGCTTGCCTTCCGTTGCATCTCCATGTTCTGATGTCAGGGTCCCCGCACTGGTGTAGCGATCTAGTGTACTCTGCTTAGAGGACCCTCCTGATGTCTTGTCCTTCGTCATGATGCAAAATTGTCTCCAGCTCCTCAATTTCACACCGCTAGGCCGCCCGAGTCAGGCCCCCGCCAAAACAGCGCTAATATATCCCGTGGTGTGGGGATCGTACCTTCCTTTCCCTTGTGTCCTTCTCTGCACGTTGGCTCCTAAGGTAGCGGGCCCCAGGCTGAGGCCTCCCACCCACAAGCTGAGATCTAACCCTACCACTTCCTCAGCCTGTCGTACCTCCTCCCCCCTAATGGGTGTCCCGCCCCCTGCCTGCTCACCGATCCTGATCCGCAAGGGTGGTGCGTCACAGGGCCCGCGCTCGACTCCAGCTCAGTATGCGCCATCTCCGGGCCTCCTCGGCAGAATAGATCGCCACTTTCTATGGGCCCCAACTGCCAAAGTTACAGCGTCCACCCCGTGGGCCTATATCCGGTGCAGGCCGGGAGGTATGGTCGCAAATTCCAGCCTGATCTCCCATGCTTGGGGCTCCCCTCTTCCTCTAGGCCACACAGTTATCGGTCCGGCCCCCGGCGGCCCAGTGCCCAGTCCAATCGCTCGACGCACTATTGTCTACACCCCTCCCTGTGGCCTGATCCGACCGCCGAGGCAAAGCAATGGATGGGGGAGGGGATAGGAGGACACTCACCGGGCCGTCACCTGGATCTTCCCCAGGGCTCGAGTCGGGGTACCACGCGGGTGGACGGCGTCCCCCCACTTATTTTACCAGGTTTTTCCGGGTGGACGCCGTCCCCCCTGCCCAAAAGCTGGACAGCATTGTGTGAGCAGAGAGCCCGGGTGGGAGGGAAGTTTACCGTAAATTGCCAAAGATATGCTAATATTTGTAATTGGAGACTTTAAGAGGCACCGGTGGTGTGTGCAGGCTGGAGTGATTGGGAGGCGGAGCGAGCAGGCGTTGGCGGTTAACGCTTGGAATGTGTGTCCTTCTGAATCGATTCTTGTGCACTTTTGAGCACTTCGTTGTGCAACTGGGGCACCCCCTCGGGGGAGTGGGGGGAGGGGGGGTTGCAAAGGACATCGAGGAACAGACCAGGGGTAGCAGTGCTGTGAAATGCCCCGTCATCTAAAGGCATATGAATACTCATGAGATTCCTGTTGTGACGTCACTTCCGGTGACAGCGTCCCCCCACTTCTTTTCATGAGATTCCTGTTGTGACGTCACTTCCGGTGACAGCGTCCCCCCACTTCTTTTTTTAGGACTTGTGCCCTGATCTTCCCGAACTCGCGCACACCGTCTCTGCTGCCGCCGATTCTCCAGGCAGGCTCCCAGGAGCTATCACGGCTCCCAGCAAGCCCTCGCACTCGCGTCTCCCTCAATGGCACCGCGTCTGCCGTTTTAGCCTCCAGCGGCCGTACAGGAAGCTCCATCGCGATACCGCCCACTAAGCTGCACAGCTCGTGGGCCACAGCCGCTGCTCCCAGATCACTTTACAGCACTTCTGCTCGCTGTGATAGCCGCCGCCCTACTCTACCTCTCCAGCGGGAGCTCTTTCAGGGGCAAAGTGGCCGTTGAGGCAGGATAAATGCAGGATATTTCGTAGGGCTTAGCGAAGCTCGCCTAACACTCGTCCACCATGATGGATCGCTAGGCCCCCCCCCCCCCCCCCCACTCTGGGTTTTGAGCTCGCACCGGAGCGCGAGTTCTCCCTTCTGAGGTTGTGGGGATTCCTTCCCGCTCTGAGGTTCGAGCCTTGCTCCCTTCGGACCGGGTTTCCGGGTCAGTGTGCATGAGGCTTTCCACTGTCCTCGTAGACTTTCCTGAGACCCTTACGTGGAGGGTAATTACATAAATTCTTCATTGCAGTTGCCATGCCTGCCCGGAGCTCTTCACTGGCAGAATTCTACCGCTCTATCCAGGCAGCAGGAGACACCGGTGCCTCAACCCTGTTCCGTGTTGCACTCTGTGTCGATAACAGAATGTGATGAAGCACAGCTGCAACGCATGCTCTTTAATTTTTACATATTTTGCTGGAGACGCTTAACATCTGTTAACTTTGTTCATGCTGGAACTTTCTACCTAAGGGAGTGTTACTTCAGTTTCTTTATTTTCATCGCACCTGGTTCTTCTTCTTTTGGATCACTGCGGCATGTGGTGGAAGTAAGTGTGTTTGTCCATAGTATACATTGTCCACTGCAACGGGAAAAGGGAGCGTATAGTTTTTGTACAAAGTGTCTCTCTTTTTGCCTTACTGCAGGACACATGAGACTAGCCTGACTGTCTTAGGGAGAATAGACCTGGTTCTTCCTTCCTTCCGTGGACGGCACTCACCTGTTGTATCCACCACCACCTTCTCCTTTTTTGTGTTTTATCCCTTTTTTCCCTTTCCCCAACGTGGTATCTTTTGTTAGGGTTGTGTACTTATTACTCGCAGGAGATACCATAGGGGAGAGAAGGTTATCTAACCGCGTACATCGCCCGTGCTTGTCGCTGGACAACAGGTTAGTGGTATTCCAGTCTGCCTCCTGACAGTTTCCTTCTTGGACCGTAAAGCTACTAAAGGACGCATCGTCCCTTCGTGCACTTATGATTTCAATTTTGTACAAAATGCTGCACTGTCATGAATATTTCAGGGACCAGCTTGTGGCCGACTTCTGGTTGCAGATCCGGCTCCACAAACAGCCCGCATCTGCAACCAGAAGTGGGCCACAAACATCTAAAATGGTGGAGGCACACTATCAAGCACACAGGATACTGTGCCACTCATCAGCTGAAAACTGTGCAGAAACACAAGTGGGCATCTTTTGGTGGTGAGCAGTAATTAATGATAGCCCCTGTGGCTCATTTCACTTCTCTTCGACATTAATTCTTCTGAATTGACAATAATACAAGAATATCACTTTTAAATGATTGTGCAGGATAGCTTGAGGAACGTGCCTACTCCAGAAGCATCTTCTGCAACATGTAGCTACTTTAAATTTGAATAGCCGCACACTGCCTAATTATATAGGCTCCACCCCTTTTAGGAACCCCTTACGTTTTTTCATCCCACTTACAGTCCTGGGTATGCACAGGGATGGAGCAATGAAGGCATGCTCTTCACCCACCCATCAGGTCGCCTCGTCACCTACAAAGGGAGAATGGGGGGGTGTCAGGAAAGACACTGACATTGTGGGAGATGACACCCATCACTCTAACGAAGCCTACATCCTGCTTGATATGTGCAAAATAATGAATGCTCAAAAATAGCTCCAAATCTGGGCTCTGAATAAATGTAAAGGAGTAATATCAGGGACAGTAAAGACTGAAAATAAACAAAATGTTAACTACGGCCTTATAACAAAAAATTCTTATACACTCCTGAATAATCACTTTTGCAACTTCTCATCAAATAGCAGTATTTCGCCTCTACAAACTGACATGCAACAGAACCTGATAATAGATTTTTAGATCGAAGTACGGTGATATATACAAATAACTGGCACGGATCGCCTGGTTATACACCAGTTAACTCAGGGAGAACCACAAACTCCTAGCCTCAAAAGTTAATTACATCGGTGATGAGAAACATAAACAGTATTGGCCCGTCCCCTGCCAAAGTGGGGGGGCAGGCCAGAGGAGGAAGAGGGAAGGTGGGAGGTGGGGAGGGTTCGTGGACAAAAACATAAAAAATAAAATAAACTTACCACAGGTACTCACTCTTCGTGCTTCCGGCCCTGGGCCTTGTGGCCAATCCTGAAGCTGCTCTCCCATGAGAGCAGCTCCAGGATTGGCCTGAGCGTTGCATTGGCACTTGCGCTCCCAGGCAGACTGTGAGCCTGTGCCTGCTCTCTCCAGCCCCAGCAACGCAGCTGAGGCTGGAGAGAGCTTCACTGCGCATGAGGGGTTTGGCCGGTCTGAACACCTCACGCGCAGTGAAGGGAATGCCCACCACTCCCCCACCAGCAGTGTCACCCCCTGGATCTGCCCCAGGACTCATCAGTCATGGGGGTGGGTCCAGGGGATTAATATAAAACAATAATAAAACCAGTTTTATTATCGTTTTATTTGCTGGATATGCTGGGGGCGGCGCTCCTCCGCTATAATGGAGCGGCTGCCCCTGCTTATAAGAAGAAAACTAGCAAACACGATTGCTCACTCCTAGAATGCAGCAACAGCGCCATCTACTGTTGTATGCACTTAACTTTCTATGTAAAACCTAACCATTCGCATTGAATCCAAAACAAAAGAAATAAGTAAGGCACGAACGAGGAGGGCAAGCAACAAAGAACTATATATTGTGGGGATCAGTGTTTTAACAAGGGTGCCATAGCACAGGAGCAAGTTAGCAATATATACCGGGCTTACACGTACTTCTTTCAGAGGCGAGCCGCAGCAATTAGCGGGCCCCTGGGAAATGATTCTGAGCTACGTCTCAGCGGCGCACACTGCCTCTACCAGGGCTGGAGTCGGTCCGACAGAGAGCTAGGTGAGGATGAGGGCAGGTAAAGAAAGCCAGCAACCTGCGTGCTTGCTTTTAAAAGCCTATCCTTCTGCCGCGACTCAAGCAAATGACATCACGGAGGCAGATGAGGGCGGGGCTGCAGGTCAGCAGGTCAGCATGCAAGACAATGATTGTCTGCGCATGCCCCTTTGACCTTTTCCCTGCGAATGCGGCAACCGAGGAATCACAACAGCAGAAATGGCGCTGAATCCGTGACTGCTATTATTTTCTCTGGGGGCCGCATGGAAAGGCCTGGCAGGCTGCAAGTGGCCTGCGGGTCGTACTTTGAGTACTGCCGCTTTTGAGCATGAGTACAGTGCCTTACAGACTACACGAGATCCGCCATTACAGATGCGACAGACATCCGAATACATAATAGATCACAGTGCAGTGGCCCAAACTGTACTTTCCAACAGGGCAGTTACTATTTTTTACCCAACTCCAAGGATTGTTTGAAGACTTACATAACAGGACCGAATGACCTTTCAGTAAGTAACTTTTTGACTTATTTATTGCTTCAAGGCCTCGAAAAATGCCCAGACCTGCGCACTGAAATGGGGCGAAACGTGTTGGCTGTTATTTCTCGGATGCGGAGAATCTCAAATAAATAAATCAACATCAAATTTCTACAATCTTTTCTTCCCCCAACTCCAAGGATTGTTTTGAAGACTTACATAACAGGACCAAATTACTTTTCACTGAGTAACTTTTTGACTTACTCATTTCTTCCAAGCCTTGAAAATGTCCCAGGCATGGCGAGCCACATATCGGCTGTTATTTTTTGGTTGCAAAGAACCTAGCATAAACAAATCAAGATCAAAATATACACAGTATTTTGTTAGTCTAGTTCAATATTTTTTTGAATATTGTTACTAGTACTTCTAATGTTCTATTTATTGAAGGAACTGTAAGAGACTGTATGAATTGGCATTACTGAATTTGGATGTAAATATCCATGTATCTCTTAGAAATTTCGGATTTTTCATACTGTGAGGGGCGGGGATCATGCCCTCAAAGGAATACTTGCATACTTTCTAACATTTAACTAACACAGTATTACTAGAATACTTGAATCTTTTTCCCTTAAATCATGAATGGAATCAAGCCTAAATAGACTTGGTATTTGGCAACCACATCATTTGGCAGCACTGATGGTGAGCTCTTAAGAAAAACATTATTTGCTACAGTTAATTACGTATACTTCAGTGCAGTAGGTCTCAGGCTCTGCAACATAATGAAGTTCTTGAGCTTGCGGATCTGGAAATGATGACCAGGCTAACTCTAGGATGTATAGGAGGAGGAAAGACCTGGCACATGTTCTTAATGAAACCTTTCAAGCTCCAGTTTTATCCAAGACCTTTTGATTTTACTATTACTAACATTATCTTACTTCTAGGTGCTTTCAGTCAGCCCTCTTCATCCATTGGTCGCACATCTCCTCTCAGTGCTTCTGGAAAATGAAGGCATTGCGAAGATGTCGCCACTTTCTTCCTATGGAGTGTAGGAAGACGGTGGTCTATGCTCTCATTACTTCTCAGCTTGATTATGCCAACAGCCTCTTCATTGGCCTCCCTGACTATCTCATGAGGAGACTTCAACGGATCCAACATGCAGCAGCCAGGCTAATTAGAAATGTGCCCCTACGATATCACATCACCCCCCACTTGCAAAGCCTGCACTGGCTGCCGGTGAGGAAGAGAGTGATGTTCAAGGTTCTGGTCTTAGCCCACAAAGCTCTAAGAGAGGTGGGCCCGCTCTATTTGAGGCTTAGGCTCCAAAAATACCAGAACGTCAGAACTCCCAGATCCAGCAACCTGAACCTCCTGGTCATTCCGCGCTTTAGAAAAGCGAGGACGGGAGGGCGTGCTTTCTCCGTGAGAACGGCTACATTGTGGAATACGATGCCCAATTTCCTGCGTCAGATAAGGGCGGAACTACCTTTCAGGAAGGCACTTAAAACGTGGCTATGTGGCCTCCCTAGTACTGTCTAACCATGTAGGCCTCTCTCTCGGTCCCCCCTCACTGGATGGATGCTAGCGCCGGGACACCTCCGTTGGAGGTAGCTGTTGCACTCTACAAATGCTAATAATAATAATTATGTCATTTACGTTCTTCTCCCTCCCACTACAGCATAAAGCATGAGGCAGTGGATGAGCCCACTTCACTGTGAGTGACTGCATTCTTCCCCTACACAAGGAGCCCATCAACATACAAAGTATTTCCCTTAAGTGCCAGGGACTACTATTGAAATGTGTGGTTTTTAGGCCAATTATTCGTGCTTTTAGCCGTTTCACTTTGGAATGGTGAAGGTCCTGCGGCTTACCTACAATAAAGATTAGCAAAACCGTAGCAAAACAAAACAAGCATTGACAATGGAGGAAGGCTTACAGCCAACGCCAAACATACTGGCTTTGGCAGTGCTT
This sequence comes from Triturus cristatus, assembly GCF_964204655.1. Lineage (NCBI taxonomy): Eukaryota > Metazoa > Chordata > Amphibia > Caudata > Salamandridae > Triturus > Triturus cristatus. The sequence goes on along the minus strand of NC_140589.1, from coordinate 155,035,315 downwards.
TTTTTAAAATGGGAAAACCTAAGCATCTTCTTTGGCAACCTCGGATTCAGCCATGCCTGCCTGCAACGGAGTGGCCTGCCAGCAGAGATCAAGAGTAAACATGGTTTGTTTATTGTTCTGTAAAGTGTATGTTGCAAAACAAATTGCTTTCTAGGCTCTTTTGTGAGTGGTAAATTGGGTGCTACCGAGGCAGATCGTATGTTTGTGTTTTTCTACTAAAATAGTGCAAATACACTTTATTTACCTGACATGTTAAATCTCAGTTTCCTTAGGAGTATGGAGAAGCTGGACTTCCACTCTGTCTGCTAGTATTTTGTATGCCTGTTGTATCCCACATGTTGTTTTTATGCATGATGCAGAGGCTGGGCATGCTGATATTCCCATGTCCCTTCATCCTCGTCCCAGTCATTACTTTTGAGGTGACTTCACCTCCCACAAGAGAAAGGAACAGGAAGTTAGCTGAAAACCCCACCCATCCAGGGTACCTAAGGTTAGCTTCCAAAAGGTCTCTTCCTGTTTTTTTATCCAGTTTGTGACTGAGACAGGGGCTTGTAAAGGAGCAGATGGAGGTAATCCTTGCCAGGCCTGGGTTTTTGATACTCGCTCCCCTTTGGGTCGGCCAGTGATAGGCAAGTGGATGACACAGGGTAGCTCAACCTCAGGGATCCACTGAGGTATAGGAAGGTGCATTCCTGAAAGAAGCTCAGCATGAGGCAGATTGCTGCCACCGCTGGACCTATGCTTGGGTACATGTGCGGGATTTGAGAGCTGGGTCGCTTGTTCCTTGTGGGGTAACGCTGTATGCAGTTGTGCGCCTGCTGAGTTCAGTGTTTTAAACCTCAGGGTCAAGGACGTGTACCTCGAAAGGACGGGCTTTTATTTTCTGCAGCACATCTATTTCTTATTAGCCTCCGTGCAACGGTAAGTATGGCAGTTTCTACTTGGAAAGGCTGGTTGTTTTTATGTAGGCATATTGGCAATATGGGCAAACATTTTGCAAAAAGGAAGTAGGTAGAGGTCTCTTCCTCTGGACAGTCGTCTCCCCTCCCTCCAAATGATGCAGAATTGAGAATGTGGATCCTGCCCTAGCAAAATCTATCCAGAGGAATGAAATGGAAAAGGTGAACGCATTACAAAACCCTCCTCTCTCATCCAAACCCGGCAATGCTAATGCATTGGACTATGTGGCATCCAGCTCAGATGACGGTACTATGGATCCTGGTCCATCTGATTAAAAACAGACATACACTGACAAAGACTGAGTACTTGAAATTATGGGAGCATTGAATTTCCTATTATTGAAGTATCCAGAACTTCTACACATCCTGTTCTCAGGCAATTTAACAAGGGTCCTCCCTTGATCTTCCCATACATGAGCATGTGGTCTTCAGAAAATGGAAGGACCCGGATAAGATTTCCCTAGCAAAATGTATGTCTGAGCTCTATCCTCTGGATCAGATGGATAAAACAATGCCTAATTCAGTAGCTGTGGATTCCATGGTAGCCAGCCCAGATAAGTGGGAGCAAATATACAGATGAAGAAAGCATGTTTAAGGACCAGATGGTTAAAAAGATTTATTCCGCTGGAGACTGGAAACAGTGACTATTCTTTATAGTCTCTGATCACTGAATTTAAAGGTTTTTATAAAGCTATTCAGAAGGGAGTAGAGTACTAAGAGTGCTCTACTCTTTTGGATGCAATTGAAGAACAAATTGAATTTATAGAGGACATTTAATTTGTTGTGTGAGAGCTGCCAGGGAGGCATAACAGCAGCCAGAAGGAATCTGGGTTGTGTGAATGTCATGCAGATTCAGCACAACGTCTACAGCTTCAAGTGTGCCATTTGGAGGCACAAACTGGAGCTGAACTTGAGGAGAAACTTCACAAGTTATTCAAAGAAATGAAATACTCCACTTTCCTGTGGTCTGTAGTCACAGTCTCCTCCTCTTATTCCAAATCTTCTGTCCGACAACCCTATACAAGATATTCACAGACTCAATCTTTTCCTAAGGAGAATAACAGAAAAGGATATAGAAACCAGATGAAGCAGGAGCTCTTCTCCATCTAAAACCCGGCACTCCCGACTATCAAGAAAATGGCCTAGAGTGGCCAATAGGAGGAAAGGTATTGTTTTTTCAGGAAGATATGGGAAAAGTCTGCCTCAGATTCTTGGGTGATTCAAGTAGTGATGAAAGGCTATCAAATACATTTCATTTCATTTTCTGCAAAATTCGGGACCATGATTATGCCCTATTCCAGGACTATGACAAAGAAACAAGCCTTGGAGTAAGAGCTTAAGAAGGTATTATTGAAGAATGAAGTCACTCCAGTTTATTTCCATGAGAGAGGGAAAGGTGTCTTCCAGAGTGTTTCTAGCACCAAAATCATCAAGAGATTTCAGAATGATCATCGATCTACACAGACTGAATTTTTGGATAAGAAATTTCCTTTAAAAATGGAGACTTGGGGGGCCTGGCTAGGACAACAAACATGGTGGACACGCTCTAACGATGCTCCACTCGTCCACGCCACAATAACTTTAAATCCGCCTTAAATCCTGTACCGAGCGGAACAAATTAATCTCCACCGACGGCAAGTAGATCCAGTGCCCGTCTGGAGCTGCGACACGCTAAAGATTGACCGCGTGGCGTGTGCTGCGGCTGATCGAGACGAGACGCAGATCTGGGCCTACTCGATTCGGCGGCCGCCTCTGCGAACATCCAACGGCCAGGGTGAGGCCCACAGAGTGGGGGAGGACGATCGTGCTCCCGAAGGTGCCCCCGAAGGTGAGCTGGAGCAGCGGGCGACCGGCGGGGGGGCTCCTTAGACATTCACTGAGCAGGCACGCGGCGGGCCCGTGGCGGGAGGGGGCCCGTCCGGCCGCAGGCACGGCATTGCATCGGGAGCCCCCCCCACTGCACAACTAAGGCAACGAGCTCCGTTATTGGACCCGATGCAGCCGACGACATTCGAGCCCTGTGGGACGCAGCTGCGATGGCGGGTGCTATGGTGGGGCTGAGGCCAGTTTTGGGACGATGGTGCAGCGGTGCCGCGCCCGGCGGCCCTGCCGCGGCCCATTTAGTACTTTGATACCTTGGCAGCTCTGGGACATAAGGCCTGTGCCCCGTGGGGGTGTGACCCGTGGCCCCCGCGGAGCGGGGCGCCGCAGTGATCGCGTGAGTGGCTGGAGGGGGTCACCTCCCCCCGGGCTGACTGGCGGTGATCTGGAGCTGAAGAGGCAGTGTTGAGCCTGTAGGCCGACAGGACACCTTCTAGATCCGTGCCCCAGCAACACTCCCCCGTGTTGAAATTCCATACTGTGATGGTGGAGGCAGGCGACGCACGGGACAATTGAGAACATTGGCTGGCCCCTTGACCCCCACCCCCGGCCAGGTGTCAGACCTAGTGGGAGAGTACGGCCCCGTGTGGCCTTAAAAAGACGGAGGAGCCCTCATTAAAGTCAGACCTGCGGGGGAGGACGGCGGGTCGGAGGTCAGGCGTGTCTGGTCTCATTAGGGGGCCTGCTTGGCTGGTCGCAGCGGCCAAGCTAGGTTCAGTGCGGCTTGCGGTCTAGGGCGAACCGGAGTCCGTGAGGCCCAGCCCGTGGTTCGATCCCCCGACGTGGTTGTGAAGAGCAGCGAGTGGATGTGATCCGTGGAGAGGGCCAGGCGCATCGACATAAACCGTGGCCGCCAACCCTCCGCTGCCCGGAAGCCAGAGGACCATTTCTGCCCACCATCGGAAAAGACAAGTAGGGTGGTGCTAGCCCCAAACAAAGCACCCTTGATCATTATACAACACCCCCCGGTGGGGCTGCCGGAGGTGATACCGGTGGAGCGACCTCCGATAATGCGGCTCTCCTGGCTGCCATCATGGAATCAAGGAACGCGCTAGATGCAAAAATTGGTGCTGTAGGGTCTGAAGTCTCCATGATTCGACAGGACCTCCAGAACGCTGTTGACCGCATCACAGAGACAGAGACATGCATTTCAACAGTCGAAGATCAAGTAACAACCCTCCAAAAGAAGGAGAACAAACTGGCGATGGTGGCCCAGGAGATGGCCTCACGAGTAGAAGATGCTGAGGGTCGCGCCAGATGCAATAACCTGAACTTCGTGGGTCTTCCGGAGAGCTTCAAGGGCACTTCCATGGTCCGATTCATCACCAAATGGTTAAGGTCCTTGTTGCCTAACGACACGCTGTGTACTTGTTTTGTTGTGGAAAGGGCACATCGGGAAACCCCCTCCTGGCGAGAACCCGAGGCCAGTGATCATTCTTAAACTACGCCGATAGGAACGCTATTCTGCAATTCACCAGAACCCATAAGGATAAGCTATTGTTTGATTTGCGCCATGTCATGGTCTTAATGGACTACACCAGGCTGGTGCAGCAGCAACGCCAGTCCTTTATGGCTGCTAAGCGTGTGCTCAGAGATCTCAACATACAGTACATGTTGCTGTACCCTCTGAACCAGGCCATACATACATGTCTTCGGTTTATGGATTATTGTCCCGATTAGATTACATTTTTATACCGCACCGATATATCCACTGGATCTCTCATATATCCCATTTACCGCGGAGACTTTCCGACCACTCCCCAGTCCTACTCAAAATTTATATCGACTCCCAAAAAACCCCCTTCAGATGGCGAATGTCCCCCTGGCACCTCTGTGACCCATATTCTCAGGAGATTCTGGCTCAGGGGGTGACAGATTATCTTTCGGCAAACGTGGCCTCAGACCCATCCAAGATTATTTTGTGAGAAGCCATTAAGCCCACAATCCGTTGAGTTGATATATGTTTCCGTGCGGGTAACAATCGTGAACGCCGAGCACAGCTAGAAGACTTTGAGTGCCGCCAGAGGAACTTAGAGGCTCAACTTGTTGCTGATTTCAGTCTAACTCACCAGCATAATCTACTCCTAGCGCAACAGCGCGTGCAGCAATATCTGACTCATGAGGCGAAGGAAATATGGCTAGCCTCACAACATCGGATATACCAATGGGGAGACAAATCCAGTAAAATGCTTAATAGATTATGCCAAGCCACTAAATACCTCTCGAGAGTGCCCAAGCTGCGAGGGTTAGATGGAAACTTGAGCTCCTCTCCCTTTGTTGCCAGGAAGTTCGCTCGATACTATTCCGCGCTTTAGAGACGAAGTGAGCAATTATCAGAAGATCAAATTGCCGAAATTTTTAAGGACATTTCCGACCATATGAGAAATCAACTGGATGCCCCCATCACAGTAGACGAGCTCACTACAGCTCTTGCCAGTATCCGTCCGGGTCGTGCCCCAGGACCAAACGGTTTCCCTGACAAATTTCTTAAGCCGCATGTGGGCGTATTGGGCCCGCATTTTGTGGCGGCATTACACGAGGCCTACGACCAACATGTGCTGCCTCAGGATTGGCGACATGCGGAGATCGGCCTGAAGCCTGGTCGCCTGCCGGAAGAGCCGTCGTCATATCGCCCTATTTCTCTTATAAACTTTGAGCCCAAAGTCCTCGCCGATCGTCTCATGCATTCAAGATTTGATCCATCCTGATCAATCCGACTTCATGCCACATCGCTCAACCAGACATAACATACGTCTGGTCCATAACGTATGGCGAAGGCTACAAGGCTGGTCCACCCTGCACCGACTCTGCTGGCCGATATCGAGAAAGCCTTCGACTCTCTCAGCTGGACGAATCTGTTACAACTCCTTGATGCTGTCAATTTCGGCCCCCGCTTCCTGACCTACGTACGATTACTATATACGGACCTAACAGCCTCAGTTAGGATTGTGGGTCATCGGTCGGCCCCCTCTCCTATCAGCCATGGCACAAGACAGGGCTTCCCCCTATCACCGTTATTATTTGCCCTAGCGGTGGAGCCTCTGGAGGTGTGGGTGTGGAGCGATCCCGTGATCCCGGGCTTCGAGTGGTCACGGTCCTCATCCGACCTTATCGCACTCTACGCAGATGATGTGTTGTTTTTTATGACCGACCTTCGTGCTCAGCCCCCCGTATGCTGCAGATTCACCGTGTATGTCCGGACAAACATCTCGCCTCCATACAAATCCCACCAAATCAGTCCTTTTTCCTGTGTGTGGAGACCAGGGACGCAGCATCTGGGCAGAGCAGCTATCGCATGCGACCGCAGGCTTTAAATATCTGGGCATTTTTGTTTCGCCCTCCCCAAAACCTCGTGGGCGCATAATATTAATCCACTAATGGCCAGCCTACGAGACGAGACAGAGATATAGTCTCACCTCCCGCTCTCACTATATGGGAGGTCGTCGATTTTTAAAATGGTCTCCTTACCCCGCATTCTATACAGGTTGCAGGATTCCCCCTATTATATACACTGCACATGGTCTGCACAAGTTAATGCTATACACAACACATTTTTATGGAGTAGTGGGGCCGTCTAGGTGGCGTTGAGCACCTGCACACAATCTACGTATTGTAGCTGTATAGCAGCAGCAGACATTTATGCATATTATATGGCATCCCACTTACTCGTCATTAATGAATGGTGGTACAATTCGACCACAGACCCTGCATACGCGCTTGAGCATATGGCAATGGAGGATAAACCCCTCCTTTAGATACTATACAGTCACGCAAACCTAGATTTCTTGCCTCCAGCCAGTAGAACTGTGGTCCGGTTATGGCGGTATATGGTCCGAAATATGGGGTGGCACGGCCACCTGACGAGTAGGACTCTGTTATGGCATGACGCACACCTGCGCCCTGTCGCGGCGTTAGAAGGTTTCCGTAAATGGGATTTGCTGGGCATATCTACTCTGGGTAACGTCATGTGGGGCACTACCCTTAAATCATTTCAACAGCTGCAGACAGACTTTCAATTGAATAAAACACAATTTCATAAATACCTCCAGCTGCGACATGCACTACACTCACTCAAAACTCTGCCCGAATTCCATCCCCTCGAGGGCCGACAGCTAACAGGGTACCTAGGGGCACATAAGATACGCCAGTTATATCAAACACTGACCACCCATGCCCACACCACTCTACATAAGACGCGGGCGGCATGGTTAGGGGATATACTTGACCTGACTGACAATGACTGGACGGAGGCCTTGGTCAGCCCCGGGGCACGGCGGTGTCCTCCGCTATTGCCTCATCCAATTTAAATACATACACTGAATATACAACGCTCAATCCCGGTTATAGCAGATGGGGGTTATCCAGTCCCCAGTGTGCCTTCGTTGCGAGAGGGAGGAGGGAACTTTCATACACACAGGCTGGCACTGTAGCACGCTGCACCCATTTTGGCGTAGAGTGGTGTCCTGCTTGGATCAGGTCCTTTCGTGGGACCTTCCCTTTGACCCGAGGTTATTTCCATTACATAGCACCGATGGGAATGGCGGGGAAAGATTTAAAAAACACTTGCTCCTCTTGGCCCTCACCCTAGCTAAGCGCAACATCTCTCAGCAGTGGAAGGGAACATCCCCTCCAACAATTGGTGGATGGAACAAGGCCCTAGATAGATGCATGGGAGCAGAGATTGTGGTTTTCCAGACTCAGGGTTGTCCCCAGAAACATAGGAAAATATGGTCCCGATGGGCGATTTACCGGGGAATAGATTTACCACCCTTACCGCCCATAGACCCCTCAATGCATTGTCCTCCTATACATGTTTGGTCCCGGAACAGCCCTTACCGCCCATAGACCCCTCAATGGATTGTCCTCCTATACATGTTTGGACCCAGAACAGCCCAGGTAGCGTAATATTACCGTCTGTAGTCATGTACATCCGACTCAATCAGTTTACTGGAGATTAAGATGATCTGTGCCATGTTTGTATTGTTTTGCCTGCAGGTTCTGCAGGGGTTACAGTTTCATGTATACATCGGTACCTTTGATATATCTGGTGTTCAGTATGTATACAGTGGGCCATGGCCCTTTATGTACCTTGAAAATGTAATACAATAGTATTTTTTTTTATGGAGACTTAGCAGAGGATCATTCCCCTTATACTGGATAAAGCATTAACAGTGACCTGATGGACACCTACTTCCATATTCCGATATGGAAGGGATATGGAAGTTTCTGAGATTCACGACAGTGGACAGACATTTTCAGTTTCAAGTCCTGCCCACTGGAATAAGATCAGCACCTAAAGTTTTTACCAAGATTTTGGTTCCATTTATAGCATGTTTTCACATTTAAAGCTGGAATCTTTTTCATTATCTAGATTCCCGGTTGCTTCAAGCTCGCTCCAAACAGAAGTGCCTGGAAGGATAGATGACATTGAAAAAACAGCTGAAGGAACATGGGTTGTTGATGACTTACAATAAATGCAACCTAGAACCTCAACAAAAGACAATCTTCATTGGAACCCTATTCCACAAGGAAGTAGGGAAGGTTTTCCTTCCAGAGGAAAGAACTCACAGACTAAAGACTTCACTTAATGCCCTATTATCAATGAAGGAAGCCCCTTCACCTCTTGGCTGAAAGCACAGGGACATATGGCGTCTTGTGTGTTACTGGTACCGTGGGCCAGACCGTATCTCAAACCTTTAATGTTTTGTCTTCTAAGGCACTGGAAACCGTCTTCGTTGAACTGGGACCGGAAGATTCTTGTCACTCCACAAATTATACAAGTTTGCCCTCTCCCTTAGTGATAATCACAGACGCCAGCAGAGACAGCTGAGGAGCAACATGTGTGCCCAGGATGATTCTGAGAATATGGACAATCCTGGAGAAACATAAATCCTCCAACTGGAAGGAGATAGATGTGATTTTCAAAGCATTAGTTCACTTTCAGGAAACCATTTACAATCAACATGAGTTCATGAAAACAGACATGACTTACATCAATACACAAGATGGTCCCCTAAATTCGGTGGCTCCACAAATAGTGAGTTGGTCAGAAACTCCTCTATTATCCATAAAGGCCATTTGCATCAGGGGGAAGGAGAGTACAGTGGTAGACCGTTTCAGCAAAATGTTCCCCTCATTGCAACATTTATCCCTCTCCTTAATATGCCTGAAGTTCAGAGAATCTTCATGGGCCTATTTGCCTCACAAGGAGGTACTCTCTTGCCAAAATATTTTCCATGCTTTCCTGCACAAGTGTCATTGGTAGTCTATCTCTACCTTGGTGTCATCAACTCCTATATGCATTTCCTCCTTTTCCACTTATTCCTCAGGTGCTTATCAAAAGTCAGGAAGAAGCAGCGGAAGTGATAACAGTGCTTCCATTCTGGCCACGGCGTTCCAATTTTCCTTTGATTAAATCAATGGCGGTATTTCCTCACTTGGAAATTTCTCTCTCTCCTTGTCCTCTTCGCACTTTGGTGTGACTTCCCTTGTTAAAGCGTTCTCTATCAGTCTGGAGGTTGCGAGGGCCATTTGCAGAACAAATGGATCCCATCGCATCTAGCACAGTTTTTGCAAGAGCCCAGATGTCTTCCCAATTTTAAATAATTTTCTCAACACAGGGGAGTATTTCACCAGTGGTTTGATGCACTGTCCCTTTTTCCTCTTCCCTGTAACATGACTTCAATACTTTTACTCCTGTTGGATGGATTTAATAAAAAATTGGCAATATCTACTGTAAGATATCTGTGGTCTGCCATTCAAACCTTCAAAACCTTGGGGAGGATTTGGTAAAGACGTGCATTAAGTAATGAGATTACTTAAAAGCTTTTCTATTTCTAGACCAGTGAACCAGACTTCTGTTCCTCTCTGAGATCGTCCCTTGGTTTTAAAGGTCCCAGAGAACATTCCTTTGAACCGTTAACTTCAGTAGACCTGAAATACTTACCTATCAAAGTTTCCTTCCTAATACTGAGTATTTCTGCTGGGAGGATTGGAGAATTGGGAACAGGTGTGTGCAAGCCACCTTTTCTTTCTGTTTTGAATGATGCGGTGATCGTAAGACCTGCTACCTAGGCGACACCGGGGAACTCGGTTGTGCCGGTCCCCGGTGCAATGTCCTTCGCGAGGGTGGAGGGCGGGTCCCGTGATTATGATGCACGGGCATCCCGCCCTCTCCGCCCTCGCCCATTGGCTAAGTGCCCTTTGCCCCGGAAGCACTTCAAGGGCTTCCAGGGCAAACGCAACACGAACAGTCCGGGATCTAGCCGGGACCAGTTCCAGCCAGCTCGGGGGTTCGCATCCCCTTTAAGAGCCCCGGCAGTGCGGAAGGAGAGTCTCTTTCTCCACCGCTCTGCCAGGAAGTCCCCAGCACACCCGACCGCCAGCTCCAGCTCCCGGAGGTCTCCAGGGAGCCTCGGACGCAAAGGATTGTTTCTTTCTTTTCTTCCTGCAGGTGGCGTAGCCGATCGGCGTGCGGGGGGTGAAGCGCGGAGGAGGAAGGTTATCGACCCCTAACCCCGCTTATCGGAGCCTCTGCCCACGCGGCAGGGGCATTTGGTAATAATATATCCCTTCTTTCCCACTGCAGGCTGGTAGCTACGGGATCGCGGGGAGGAGGATAATTGCCGGCAGCTGGGAGAATCTGCACGCGCTCCCCTAAAGCCCGAGAGCGGTGTTACAGGACCATTTTGACCAGTGATCTTTGCAGCATAGTGAAGCCTCTGCCCCATGTGGCAGGGGCATAGGGATTTTAACCCCTTGTTTGCTATTTTACATAACAGGCTCTCAGAACCGGGAAGCAGGCTCACAAAGGCGCAGCAAGCAAGAAAGGAGCCGGCGCCTGGAGGCATACAAGGAGCAACACCCTACATCTTCCTCCAGCAGGACCGGGACCGGGAAGCACAGTCCAGGAGCCACGCGGGTTGGAGGATATCCTCACCTGCCTCACATTCTCGAACGTGTGGGATTGGCTCTGGCTGTAGCTGTGGTCTGGGGTCCTGCATATAGGAAGGTAAGGGGGTATTGTGGGGAATCTGCTGGTTAGCACAGAGAGCTGTGGGCTCTCAAGGTTCAAATGTGGTATTGATACTGCTTGATTTTCCCGCTACCAGGGTTGTGTTGCAGAGTCAAGTTGGCTTCACTTGGGAAGGCAATTAGGTAGCAGGGTGTAATTTTAAGTCATTACTTGCATTTTGGGGCGTATTATTTGTGCGCAAGAGAGGTGCTGTTTAGGTGTATAGGAAGCACAACTGGTTTCATGGGGTTTTTCCTGTAGGTTTCAGGCAAAGGGTCTAGTGCAATGGCGCCAAAAGCAAAGAGAGGGCAGGTTCCATCCAGGATGGAGGAATGGATGGAGAATATGATGCGCACCATGAGCGATTTGAACCAGACTGTGGCGGACCTCACCAGAAGGGTAGATGGGCAGGAAGGCGCAGGGGGACAGGCTCAGGTGCCCTAATGTGGTACCCACGGCTGCTTTTCCTCTGGTACCGCAGAGATCAAAGAAAAAGCAGACGGGGGGCGTCCCAGTGATCCCAACAGGGCCACTAATACCCCTTTTAGAGCCGCTAGTCCCTGCCATCCCTATCCTGTGCGCTCCATTGCCAATAGCAATACCTATGCCTGCCGCACCATGGCCAATAGCCATACCTGTGCCGATCGCCCCTGCCACACCTGGTCCTGTGGCAACAGTGCCAATAGTAATGCCTTTTGTCCCTGCCATCCCGGGTCCTGAGGCACCAGTGCCAACAATACCAGCACAGCCTTTAACGGCAGTCGCTCCCAATATAGCGCCAGGGCAGCAGGACATGGTGGCTAACCTAGTGGCATTGCTACCGTGGCTAGCGAAGGCTGGGGCAGTGATTCCAGGTACAGGGAGCGGGGTCCTGTCAGCAGAGGGAAATGCGCTAGAGGAGGCAAGGAATTTGATAGCGCAAGTTGAGAAGGCAACACAGGTGGTACCGCCACCGGTTGAGGTTTTGGTTAAAACAGGGATTGCCGCAAGTGATGTGGAGGCCCCAGTGAAGGCTGCTGCAGGACCTGACGACGTCAAGATGCAAGCAGGCACATCAACAGGTACAGCGCAATTACTGCCAATGTTAGGTCTGGGGGATGTGCGCTCCAACAGAGAGCTTTTGGCTAGGCACATTGCACAGGATGTGAAAGAACAGATTTGGAAGGGTGAATATGTAAACATATTTTCCTTGTTGGTAGACAAGGATGAGAAGGAGGAGGCCAAGAATGCCAGGGAGTGGGCCCACCCACGGGACTGGGCCAACTGGCCAACTAGAAAAAAGGTTGATGAAACACTGTTTAATTGGATAAAGGCATTTGGTAACTTTCATGTGATAATAATAGAGAAATGTCCAGGTCTAAGTACAGAGTTGGTATGTTACCAGAACAGGATTGCATGTGCTCATGATGAATATGGTGGGATGTGCTGGAAAGAATATGATAAGTACTTTAGAAGGGTAAAAGCATCTGACCCAGCTCTCACATGGGACCAGGTTGATATGATTTTATGGTTAAGACACATGAATTACCAAGGTAAGGAAGCACCTAAGGCACAGTCCTTTCGGCCAGCTACACCCCACACCGGGGAGGCGGGCAACAAAAAGGGGGCATGCTGGGATTTCAATAGGAAGACATGCACCAGGCCCAATGGTTCCTGTAAGTTTAAAAATGCCTGCTCATTTTGCGGGCTCTCCTCACACCCCGAGTTTAAGTGTCTTAAAAAATCAAAAGACAAGGGAACAAAGAAGCAGGAATGAGGTTCAGTTATTCACAAAAGAGCACTCACCTATTGATTTCATGGCCCTGGTACCCTGGCTAAATAAATATTCATGCCCTAGCACAGCACAGATTTTGCTTGAATGTTTTAGGGATGGTTTCCGTATCCCAGCCCCTGGGTACTCAGGGGTGTCTTACTGCCGCAATCAGCAGTCAGTGAGAAATGACATATCCACTGCGAGGAAGAAGGTAGAAAAAGAACTGCGTTTGGGGAGAGTGGCAGGCCCCTTTGACTCGATCCCTGAGACCAACTTTGTCTGTTCACCACTGGGGGTGGTTCCCAAGAAAGACCCGGGGGAGTTCCACCTCATCCATAACCTGTCTGCTCCCAAGGGTCTGTCATTGAATGAGGCCATTGATGGAGCACTCTGCTCCGTCAGATATGCATCACTGGACCAGGCGATTGTCATGCTGCGATCGCTTGGCCCAGGCACCTTATTGGCAAAATCAGACATTGAATCTGCATTTCGTGTATTACCTGTGCACCCACAAGATTTCCACTTACTGGGATTTCAGTTGGAAGGGAAATTCCACAAGGACATGTGCATGCCAATGGGCTGCTCTGTCTCTTGCACCTACTTTGAGAAATTCAGTTCCTTTTTGGAATGGGTTTTTAGGCAGGTGTCAGGGCACCATTGGGTACTGCACTACCTGGATGATTTTTTGCTTCTAGGTGCACCACAGTCACACGAGTGCAGCAAAGCGTTGGACATATTCTGAAAACTAATGGGGGAACTAGGGGTACCTCTGGCACAGGGTAAGGCAGGTGGGCCTACAACAAAAATCGAATTCTTGGGCATTGAGCTGGACTCTGTTGAGGGGGTGTCACGACTGCCTGTGAGCAAGGTGAATGATTTTTCGCGGGCATTGGTGGATTGTTTACAAAAAGAAAAAAGTCACTTTACATCAGTTACAAAAAACTGTGGGCATGCTGAACTTTGCCTTAAAAATTATCCCAATGGCCCGCCACTTTTCCCGGTCCATTGCTCAGGCGATGGCAGGACTAAAAAACAAACATCACCACACTAGGCTGTCCAGTGAGGTAAAACAGGATATGCGGATTTGGTTGGCATTTCTGCATGACTTCAATGGGTCAGTGGTGTGGCCCATCCCAGCAAAGTCCAGTTCAGAACTTGGGCTCATGACGGACGCAGAAGGGAGCGAGGGATTTGGGGCCATCCTGGGCCCACATTGGTCGGCCGGGCGTTGGCCCAAGTGGTGGGTCAACAGCAGCCTCACAAGTAACATTTCATTCCTAGAACTATTTCCCATTTTGGTGGCCTTGACAATTTGGCCGCATCAGTTCCGTAATCAGTCAGTGGTCTTCTGGTCAGATAACATGGCAGTAGTGGAGTGCGTCAACTTACAGTCAGCCAAATGTAAAATGTTGCTTTGCTTGCTAAAGGAAATTGTACTGCAATGTATGAAGCTCAATGTGTTGTTTAAAGCTAGGCATGTCCCGGACGTCCTCAATCACGCAGCTGATGCATTGTCTCGTTTCAAGATGCAGGTTTTCAGGGCCCATCATCCAGAAGCAGCGGACCATCCCACACTTTTCCCGGAGCATCTGTGGCAGCTTGGTGCCCCAACTTAACAGACCTCGTGGCAGCTAGCTTAGCACCCAGGACTAGGCGGGCTTATGAGGCGGCCTTTACCGCATACTGTGCATCCCTGGGGCAGGAGTGGGAAGGGACCTGGCATAACCCAGCATCTATTTTGCCATTCTTGATGGGCCTAAGGGACGAGGGGCGGTCGGTGGCTTGCGCAAAGCGACATATGACTTCAGTGGCATTCTTTGCAAAAACGATGGGGCATAGGGATCCCACGTGTGCATTTTTGGTCCAAAAAGCTTTAAAGGGTTGGCAACGTTTGCAGGGTACACAGCCGGATGAGAGACACCCAATCAGCATTGAGGGGCTCACAGCCACCATGGCAGCTTTAGAAAAAATATGCAACTCCAGCCATGAGGCACGCCTATTCCGATGTGCCTTTTCCCTCGCCTTCTACGGCGCTTTCAGGGTGGGTGAACTGGTGGCGCGGAACAAAAAAGACTGGCGGGGGGGTATGCAATTGGCCCATGTCCAAAGGCTAGCCGGGTCAATCTCTTTATCAATTCCTAGATCAATAATGGACCAGAAAGGGAGGGGGGACCATGTGCTCCTGCAGAGGGCACCGGGGAACCCATGTTGTCCAGTGGGAAATCTGGAGTCATATATGGCGATCAGGCCACAGGGTGCAGGTAGCCCCTTATTGATCCATCAGGATAGTTCCCCCCTGACAAGGTTTCAGTTTAGGAAGGTCTTTGCGCTCGCCTTGGGAGCAGCAGGCCTGGACGCCTCCAAGTTTGGGACCCATTCTTTCAGGATAGGGGCAGCCACGGAAGCTACAGCCCGGGGACTAACTGCTCAAGAGGTCAAAAGAATAGGGCGTTGGTCTTCAGACTGCTACAAGCGCTATGTGCGGCTGCACTTGCTGTAAGTATTATCGCTAACACTGGACTTGTTTCCATTTCTCTACAGTTTCCACATCCTGTCCCGCAGGATGGGAACATGTTATCTCTACCCTGTCCAATGCGCACCGCCCCCTCCAGGTACCCGCCGGGGGGCCGGGCCGCAAGGAAGTCTGGATCATAGGACATTCATATATCAACAGGTTAAAGCACCATTTTCTCACAGGCAATTTTATGGACAGAGCCCGCCAGGCGGGTTGGAACGTGTCAATGCATGGTCAAGGGGGGTTGAGACTGGGGCAGTTGCAGAAGCACATCGCTCCTTTGCTGCTGAAATCCCCGGTGAGACCAGCTGAAATATTAATTCACCTGAGAGGCAACGATTTGGTACACATGGGCAGAAAGGGGGTAGTAGAGGCATTGATCTCAGAAATAGGGTGGTTGGCCAAACATTGTCCCCTAGCATTATTAATATGGTCTCATATGATACCGAGACTCCAATGGCGGGGGGGTGAATCTGTCTGGGCTTTGAATCACTCGGTAAAGAGGATCAACAACCGGGTTAGTCGACTCTTCAGGACCCCTAAACTAGGGACAATCCCGCACGGGTGCATCCGGAGTGAGCATTCCTATCTGAAGGACGGGGTCCACCTTTCAAAACTAGGAACTGAGATATTCTTAGAGAATATACTGTCCTGGCTGTTAGCGGGGGCGCAGGGCATGACTCTGGGACCCTAGGTAGAGGATGGGGGAGGGCCAGATAGTCGGTCAACTATGCTGGCCCGTGGCAGTAAGGTCATGGCTGATAGAAAATAATTACTTATATTAATAGGCATCCCACTAATTAACGGGGACGCCGGGGGGGGGGGGGGCAGTGGTCCCTCATCACACTCCGGGGGGGCAGTTATGGCCGGTAAACTGAAGGGCACGGGGTAGGAAGTCCCGCTTCCGGTAGGCCGCTTTGGCCAACCCCTGCGCAGGCGCATTGGGCAACAACCTGGCACATCAGCCCCTGGGTGGTGTGAGAAAAGGGCGTGGGGGGCACCCACGTCATCAAGTGGGGACACGGGCCTCATGCGCAAGGTCACTCCGGTAAAGGGGTGACCCGGAACTAGTTGGGAACAGTTATGGCCTTGCACGTAGGCTCATCCATGATACTCAGAAAACAATAATGCTACATATTCCAGTCTAGGTTAGGTATGGCTTTGTATTAGACTCGTGTTAAGGTCAGCCATTCAACTGTATCAAATTCTGTATTTGAAAAATGTAATTGGATATGTTTGGGTTTTCCTGCGTATATGTAACATTTTCTAGTTTTGATTATGATTTATTAATAATGTTTTTATTAATCTGTAATAAATACGGCCGGGGTTATCGACCCCTAATCCAAAGAAATGGTGTTGGATCTGATTATTGATGTTCTCTGAGGGAGGGGGCAATGTGTTATTGGCCACGTCCAGGGAGGGGACTCGGCAATACCAGGCCATATACCTAGGCGACACCGGGGAACTCGGTTACGCCACCAATATGGCGGTTGTGCCGGTCCCCGGTGCAATGTCCTTCGTGAGGGTGGAGGGCGGGTCCCCCGATTATGACGCGCGGGCATCCCGCCCTCGCCCACTGGCTAAGTGCCCTTTGCCCCGGAAGATCTTCAAGGGCTTCCGGGGCAAACGCAACACGAACGGTCCCGGATCTAGCCGGGACCAGTTCCAGCCAGCTCGGGGGTTTGCATCCCCTTTAAGAGCCCCGGCAGAGCAGAAGGAGAGTCTCTTTCTCCACCACTCTGCCAGGAAGTCCCCAGCACGCCCGACCGCCAGCTCCAGCTCCCGGAGGTCTCCAGGGAGCCTCGGGCGCAAAGGATTGTTTCTTTCCCCACCCACCATCCCCCTGAGGCAGCAAGGCTTTAGGCAGGGCTTTAATCGGGCTTGTTAAAGAAGGTTGCTTGTAATGTCTTGTAATAAAGCTCAAAGAAATGTTTTAAGTTACTGTTTTTTTCACAGAAATAAATCAATATTGTCGTGTTTATGTAGCTGAGTATCCTTGGTCTGTGGTAAGGTCATCACTGATAGAAAATGATTACTTATATTAGTAGGCATACCACTAATTAACGGGGATGCTGGGGGGGGGGGTGGGACAGTGGTGCCTCATCACACTCCGGGAGGCAGTTATGGCCAGTAAACTGAAGGGCACGGGGGGTAGGAAGTCCCGCTTCCGGTAGGCCGCTTGGGCCAACCCCTGCGCAGGCGCATTGGGCGACAACCTGGCACATCAGCCCCTGGGAGGTGTGAGAAAAGGGCGTGGGGGGCACCCACATCATCAAGTGGGACACAGGCCTCCTGCGCAAGGTCACTCTGGTAAAGGGGTGACCTGTAACTAGTTGGGAACAGTCACGACCTTGCACGTAGGCTCATCCAGGATACGCAGAAAACAATAATGGTACATATTCCAGTCTAAGTTAGGTATGGCTTTGTATTAGACTCTTGTTGTTAAGGTCAGCCATTCAACTGTATCAAATTCTGTATTTGAAAAATATAATTGGATATGTTTTGGTTTTCTGCGTATATGTAAAATTTTCTAGTTTTGATTATTTATTAATAATGTTTTTATTAATCTGTAATAAATATGGCCGGGGTTATCGACCCCTGCTCCAAAGAAATGGATCTGATTATTGATATTCTCTGAGGGAGGGGGCAATGTGTTATTGGCCACGTCCAGGGAGGGGACTCGGCAATACCAGGCCATATCTTGCTTCTCTCCCTAAGGCACTATCCAAGTTACATAGAGAGCAAGAAATATTTCTACATACCTTATTTTCCTTCCTTGCTTGGGAAGAATAAAAGACTATATGTATTGGGTATAAAAACAGCACTCTCCATTTATTTGGCTAGATCTAAGACTATCTGGAAGAATGCTCATCCGTTGGTGACTTATGGAAACTCTAACCAGGAAGTTGAAGCCTTCAACATGGCTGTTAGCAGACGGATCTGTTCCACTTTTTTCTATTGCCTATTTCCTCTCTAATAGTACCTTTCCATAGGAAATATAGTGGAGATCTACTCAGGGGGTGACCAACTCATGGGCAGAGTTTCTGGGAGTGTAGGTCAGCCAGTTGTGTCTACCCGAAACCTTTTGTGAAACATTATCGATTAGACAGTTTGAAAGTGGATGGTCATCCTTTTGGTGAAGGGGCTTTGCATTCTGAATTGTTTGCTAATAGCTGATCTCATTTTTACTCATTAAAGGGCGTTGCATAGTTAGTAGTTGTTATTACCTTTTCTTTCTATTTAAAGGCCAGTTTGGCTTTGGTGCACTTAAAAGTAATGACTCGGACGAGGACGGAGGGAAGTTGGGAAATGCCGGGTTATGTACTGATAATGATCATCATTAGTCCTGGGAGTCATTGTCATCATCAGTCAAATAAACTTTATTTCGCTTTAAAGAACCATAAAAGTGCACAATACAAAAACATTCTCAGTACATAAAAACTTCTTCAGACATGTTCACAAACTATACCAATATAAATATCATAAACAATTTCTAATATAGTGCATATTGTTAATAGAATAGGGCCCTAAAGCTGCAAATAAAGACCAGACGGACAAAAACTCAGAGAGAGGCCCCTAGAAGCGGCTCGTAAGGGGTCCGCCATGTCGCCCAGGTTACTATTGTATTCCCAGCCTAGGGCGGTACTGGCAAATCACTAAAATAAATAGTGCACATGGAGAAATTAAAAAACTTTAATAGCATCATGGATGGATATCATATCACAGTCATTAAGACCCACTCACGACTCCCTGGGGCTCTGGCCTTAGCCAGGCTGGGTAGTTTCAGGAAGTGACCTGGGAAAGATAACCTTAAGGACCCTGGGTAGGTGGGGGTTTTCAGCTAACTTCCTGTTCCTTTTTTTATGTGGGAAGTGAAATGACTGGGAGGAGGATTTATGGGACAAAACATAATGAAGATTACTTGTAAGTAACTGGGCAAGCTCGTTCCTACATGTCAGCAGAAGTGTCCCAATGCTAGCGTGGTCTGGGCCTGGAAGGGGGGGTAGAAGGTGGCTCCAACCACTCATCCCTGCCCAGTTGGTACCTTCCAATCTACTCTACTAATGTGAAGAGCATCAACTGTCTGGGAGGCGCCTCTGGCCGTCGATAGCTTCACCTCGTGTCATCATGCGCCTAGAAGCGACTGCTCTGCTGTTCAAAGAAGCCGCTTTCTACGTATTGGATAATACACCTGGTCCGGGGTGCTCGCTTTTCTCTGTGGGGCAGGCTATATTCTGATTAGCTGCCTTTGAATCCCCCATAACAGCAGCATACCTCAGTTACTCACCTGCTTTGACCCAGTCTGAGTTAGCTCCTCGCCTGTCTGAGGTACAGACTGACGTCCAGCGTTTAAAGCTTGCAAGTTGGCACAATGTGCAATGCACATTGTTTTTGATTCTCCCTGGCCTGGCCGGCCCATTGCACCAACCTCAATTCCTTCCTCTACTGCGTCTCAGCGCCCTCGCGTGCTATTTATCATAGAGTGCGCTACATACAATACAGACCCCGATCACTGTCTGTGGTGGGTCCGCCCACCCACGCCCATCCACGTACAAAATATCCAAACCCTTGATGTCATCTGCTCTTGTTTTATACTACGGGGTGGGTGGAGTATGTTTAAAAACCCTAAACTGACTACCATGTCATAATTTTCTAGTGGGCAAAGGCGAAGGACCCTTCAGTCTCATTTGTGTGCTACCTCAGAAGCCCTTCTCGCGCTCTAAAACGTGATGTAGTGTTAATCTATTGCAGGGGTCTTCAATGTGTGGGGCGCGACCCCCAAGGGGGCCGTGGAGTGATGTAAATGGGGTTGCGCATTCCCGGTCACACTTCTGCCCAGGCCCATAGGACTATAAGGGATTCAGCCCCCCTCCTCCCCCGTAGTGTGTCTCAGCTCGAGCTGCTGTGGGCTCCGCTGGGCTGTGTCTGCAGTCTTATCTCCAGCACAGCACGGCACGCCTGAGTTTTTCACAAGTCTTTAAAGACCATTTTCATGTTTACATACCTTTTGTAAACTGGTTACTGAGGCTTAGTTTTTCTTTCTAGTTCCAGTACCCCCTAGGCCCCCACTCTGCCTATTCCTTACATTTGTATTTTAAATTTCCTGCAGTAGTGTGAGAATGCATTTCATGAAAAGAAATATAAAGTAGAGTTGCCAAAAGAAAAATACCAGCCATTTGATGTTTAAAGAGCCTGCAAAGGCCTCCTCTTGACACTAAATAGGATTGTAAATAAAATCATATGCATTCATTCATAATGTGACTTTTCTGTCTTTGTTCCCTTTAATTATCAGTCATGGACCTAGAACACAATTAAAAGTGCTTTCTGTTTATATTTGCTGTTCCAGGTACGCACAGATGAGTGCAGAAATATACAGCTTTAGGTGACTGCTTATTTTTGCACCGTCTGGGACATCAAAATAATGAGCAGGCAACCCTAACCATAGGACTGGAAGTGTGTTGCAGGATCAGCATAGTATTTATTTCCTCCACCCTCGATCCCCGATTAATGCCATGCCATAATAGGAATAGTTTAACTTATATCTTAAACCCTATGCCGCCGTCAATAATATGCTGAGTTACTTCAAGTGTCTTGGAATGCACCCTGCATTCAGAGAACTCACTTCTCATTCTAGCACTTCACTTTCACGCTCACCCTGCACTCACAATGCACTCACACTGATCACCATGCACTCACACCATTCACTCACTCACCCTGCACTCACAGTGATCACTCTGCACTCACAATGCACTTGCGCTGTTCACCCTGTACCTCACCCTGCAGTCACACTACTCATCTGCACTCATCCTGAACTCATGAGACACCTCATTCACCTGCCCCCCTCACTGCTCAATTTGCAACTCACTCAAACAAGCCCATCACTAACCAAGCATTCATTCGTCCCACTCTGCACTTACATTCGCACCTAAATTCATATGGTCACCTCACTCATCCTGCAGTCACTCCTTTTTCCCTACTCTCACACTGCTACATCGCTCACCGTGCACTCACATGGGCACTCTTGTCATCCACAGAGTGCAGAGGGTTAATGTGCCTGCTATATAGAACATGTACTATGCAGATCACAGAACTGAGTGTGAGTAAACTATGAGTAGCGCTATTAAAAAAATAATAATGTTTGTCAGAAATGTGCTACAGAGAGATGAAGTGCATTGTTGGTGAGTGGTAGTGAGGGAATTTATGGAGAAGGAGGAAACTGGGGAGGGGGCACAAAAAAAGACTGATGCACTGTGTGCGCCCAGTGCTAGGGCCAGCCCTGCCTGGGAGTGTAAGCCCCCTGCGAAGTTTGAGTCTAGTGGCTCCCCTGTTTCTGCGTATTACTATTATTATTTACATTTGTAGTGCGCTACTGTTACCAAAAGGTGTCCTGGGGCTAATAGCCATCTGCTGTCTGAAGGCAAATGAGAAACACACAGAAGGGGAAGGAGAACCAGCCAAATGGGGTAACCTACAGAGCATAGAGTCAGGTTTTGATATCTTCCTAAAGGATAATAGATTCTTGGTGGAGCGAAGCAAAGGAGGGTGCACGTTCCATAACTGTGCGGCCTGCACCAAACAGCAAGACAGACAATTCATGCCTTCTTGAATTAGGGAACAATAAGCAGAGTGGAACAGGCCAAGAGGAGCATATGGGTTCAACCCGTGTGCTCGGTGAGGAGAGATGAGAGGATGAGAAAGGACAGCAAGGGAGTGAGAGAATTCGATTGAAGAGGTCAGGGATGAGGAGAAATGTGAAGTGCCGAAGGGAAGTGCAGACACGCAAGGAGTGAGTGTGAGGGAAAGTTGAGGGCACAGAGGAGGGCTACTGTTAAACTGTGAGATAAGATAGCGGAGAGATGATCGGTGACCTAAAAAGTAATTTGATGCCACATGGGTGAGTCACAGCAGCGATAGGGGAAGAGAGGGAGTACTGGGGTGGGTGCTGAGCAGTGATTAATTTGTAATAAAACATGTGCCAGGTGTAATAGTTCGACAGGTCTAGTGTTTCCTATCACGGTGACCACACGTCATCCGCAGGCCAGGCGTGGCCTGCGGAAACCAATAAAGGGAGCCGGCCCGCTCGGGGGCGAGGTCTCCAACCAGAGTAACGGTGTGGCCTGATATTTATCGCCAGCGCTGCCTCAGCCTAATCGCCCAGGGCCCCGCCACAGGCCCAGCCCAGAACGTTACACTGGCGACGAGGGTGGGAGCCGAAATCACTGCGTGCCCCGCGGCCTCTCCCGGCAGCGTCCGTCACCCGATCCTCCCCAGCTACGTGGAGGTGCCCCGCGCGCGGGCGCGGTGACGAAGAGGAGGCCTTCGACCACGTGGGAGCTCCCGCCGGCCGAGTGCGTATGTCTCTCCCGGTCCCGCCATTGGTTCAGGCGGACTCCAGAGCGCCGGCATTCCCTGCTGTGCTGTTACTGCCACCGGTGAGGAGGCGACCACTGTGCTCCATCAAGCCTTGGCAGCTCCAAGTAAGGAATCGCACCAAGTACAATTGACTGTCACACACAGACTGTGCCATTGCCTATACGTTCATCCTCTGGTGCCACGGGGAGGGAATCTCCTGCCTACGAGCGGTGCTGGGGCCAGGCACGGTGGTTAAGGGGTCGCCCGAGGACGTTTAGCCCCACGGCAGGGCTGGCATTTATCCTCCACGCCCCGAGGGAGAACAGGAGGGACAGTTGGACAAAGATACCGGGAGGGTGTGCTACCTCCTGAGTTACAGCTCCACCTCAACCGCACAAGCAGACACAAAGAGCAATGATGGCCAGGCGGCCGCATCAGGCACTGGAGCGGCGCCTGGGCAAGTGGCGGCGCCAGCCCCTGCCCCTTTTCAACATGCCGCGTCAGGGGTCTTACCCCCCTTCAGCGAGCTGGAAGACCCGGCTACCGCGGCGCCTCGTTGGAAAATTTGGATTGAGCGCCTAAATAATTACTTCGTCGTCACAAGAGAAGCCGACAACGCAATAAAGAGGTCGTTGCTACTACATTACGCAGGGGATGAAATATTCAAGTTGTTCAAACATCTGCCTAACACAGGTACAGCCGCAGACTACGACGCGGCAGTGGCTGCCCTTGATGCCCATTTCGACCCACAACTCAACCCAGATTTCGAGCGCTTCAAGTTGCGCCAGGCCCGGCAACGGGAAGGGGAGTCGATGGACGTGTTCTACGCGCGGCTGCGTGAGCTGGCGAGCACCTGTACAGAAGACGACCAACTGAAGGAAATACGCGCCCAGCTCATACAAGGGTGCAGAGACAAGACGTTAAGAGGCCTCATCCTGCGCCAGCCGAAGATCGCGCTGGAGGACATGCTAGTTCTGGCAAGGTCGCACGACTTGTCGGCAGCCCGGGCCAACGAAATGGAGCAAGCGCTGGGCAAGGCCCCAGTGAAGACGGAGACCATCAAGACGGAGCGGGCAGACGCCCTCCGTACCAGGCCGCGAGGAGACAACCACAAGGCCTCACGTCAAGAAGGATCGAAGCAAAAGTGTGGATACTGCGGATACGAACCACACGCAGCGAAGGACTGCCCTGCACAAGGGAAGACGTGCACAAACTGCGGAATCCCCAATCACTTCGCGTCAGTATGCCGGAGACGCACGAGAGGCCGGGAGTTCCAAAACCGGAAGCCACCAACCAAGGCGGTGCGACAGCTGTCTGTAACGGAAAGAAGGCTGCCGGTTGAGCAGACGAGAGGGATGAGATACCAGGATGTGAGTGAAGAGTCGTCAAGCGAGGGGGAGGAGGAGGTGCACATGATCTCGTTTGCGAGGGAACTCAAGTTACGGCGTAGGCCCCAACCGACGTGTGTGGTACACGTGGCCGGGACAGAAGTGCACGCCGTGATCGACACGGGAGCCACGGTGAATGTAATGGGCCTCCAGCAGTACAGACGCCTAAAACCTCGCCCGCCGGTGCAGCCGTCGAAGACGAAGATTTATGCCTACGGAGCAGACACCCCGTTGCCTCTCAAACGAAAAATGACCATCCCCGTCAAGGCCGATGACCATGAAGTGATGACGACTATCCATGTCATCGACAGGGAAGCCGACACCCTCATAAGCAGCCACACGGCGGAAGACCTAGGGTTAATATCGTTCGCACGGAGGGTGCAAACACACCAGGTGGATGAGCTGCTCAGTCAGTTCCCGGAGCTGTTTCGAGGCCTTGGCCGCATCAAGTGCGACCCCGTGAAGCTACATATCGACAAGACAGTCGTCCCGGTCGCGTTGAGGCATAGAAGAGTCCCGTTACATCTACGACCACTAGTGGAGAAAGAGCTAGAAAACCTCGAGAGACTCGGCGTTATCGAGAAAGTATCGGGCCCTACACCGTGGGTATCCCCGATGGTCATAGCAGAAAAACCGAAACAGCCTGGAGCGATACGGCTATGCATTGACATGAGGCTCCCCAACAAAGCCATAAAGAGGGAGCGGCACATCACGCCGACAATGGACGATATTATAGCCGATGTAAATGGATCCAAGTGGTTCTCGAAGATTGACCTAAACGCGGGATACCACCAGCTCCCGCTGGCCAAGGAGAGTCGCTACATCACGACGTTCAGCACCCACCTGGGACTCCGGAGGTACAAAAGACTAATCTTCGGGATATCTTCGGCGGCGGAGGTATTCCAGAACACCATACGGGAGATGCTGTCAGGGCTCCCAGGAGTGTTGAACGTAAGTGACGACATCCTCATCCATTCAGCGACAGTGGCCGACCACTACCGACACCTCCGCAGTACTCTGGCGCGGCTCCAGGAGCACGGGGCTACACTTCACAGAGAGAAGTGCCAATTCTTCCAACCATCCCTGGAATTCTTCGGGTACGTCTTCAATCAGGAAGGCATCCAAGTAGACCCCCGGAAGTCGCAATCGATCAAAGGCGCACCCGCGCCCACCTCGGGTGCACCCGCGCCCACCTCGCCCACAGAGGTGCGCAGCTTCCTGGGCATGGCGACGTACTGCGGGAGGTACATTCCCGGGCTGGCCACGCGGGCGGAGCCACTGAGAGCCCTTACCAAGTCGGATGCCCAGTGGCAGTGGGGACCGAAGGAAGAAGAGGCGTTCCAAGGTATCAAGGACGCCCTCCTGGGAGAAGCGACGCTTGTGTACTTTGACCCCACCAAGCGAACAGAGGTGTTGGTCGACGCCAGACCCGTCGGGCTCGGCGCCGTGCTGACACAAGAGCGTGAACCAGGCAGGTGGGTCGCCCTGTCGTTTGCCAGCAAGTCTCTCACGCCCACCGAAGCACGATATGCCCAGATAGAGCGGGAGGCCCTCGCCATCAAGTGGGCCTGTCACCATTTCCACTTATACCTCAAGGGACAGCCGTTCACGATGGTGACCGATCACCAGCCACTTGTGCCACTCTTCAAAGGAACATCACCAAGTCCCCCACCTCGCATCGAGAGATGGGCGGTCCAACTGCAGCCCTACGAGATGGAAGTGGTGTACCGGCCGGGCGCCAAGAACCCGGCGGACTTCTTATCTCGCCACCCGGACAAGACGGTCACGTCAGAAGACGAAGACGACACCAACCAGTATGTGCAGCTAGTGTCGGAAGCAGCCTGCCCGCGGAACATGACCCTGGAAGACATAAAAGTGGCAGCCCTGACCGACGGGGTGTACACCCGAACGCTGAAGGCAGTGCAAGAAGGATCATGGGCACACTTCCTGAGGCAGGCCAACTCCTGGGGTCCAGGAGAGAAGGAACAGACGACAAAGATGTGGCAGATCCGGCACGAGCTTAGCGCCACGCCGGATGGGATCCTGCTACGAGGACCTCGGCTGGTAATACCCGAAGGACTACGACAAAAGGCCACACAAATAGCCCATGGAGGACATCAGGGGATTACGAAAATGAAATCCCGGAGGAGAGAGAAGCTCTGGTTCCCGGAACTGGAGAAGATGGTCGAGGAATATGTGAGGCGATGCCCGCTGCGTCAACTGACGGGAGGCGCAGAACGGCCGGCACCAGTGATCACGGAAGACGCATGCCCGGCCCCGTGGTCACGGGTCAGCATCGATTTCGGGAGCTTCCCGGGGGGGAAGCACACCCTGGTCTTGGTAGATGGATTCTCAAAATACCCCATAGTAGAGGTAGTGGCGTCCACAGCCTTCGTGCACGTAGCACCCATCCTCGAAAAGACATTTGCAATGTTTGGGTTCCCAGAGGAAATCCGCAGCGATAACGGACCGCCATTTCAGGGGGCTGAGTTCGCCACCTTTCTGGCACAGAGAGGGATACGCCATCGTCGGATAACACCCCAATGGCCGCAGGCCAACGGAGACGTAGAGCGCTTCATGCGCACACTGAACAAGGTGTTCCGAATTGCCGAGGTGGAACAGGCAGACCCAGAAAAACGCCTCCACGAGTTCCTGCGAGAGTACAGAAGCACTACTCAGAGAAGCCCGTGGGCATTGATGCTCCATGGGCCCCGACGAGATCTACTCCCCTCGTGTCCGGGCTGGGTGCCGCCCCCACTGAGAGAAGCGGAAACACAAGACCGACGAACCCGCCGCAACAACCACGCGAGCCACCGGCGGCGCGCCGCCGAGAGGGCCATCCGCCCGGGGGCCACCGTTCTCCTACGGGACCGCCGCCCAGGAGGAAAATTCCGGACCAGCTACGAACCAGGGAGCTGGACAGTCACCGCCAACCAAGGAACCATGATCTCTGCCAGAAGGGGAGGCGAAGAAGTGTCCCGCAACATCTCGTGGTTCAAGGAGGTACCCCAAGACCACCCGGGGACGGCCACGGAAGGACACAGCCACCCCACCCCCCGGCACACCCGGGGAGGGTGAGAACTCCGCGAGTCCCCCAACCAGTCCCACCCCAGCTGGCGGACCCCCCGCAAGCCCATGCCTGAGAAGCTCCCCCAGAAGGTACAACCTGAGACCCAATCCAGGGCCCAGCCAAAGACTGAGAGACTTTGCCTGCTGAGGAGTGCCCAGGAGCGGCGGACGAGGGGACACGCAAGTAGCACTGCACATGTGACTGTACCCAGTTGAACGCAATGTTGTTGTCATGTATAGGAAAGGAAAAAGTTTGTTTTGAATGAAGTTGGATAGGGATGTAATAGTTCGACAGGTCTAGTGTTTCCTATCACGGTGACCACACGTCATCCGCAGGCCAGGCGTGGCCTGCGGAAACCAATAAAGGGAGCCGGCCCGCTCGGGGGCGAGGTCTCCAACCAGAGTAACGGTGTGGCCTGATATTTATCGCCAGCGCTGCCTCAGCCTAATCGCCCAGGGCCCTGCCACAGGCCCAGCCCAGAACGTTACACCAGGGACCTCACCAGTAGGCCACTGCAACTTTAACCACCCACCCATTGTCTTGCCTGTGCGGCCAATGACAATACATATGCAACTACCAACCATAACACTTGTACAAGTGTGACTATTTCAAGCCCCCAAAGCTATAAGAATGTCATGGATGTCAGGAGTTTATCGTTTTTAATCTATATTGAATTAATAAACAGCTGTTCTGCTCATCTCTAAATTACACAGATAGAGCCACCATGTGGCAGACAGTCATAGTGCCAGTGTGCACAATTAGGTGCCAGTGCGGAGCACCGGAAACCACCTACTCAAATTAAGCAGTGGTGCTGAGGTAACAGGGGAGAGGGACATTGGTTCAAGAAGGTGTGGAAGAACAAAGGAGAGATGTGAAAGATGAATGAGGGACTGGAGAGGTGTAAGATACAAATACACAACAATTTGAATGGAGAGACTTGAGGTGAATGAGAAGTGCAGATGGGCATGGGAGGTGACGGGCCAGAGAGGCCATGAGATAAATGCGAGAGACTGTTAGAGATGAGGGCAGTGAAAAGACAGAATGGCAAGAGGTGATTAAGGGTGAAGTGAGAAGTTGAATGGGTAGAGTTCAGAAGTTGTAAAAAGGGGTGAAAGAAAATGGCCTGCAAAGTGAGAGAGGGATCCGGGTTTGGGAGAGGGATGGAAGGGAGGGGTGTGAGGAAAGCGGCATGGGTAAATTGCTTAACTCTGCACAAGACCGCCAGGGTTTTAAGGGACCCCTGCTGCTCCCGGCCAGGGCCAGGTGAGCTTCTAATATGGCAGCAAGTATTCCTATGGCGTGGAAGACCCATCACAAAGGTTGACTAGAAAGCTTTCTGA
The DNA here is from genome assembly GCF_964204655.1 of Triturus cristatus. Taxonomy (NCBI): domain Eukaryota; kingdom Metazoa; phylum Chordata; class Amphibia; order Caudata; family Salamandridae; genus Triturus; species Triturus cristatus. The sequence goes on along the minus strand of NC_140589.1, from coordinate 155,007,042 downwards.
TGTTAATTGCTGTATTTTGGTTATAAACTGGTACTGATGGGGTGAAATCTTTCCTCAGTGTTACTGTATGTAAAAAAATTCAAAATAATGAAGCAATTCTATCCCAAAATAACGCGGCATCACATAACATTATTTACATTTTCTTCCCACACAATTTAGTCAAGCCTGTCGTGTAATTTGGTCCTCACCTGCCTCATAATTCCAGTAGCCCTGCCTACAGGTTTAGAAATGTTTGTCAGGAGGGGGTCCTTACAACTGAAAATGTTGACAGGGGGTCTCGGTACCCAAAAGTTTGAAGACCTCTGATCTATTGTGTTACGTTGTACGACGTTAAGTGCACGCGCAGTGCTTTAGAAATGAGCCACGGTGGGTGAGCAAACAAGACAGCTCAGCGAGTTGAGCGCCGGCTGCTGAGTGGTGGGTGCAAGCTGCAGACCGCGGTTCGAGCCCCTCTGGGCCGAGTCGACACGTCATCGGTCCCACGCTGAGAATGATTACGCGTGCTGAGTAGTACTGACGTGTATTGCGCACGTTGCTGCTACGTGGAAGGGACGGCGAGGCGTGATCTCTCGCACCGGGGGCCGGCGGGCTCTCACACAAGCCAGAGGCGCCCAGACTGCCCCAAATGACGAACACATGAGCAGGATTTAGCACCGCTAATGGCGTCTGGGCGGGGGATGTTAATTATCTGCACTCGCCGTGACTATCAGGTACCTTGAAGATCAAAGTCAAGCTTGACAAACTGTGAACAGGACCAATCAGCGTTCATACTCGGGGTATCGCTGCCTAGATAATTGTCACTTGTAATGCAGGAAATGTGCTAGATCCCGGGTAAGACAGACAGGGCTGGCTGGGCATTCATTAGAGATTACTGCGTTGTGGGTGTGAGGCTGTGAAACAAGATGGAAAGGTCAGCCGCGTGCTGCCGCCAGCCGCCACTGGCTGAAGGAGCACTCGCTGCCGCTGGCCTTCGTGTCCCCTCTCAGAGGTCACGCAGGCAGCCACAGGGACAGGAAGTAAACATGGCGCGAATAGCCTTGTTTACTTTATTCAGTTCCACTCATTGCCCTTCACCTAGTAGAACAGCTGGTCGACCATGTGATGTCATCGTGGATACAGTGTGATGTCACTTTCGCTATCCTTGACATTTTGGTGAATCAACGGGATGAGATCAGTTATGGTGGGTACCACAGGGCAGGGATGTGTGAGCCCAGGACTCCGCACCATTAGTGTATACACAGCACATTGGGGACTTGTATAGAGTGGTTGGTACCCATAACAGAACTAAAGGTAAGGACAGGAGACTAGGTGGGCACACATGAAAGATGTACTGTGCCCAGTGGTGTGGTGGTAAATGATGCTTCCTCTGCAAAACATGGTGACAGAAGTAACAAACTGAAAGCCCCCGTGCTGTACCTGCAATATTGAGGCCACTCAGATGCACAAAGGCGTTTCGCCAGGTGGACCCCGTTGAATACTTTCCCAAGTCTCAAGCATCAGACATAAGGCAGGTAAAGCAAGTTAGGGCAGGTTTTTTAACGCAGGGCTCACAGGTATTTCACTTTATGTCAGTGCCAAGACAAGAATCTAACAGATCAATGTACAGTTAGATCAACAGATTTTGTCTTGAATTTTTTTGAACATATATTTCCTGTCTCCCGGTATGTGAACCTATCATGTTTAAAACCTTTTGTGGGACATGGGCACCGCATTACCCGTGCCATGAAATGAAAATGTTATTTACCCTTTAAGCATCTGTTCTTGGCATGTAGTGCCGTAGATTCACATGCTGTGCATACTCCTGCCACCTAGTGTTGGGCTCGGACGTGTGCAAGTTATCTTTGTTCGAAGAAGTGTTTTGAGTCACAAGGTATAGTGACACTTCCTATTGCTGGTAATGTGCATGGGCATCGGCTCCATCAGTAGATTTTTAGTTTCACATGACGGGTGAGAGTGAAATGGAGCTGAGAGAAAGAGAAAAAAGATAACCATGCAAAACAAATCAGAAGGAAAGTTGTGGCTGGGTGGGTGCTTGTCCTATCAATGTAGTAAAGGAGGGCCTTTTTAATGTCTAGTGTATAAATTGGCCACTCAGCTACATAATCTGGGTGTGGGAAGAACACCAATAGTTTGTTCGTTTGATTCACATGGAAGGAAGACACTACCTTAGGGAGAAATTTTAGATTGGTCCTAAGGACGTCATTATTGTTCATCTGGTGGAGTGGTGTGGCGCAGTGGCCAGGGCGGCTGACTCCGGAGCGCAGGGCTCACAGTTCGATCCACGACGCGGCACCAGCACAGCCCAACACCATGTGAATCTAGGCAATAGCTCACTTAATCACCCGACGGCCCACAGCTCTTTGAGACCCTTAGGGGTGAGTAATTCGCGCTTTACAAATACCGGATTTTTTTCGTCTGGAAAAAAAGGTTATTTTAGAGTACCTGAAACGTGCTAAAGTGTCTAAGAGAGGTCATGGCCATAAGGAAGGCGACCCTCCAAAACAGAAACTGGAGTGGGCATGCGTGAAGGGGTACGAAAGGTGGGCCAATGAGTCTTGTGAGACATTACTAAAATTCCATAAAAGTGCTGGGAAAACTCTAGGTGGAATGACTTATTTAACCCTTTCACTGCGGCGGGAATTCCGCCGCAGCGCTGGGGGGGGGGTATGGGGGCAGCACGGTGGCGCGGTGCTCATGACGGAACCACTCCGTCATGAGCCGCGGTTGAGCTGTGCTCATGACGGAGTGGTTCCGTCATGACTCCGCCCACTGCGCTAATCGCCCGCACAGGCGGGGAATTAGCGCCGCGTGGGCGGCGCGGCCGCCAACGGCCGCAGCATGACGGAACCACTCCGTCATGAGCACACGGCGACCGTGGCTCATGACGGAGTGGTTCCGTCATGAGTGGGGAAGGGGTTAAGGCTTTCCATTAGGCCCAGTTCTAGCAGGGGGGCTGAGCGGGCCAGGCCCACCCAAACATGACCTTGGCCCACCCAGTCACAACAGAAGAGGTCATGGAAAACGTTCCTGTTAAGTGCTTTCTCCATGTTGGTGGCGGAAGGTTGTGATCTTTTTTCACTTAGTTAACTTTGATTATCAGTCAGTGGTCATTAAGGAACATCTAGAACACATTTTAAAGTGCACTGTTTTTATAATTACTATTTTAAGTTTGTAGTGACATGAGGCAAATTACCGGGTTTAGGGGATTTTCTCTATTTTTCTGCTGGCCGAGATAATAAAATACAGGTCTTACTGGTAAAAAGATTTGCAGGTGGCAACTCTAGCTTATGTCTGCAGCAAGCTGCAGTTCAGCAGTGTGTGTTGGGGGAGTGGGGTTTACCTGTAATTGATGCAGCCGGTGCAGTGACACCAAGGCCCAGGGCTGTAAGCAGCCTTCTGCACCTCAATTATGGGTGTTTCTTTGTGGGGGCTCTGAGAGGTCTATGCCAAGCGCAACCCTTGGTGAGCGCGCACTTAGGGCCCGGCCCCCCAGTCCCTATGACACACACCCCCTTAGCCCGGCCAGCAGCCTAATTGGCTGCTGGCCGAAGGTAGCACTTCCGGGGCACCACGACGTGGGCCCAACGCGGATTTCCTGAAGGGGGGGGAGGTGGAGCCAGGGGGGGCTATTTAGGCCCCGTACTCACCTCCACTCTTCCTCTGTTCCTGACTTTCCTGCTCCTGCCCTGGACCTCCTGAGGACAGTAGCGATCTCGCCCTCGGACTGCTGCGATCCTGCGTTGGTGTGCTCGGCGGTTTTTTCATTGTGATTGGCGTCGGTCGGCTGGCGTCGTGTTTTGGGTGTGCATCGTCGCGGATTGCTCAGGTGAGGTGTCTGGGGCGGTGGGGAGCGCGGTGTGGCTTTCGGGGCTCGGTAAGCGACCTGTGGTACCTCAACTCGTGAGCTGCGTTCTCAGCTGGTCCCCGGTAGCGGCTTGACGCTTCTTTATTGTTAGCGGTGTTATGCGTAGCGAGCAAGGTCTTTAACATTCTGGGCGCTTGTAGCGGGAGAGATTGGTGTCGCGCACAGGCTCCTTCTTGGGTAGCGGTGAGGGTGGCTGGCGACATAGCGGGAGGAGCGCTGCTAGTAAATAACGTTAGCGTTACCACTGCCAGTACGGTTGGAAGCGGGAGGAGTGTGACTGCATACCTAAGGCTCGAGTGTGTGGGGGCACGACGTTTAACGTGCATAGGCGTTTCCTGTAATTAGGGTGGAGCGTGTCGTTTAACGCGCTTCGGCGTAACCCGGAATTAGTGTGGTGCGCGTCGTTTTAACACGCGAAGGCGTTGCCTGTATTCAGCGTTGTAATTAGTGCTGGGCGCGGCGTGTGATTCGCGCCCCGTTTTCCAATTCCTGTGCGAGGTACTGTTAGCACGAGCAGCTGGGATTGGCTTACGGGGGAGCGCTTGGCCTTTTTTAAAGAGCCGGAGGGTGGAAGTGCAGCAGAGAACCGGCTCCGAGACGCGTAGGGGTTTGCAGCGCGTAAGGAGGGGCTGCAATTGTTCCCGTGCTCGGTTGGGGGATTCCAAAGTGACTATCATTGCTCCATAGTTAGGCGGGCAAAAAACGGCATTGTGAACACTACATTGGTACCATTTGGTATTATACAGCATTTTAGTGGAAATTGAGCGGAAGTTTCCTTCGACTTTAACTTGAACCTGCTGCCTCATTAGCGCGGGGGTAGAGCTACAGGCGGCAGGGGTGACTGTACCAGTAAATCAGGGGGAAGATTTCTAAAGCAGTTTGGAATAACTTTAGAAGAAGCCTTCATCGGTTATAAATTGAACAGACTGCTGCCTCATTAGCACGTGGGCAGAGTTACAGGCGGCAATGGTGTGAGTTATTTAGGTATTAATGTTTTGGTAATAAGGGGATTGGGTGAATTCAAGTGGAATTGAGAAGAGAGTGAGGGCACGCGGCAACACATATAGCAATTAGACAAACACCCGTCTGATCACACAGCAGTTACAATGCTTCCCAAGCGTAACCCTAAGAGAAAGGAGGGTGAGTCCGAAATAGCACAGCTGTTGAAGCTGGTGCTGGCTAAACTGAACAGGGACGAGGAGAAAGAGGAGGAATGGCCTGAGAGTACTGGGGGGGAGGCTCCTGAGTCAGACAGTGAGGATGTCCCAGAGCCAGTATCAGGGGAGCAGCCTCGTAGGGCTATAGTCCCACCCAAAGCAGCCTTCCCCCCTTTGGTAAAAAAGACCAGGGGAAGCAAGAGGAGGAAGGGGGGTAAGGAGTTAGAGGGACCGGTGCCACTTACTCCAGTGCCCGTGTTACAGCCAGTATTACCACAGCCTACGGCGCCCAGAGCTCATTCACCAGAACCATTGCCTGCACTGCCTCTTGCGCCTGTTGCACCAGGGCCTGTGGCCCCCTTACCTACGTTAATCCCGGTGCCTGTGCCCAATATGGCACCGCTGACCCCACAAGAAGCGCCCCCACGCCCAGTGAGTGGGGTGCCAGGTGAGGGGCGGGATGATGTGAGCCTTGTATTGGCTGAAATTAGAGGGGCTATTAAGGCCTTGACTCCGGCCACCAATACCCCAATACCCACAGTCCCAGAAATTATACCAGTAATAACACCAATACCGATGGTAGCACCGGTACCACAGGGTGGAGCACCGAAAGAAGGGGTCCCCAGCGCGCCAGCTGAAGGGGGCCAGTTAGCCAATGCTAGTATATTAGCGACAGTAGCAACTCTTTTGGCACAGCTGGGGGCTCCAGCACTAGGCGGCGCAGCGGTGGCACCATGGGCATCACAGGCAGGGACAGGCGGGGTCCTAGCCGAGTTGAGCAAGCAAGTGGCCCTTTTAGGAAAAACACAAGAAAAAGATGTGGACACGCCTACGCAGGCGGTGGGTCAAGTTGCCCCCGCACAACCAGCAACGGCAGGGCCCACTGCAGGTAAGGCAGTGCTCAAGTAAAGTTTTAGAAGAAGAATGTAAAATAATGAGCGGTACGGAAACTGTGTTATCAAAGCGGGGTAAGTTAGCAGCGCATGGGGCGCTGGACACAAGGGAGAAGATCTGGAAGGGTGAATTTGTAGACATTTTTTCCCTAATCAGGCCAAAGAGGAGGGAAGAAGAAAATAGAGAGAAAGACAGGAAGGATGGGTTCTTCAGGGAGAGAAAACCAATGGTGGAAGAATCAATTACCAACTGGCTGTTTGGTTTCAATGTTTTTTCAATAGTAGTGTTGGAGAAAAAGCCAGAGTTGGCTATACCCCTGATATGCTATGCTAACAAAATTCTAAAGGCTCAGGTCATGTATGGGGGAGCAGCTTGGTTGGATTATGACAGAGATTTTAGGTGGGCCAAGGTGGAGGACCCAGACATGGGTTGGGATCAAACGGAGGTTAAGAGGAAGGCGGGGCCAGCATCGGCCCCGCCGCCATTATGGTGGTCGGCCGTGCCCCCACCGGAACTGTGCCCTCCCCCCAGTCCTGGTCACTCGCTGGCTATCATGGCTCGGAGGTGATTGAATCGCTTCCGGGTCACGTGAGGCTCCCCCGCGCCCCGGAAGCGATCCGATCACTTCCGGGGGCGTGGGCGACCCTCGGGACTTTAAAACCGGGGGGAGCTCTGGGATCATTCTCTCTTTCCTCCCCCCGGCTGCACATCGGGCGGATGTGCGTTACCTCCCTCGGGAGGCTCTTTAACTGTTTTTTCTTGGTTTTCCAGGTGCTCGTTGCGGTGTGGATTTCGTGAATCGACGATCGACGGGACCCAGTTGGCGGCGGCTTGTGGGGGATTGCGGGACGCCCGAAGCAGTCTTTGGCCGTTTTCAACACCACGGCGAGGAACACGCTGCGGCCAGCCACGTGGGGAGGACACAGGCGGGGATTACTGTTCAGTACTCTCCCCAGCAGCGCCGCACTTCGGCCGGTTTCGCCTGAGTCTGGAGCCCTCTCGCTCTTTGGACGGTATTTCTTCCCCTTGAAGGTACGGTGGGGAGCGCGGGCGGCGTAGCGTGTGGCTTCCGTGGTCGGAGAGTGTAAAACTTATTGGTCTTGCCGGCCCCCGGAGGCTGCGCGGCGCCGCTCCCGCTTCCCTCTGCCCGGGCGCGGGTGATCATAAGCCCCGCTGGTTCACGAGCGCGCCTTTCCCTTCTTGGTTGCAGCGCGGGGGGGCGGTTCCGGAACGAATACAGAAAACGGGTAGTCTCAGGTTTAAGAACGTATTTATTTATTCTTACGCCAAAAAATTTTGAATCAGGCTTCAGAAGAGACTTAGCAGTGAAACCTTCATTAGGGAGTGCCTCATTACCAGATGCTTCAAGTGTTGCGGTCTGGTTCACCGTTGCTAGTGCAATTTAAACAGCGTTTTGTCCTTTTGTGTCTCATTTAATAGTACTGTCGTCTGGGGGGCAGGTAGGGTGGCATCAGGTCGCCAAAAATTTTGGTTGTTTTACGTAACATTTATACGGTCTTGGATACCATTGGAGGTTGAATGCTGTTGTATTTTATTAATCACTTTCTTTTGTTCCTGCATCATAGGAAGGCACGCTGTTATACGCACTAAGCAGATCGGGTAAAGGCAGCTCCAGGCGCAGGAAGGTGCCTTCTCATCGGTGGGAGGCGGCAGTAACATCGGAGAGTGCCTGAGGACACGGTCTGTGGACTGCACCCTGGCGCTGCTGGGAGCCAAGCGGGTTGGAGCCTTTTGCCCACCTGCCCTGCTGGGTTAGCCAGTAGTGAGGCTCCGGTAGCGAGGGTGAAGTGGCCCGCGTGTTTCCTCCATCAAAATCTTTGGTAAAAGTCTGGTGCAGGTAGTCGGGTAGCCATGCCCCCGAAGGCTAAGCGCGGCGAGCGGCGCCCAGGTATAGCGACTGTGTTAGACGCGCTCATGAGGAAGATTGGGGAGATGGATAGTACCATGGCACAGCTGGCAGAAAGGCGGGATGCGCAGGAGGGGGCATCTGGGAGGTCGCGCAGGGACGCTTTACCTCCAAGGGAAGCGTTTCCTCCCTTGCCAAAGAGGAGTAGAGCTAAGAAAGGCCCGCGGGTTGTCCCCGATAGTGGTGGGGCCCCAGTTTTGCCGATACTTCCCGCATTGCCTAACGCACCGGAGGGCGAGCCCCTGCCTGTTGCCCCACTAGGGGGGCCTGTTCCCTTGCTCCCCGCAACGCCTCTTGTCCCGCCTGCACCCCCTATCCCCATTCCCGCGCCAGCGGTGCCAATCCCGGCGGTTCCGGTGCCAGCGATGCCAGATCCTTCCCTACCTCTTCCCCGGCACCGGCAAATCCTACCCCGGCGCCAGCACTGCCAGTCCCGGCGCTGCCTGCGCTTTCGGTACCTATTCCCCCCGCACCTGGGGGGGGTGCCAACGCTGCCTCACGATTTTGTTTCCAGTTTAGCAGCTGTGCTACCCTGGCTGGGGGGCATGGGTTTGAACGTGAGTGCGGCGGGTGTTGTCGGGGCGGACGCGTTGGAACGGGCGAAGCAGCTGGTCGAACTAGCAAAGCCTAAAGACGTGCCGGCGGTTGGGGCCCCCAAGGAAATCCCGGGACCTTCGCAGGGTAAGCCACAGACGTTGCCAATGTTGGGCATGGGTGAGGCACGTACGTCTTACGAATCGCTCTCGCGCCACCTGTCGCAGGAGGTGAAGGAACGCATTTGGAAAGGGACCTATACCGATATTTTTTCACTCCTGATAGATGATGTGGAGAGGGAGGAGATGAGGAGAAAAAAGGATTATATGCCTGCGCGGGAGTGGGCTAATGAAATGTCAAAGTACAGGGTTGAGGAGAACATTAGGCATTGGATGCTGGCATACAACATCTACATGGCAGTGGTCACAGAGCGTTTCCCTGAGGAGGCACCTGCGATGGCATGCTAAATGTCTAGGATTAGCACGGCGCAGGCAACTAAAGGGGGCTCGGGGTGGTTGGAGTATGATAAGAAGTTCAGGCGTATCAGGGCTTCTGATCCTACGTTAAAGTGGAATCAGGTAGAGAGGATTTCCTGGTTGGATCATGTGGGCGGACTTTCAGTGGAGGCTGTCACTGACTTGCCAAAACCTCAGCCCTTTCGGGCGTTCCCCCCAGCTGCGCAGGGCGGGGGGGGCGGAAAGAAGGGATGTTGTTGGGATTACAACAGACGCTCCTGCGTTAGGGCACCAGGGACATGCAGGTTTAGGCATGCATGCAGTTTCTGTGGTAACGCAGGGCATGGCGAGGCAAAGTGCCTTAAGAAGCAGAAAGATAGGGGGGGGAAGAAACCAGACGGTAGGGGTTTCCACCAGAACTAGGACTCCCATCCTCCTCCACGCCATGATGCCCTGGTTAAACCGATGTAGGTGCGCAACCTCTGCAAAAACCTTAATTGGGGGTTTCAGAGATGGTTTTAGAATCCCGGTAGTGAATTTTGTGGGTCCCTCGTTCTGCAGAAATCAAGTATCGGTCACCCAAAATGCCGGGGTGGCAGAGGCCAAGATTACAAAGGAATGTCGATTGGGTAGAGTAGCAGGGCCCTTTGACAGCATTCCAGTGCATAACTTCGTGTGTTCACCCCTGGGGGTAGTCCCGAAGAAGGACCCTGGAGAGTTCAGGCTGATTCATAATTTGTCAGCGCCACGGGAGCAGTCTGTGAACGACTCCATTGATGATGATTGCTGCTCGGTGCGTTATGCATCTATTGATCAGGCGATTGAGATGCTGAGGGGTCTGGGGCCGGGCGCATTGATGGCGAAATCGGACATAGAGTCTGCTTTCAGGCTCCTGCCCGTACACCCGAGCGATTTTCACCTCCTGGGCTTTCAGTTTGAGGGCAACTTTTTCCATGGACACGTGCATGCCAATGGGGTGTTCGGTGTCATGTGCCTACTTTGAAATGTTTAGTACATTCTTGGAGTGGGTTTTTAGACAGGTGACAGGGCATGGCCATGTGCTGCATTACCTTGATGACTTTCTCTTCCTGGGGCCTCCAGGGGGCGCAGGGTGTGGGCAGGCACTGGAGCAGTTCTGCGCATTAATGAAGAGCTTTGGGGTACCCCTGGCGCAGGGAAAAACCGTGGGCCCCTCCCCGGTCATAGAGTTCTTAGGGATTGAACTGGACTCAGTCGCGGGATGCTCACGGCTTCCTGCTGACAAAGTGGCCAGGTTTGGGGAGACACTGAGGTAATGTTTGGAAGCAAAAAGGGTAACGTTGCACCAGCTACAATAGATGGTGGGCCAGTTGAACTTTGTGCTACGCATTATACCTATGGCACGCCCCTTTTCCAGGTCCATTGCACAGGCAATGTCAGGCCTTAAACAAAAACACCACCACACCAGATTGAGCGGCGAGGTCAAGCAGGATATGCGGATTTGGCTAGCATTCCTGCGGGATTTCAATGGCTCTGTCCTGTGGCCCGGCCCTGTCACTTCCTGCAAGGAGTTGGGTTTGATGACGGACTCCGCGGGTAGTGAGGGGTTTGGCGCCATACTGGGCGTTCAGTGGGTGGCGCAGCGTTGGCCAGCATGGTGGGTGGACAATGGACTAACGTCTAACATTGGTTTCCTGGAATTATTCCCCATCTGGGTGGCATTGTGTGTCTGGCCTGAACAATTACGCAATAAGGCAGTGGTGTTCTGGTCTGATAACATGACAGTAGTGGAGTGTATAAATAACCAGGCGGCAAAATGTAAAATGATCTTGCGTTTGATTAAGGAAATTGTGTTGAGATGTCTCCAGCTGAATTTGCTTTTTAGAGCGAAACATGTCCCGGGGGTGTTGAATCATGCTGCCGACGCCCTGTCTCGTTTCAAGATGCAGGTGTTCAGAGTACAACTCCCGGGAGCAGCACCATGCCCAACACCGTTTCCCGAGCAGCTCTGGCAGATTGGTGCCCACACTTACCAGACTTGGTGGCAGCAAGTCTAGCACCAGGAACGCGCAAGGCATACGAAGGGGCGTTTGGTGCATATTGTAATTTCCTACAGAGTCAGGGGGGCACAGATTGGGCGGATGCGGGCGGGGTTTGCTGCTTCTTGCAAGCCCTGCGGGACAATGGGAAGTCGGTGGGGGTAGCTAGGAGACACATAGCTGCAATTTCATTCTTTGCGCAGCTGGGCGGCGGGCGGGACCCTACGCAATCATTCATAGTGCGTAAGGCATTGAAGGGCTGGCAGCGTTTGCAGGGGAACGCGCCGGATACTAGACGCCCTATAGGTTTGAATACCCTGACTGCAGTCTTGACAGCGCTAGAACAGATCTGCAACTGTGTTTTTGAATGCTTATTGTTCAGGGCAGCCTTTACATTGGCTTTCTATGGGGCCTTTAGAATAGGGGAGCTAGTGGCTAGCAACAAAAGGGACCTGGAGGGTGGTTTACAGGTGGGTGACATTCATTTCCACAACGGTGCTTTGCAAGTTACAATCCGGCGTTCAAAGACTGATCAGCAGGGCAGAGGTCAGGTAGTGTTTCTCAGGCGCCGGGCGCCGGGCAATCCCTGCTGCCCGGTTTATCATGTGGAGGCTTTCCTGTCACACAGGCCGAGTGATAGGGGGGGGGGCACTGCTGATACACATGGGGGGGGATCCGCTGACAAGGTTCCAGTTTAGGCGGGTTTTAGACAAGGCAATAGGCAGGGCGGGTCTGGACCCAGGTAGTTTTGGGACACATTCATTCAGGATTGGTGCCGCCACCGAGGCGGTTGTGCAGGGTCTCGGGGAAGAGGCGGCGCGTAGGATTGGGCGGTGGGCTTCCAATTGCTTCAGGCGTTATGTGCGGGTGGATATGTTGTGACTCCATATGTTAACGGTACTGACGGCATTCTTTTCTTGTCTATCACCAGTTCCCTCTGCCTGCCACGCGGGTAGAGTGACGGCGACGCCCCACCAAGACAGCAACACAGTCAAGTCCACAAGGATTTCCCCGAAGGCACAGCGGGAGCGTCATGCCTGTGTTTTTGGCCATTCTTATGTGTCCCGGTTGGGCAGTTTTTTCAGGGCAAGCAATGGGGCAGCACGTGCACAGCGTTTGGGTTTCAGGGTTTCCTTTTTCGGCTATGGGGGCTTACGTTTTGACAGGTTCAGGGAACGGATAGGTCACATGCTTACCTCTTTGGATGCCCCTCCCGACGCCATCATTTTGCATCTGGGAGGCAATGATTTGGTACACCTCAACAGGAGGGTCCTGATAGAGACGGTGCTGTCGGAGTCGGCATGGCTGGCAAAGCAGTGCCCTGAGACGGTTATCGTGTGGTCACACATGATACCGCGACTTGAATGGCGTGGGGGGGTATCGGTGAAGGCGCTCAACCGCTCGGTGCAGAGGGTCAATAACAAAATAGACAGGCTGTTTAGGACCCCTAGATTACAGGTGATTGCTCATGGTTGCATTAAGGGGGACGTATGCTACGTGCAAGACGGAGTTCACCTCTCTCGGTTGGGTAACGAGTTCTTCCTGGGCAATATTTTAGCTTGGTTGGAGGGTTTCCGGTGGTAAGTATGACCTTGGGTTTGGGGGGGGGCCTGATAGTCGGTCTACTATGCAGGCCTGTGCGGTAAGGTCATAGGTTGGACAGACTAAATTGACTCATCTTTTGGGGCGTCTCATTACGTGAGCCGCCCAGAGGGGAGGGACATTTGGTTCTCACCAGACTCCAGGGGCAGTTACAACCGGTTGGTTGGAACGGTGCGGGGACAAAGGGGGGGGTTACGCTTTCCATTGGCTGGTTAGCCACCCCGCACGCGGGCGTAAGTAAGCTGCGCTGTCTGCATGGCCCCTTTATGGAGTAAGTCCTGAACGTTTGGGGGTTGCCTGGGGGTAAGTACTTCCGGGTCAGCTGGGCCTCCGGCGCATGCGCATCCCGGTTGGGGTGCGCGGGACAGTTTCGGTGTAAGGGGGAGGGGCCAGCATTTTGACCTTGCCGTAGGCCCAGAACAATACGCAGAAATGTGAACAGCAATGTGTTAGACTAGGATAGGAACATTTATGTATTAGAGTTTTTGTTAAAGCTAGGATCTAAGCAAATGTACCGAATCCTGTCTTGTCATTTCTGCGTTATGGTATGTTATGAATATAACTTGTTTGTATGTTAATAAATACGATCGGGGGTCGACGACCCCCTATTCCAAAAACAAGAAAGTTTCTTGGTTTTTGTCACCGTCAGGGGAGGAGGGGGCGTTAGGCCGTACCAGACCATAGAGGAAGGCGGGGCCAGCATCGGCCCCGCCGCCATTATGGTGGTCGGCCGTGCCCCCACCGGAACTGTGCCCTCCCCCCAGTCCTGGTCACTCGCTGGCTATCATGGCCCGGAGGTGATTGAATCGCTTCCGGGTCACGTGAGGCTCCCCCGCGCCCCGGAAGCGATCCGATCACTTCCGGGGGCGTGGGCGACCCTCGGGACTTTAAAACCGGGGGGAGCTCTGGGATCATTCTCTCTTTCCTCCCCCCGGCTGCACATCGGGCGGATGTGCGTTACCTCCCTCGGGAGGCTCTTTAACTGTTTTTTCCCCACCCACCATCCCTGAACTGAGAGCTTCGTTGTAAAGTGTATGTTTACTGTAAATTTTTTCCACAGGTTACCAATTTGTAGATATGTTTTGATGCCTTTTTTGTCGTGTTTTTAGGCGATATTCCTAGGCGAGCGGTAAGGTCATAGGTTGGACAGACTAATTTGACTCATCTTTTGGGGCGTCTCATTACGTGAGCCGCCCAGAGGGGAGGGACATTTGGTTCTCACCAGACTCCAGGGGCAGTTACAACCGGTTGGTTGGAACGGTGCGGGGACAAAGGGGGGAGTTACGCTTTCCATTGGCTGGTTAGCCACCCCGCACGCGGGCGTAAGTAAGCTGCGCTGTCTGCATGGCCCCTTTTTTGGAGTAAGTCCTGAACGTTTGGGGGTTGCCTGGGGGTAAGTACTTCCGGGTCAGCTGGGCCTCCGGCGCATGCGCATCCCGGTTGGGGTGCGCGGGACAGTTTCGGTGTAAGGGGGAGGGGCCAGCATTTTGACCTTGCCGTAGGCCCAGAACAATACGCAGAAATGTGAACAGCAATGTGTTAGACTAGGATAGGAACATTTATGTATTAGAGTTTTTGTTAAAGCTAGGATCTAAGCAAATGTACCGAATCCTGTCTTGTCATTTCTGCGTTATGGTATGTTATGAATATAACTTGTTTGTATGTTAATAAATACGATCGGGGGTCGACGACCCCCTATTCCAAAAACAAGAAAGTTTCTTGGTTTTTGTCACCGTCAGGGGAGGAGGGGGCGTTAGGCCGTACCAGACCATATGTATGGTTAGAAAGCGTGACCAATAAGACTCCCATGAGGCAGCCCTTTCGGACCTCCCAAGGAGGCACAGGCGAGAAGAAAGGGACATGTTGGGCCTTTAACCGTAAAACGTGCACCTGGGCCCCAGGGACATGCAAGTTCAAGCATGCATGCGCCTACTGCGGCCACCCCTCCCATCCTGAGTTTAAGTGGATCAAGAAGTCCAAATAAAAAGGGAGGGAATCCAAGCCACCACCTACACAATAATTTACCTACGCCGGTAAATTTAGGGAAGCTGATTTTCTGGCTAAACCAGTACCCTGACAGGAAAGCAGCCAGAATTTTATACGATGGGTTCTCTTCAGGCTTCCGCATCCCAGCGCACGGAGTGCCCCCAGTAGATTATTGCAAGAACTTATTGTCAGCACGCATGCATCCAGAAGTAGTGTCACTTAAGGTGAACAAAGAAAAGGCGCTAGGGCGGGTGGCGGGTCCTTTCATGACTCCGCCACTGCCAGGATTTGTATGTTCACCCCTGGGGGTGGAGCCCAAAAAAGAGCCTGGACACTGCAGAAGGATTCACAATTTATGTGCGCCACAGGGAGCATCAGTGAATGACGCCATAGACCCGTCCCTGTGCTCTGTGACTTACTCTTCGTTTGATGCGGCTTTACAGAGGCTGCGCGACTTAGGGCCAAATGCTTTCTTAGCAAAAACTGACATTGAGTCTGCCTTTCGGCTCTTGCCAGTGCACCCGGATGATTATCATCTCCTGGGTTTCCAATTGAATTTCCAATATTACTATGACAGGTGCATGCCAATGGGCTGCGCAGTGTCATGCAAATATTTTGAGATGTTCAGCACTATGCTACAGTGGTTATTTGTCTTAAGAACAGGGCACAGCAAGATAGTGCATTACTTGGATGATTTTATGATCATGGGGCCCCCCCACTTCAGGAAGGTGCGGGCAGGCTTTGAGCAAGCTGGTGGCTCTGTTTGAAGAGCTAGGAGTGCCACTGGCCCCAGGTAAGGCGGTGGGCCCAGCTACCAGCATGTCGTTCTTGGGCATTGAAACTGATACAGTAGCGGGAGAATGCAGGTTGCCACTAGTTCTCTGGGGAGTCCGGGCCCTATTTATTTGAGTCTGTGTATGATGCATGCAGTAATATACTGTAGGATAGGACATGCATTATACTATTCAGATAATAGCGGTGCAGGCCTAATTGGATGAGCAACAATTACTTCATTCCATAATTGTATTTATTCATTTTAATTGACTATCCGGCCCTGAGCAGCATTAAGAACAATATAATTATCAAGCCCTGTCACAAGGGAGGGGGTATAGTGATTATGGATCAGAAGAACTTTAATAACAAAGTCTATGACATGTTAGCAGTGCATGATCACTACAAGAAGGCTCATCCTAGCGACCTAAGCAAACTGAGTACTAAGATTCAACTCATGACTAAGAAAGCGCTGGAAGAGGGACAGATATGCCAACAGGAATTTGTACCTTAAATAAACCATGCCTAGTAGTACCTGCTCTGTATGGGCTGCCAAAAACTCACAAAAATGTAACAGACCCTCCCCTGCGCCCTATCATATCTACAATAGGTGCCAGTACAGAGCCTCTGTCGAAGTATGTGGATACATATCTTTGTCCCCTAACCAACAACTACGAATCATATATCCGTGATACGGAAGATATGATTAATAAGATAAAAAATATGCCCTTTGACCCAGAGTGTGAAATCTTGGTAACCCTTGACATTGAGGCTTTGTACACCAACATCCCTCAATGTCAGGCGTTGCACTTCTGGCCAGAACACCTGGTGACAGACCTGATGTTTTTATTCTCGAATGCTTAGAGGTGGTGCTGAAGAACAATCTTTTGGAGTTCAATGGGCTCACCTACCAACAAATAAAGGGCACCAGCATGGGGGCTTCCTGTGCACCGAGCATAGCAAATATTTACATGGGGGAGTATGAACTTAAGAACATTTTTAATGCGGTAGCGCCATTCCATGGGAAAGTCAGACGTGGAAAAGTTTTATCGACCATATATTCTTTTTTTGGAGTGGGGAAGAAACTATGCTACAGGAATACATCGCATGACTGAATGCCAGCGATGTTAACCTAAAGTTCACTGCGAAGTACTGTGCCTCTGAGGTGGAATTTCTGGACATAGTTATCTCAGGCCTGAGTGAAATGCGGCAGGTGAGTTTCTTTAGGAAACCAACAGCCAAGAATACTATTCTGCAGCACCAGAGTTTCCACCCCA
Organism: Triturus cristatus; assembly: GCF_964204655.1. Taxonomy (NCBI): domain Eukaryota; kingdom Metazoa; phylum Chordata; class Amphibia; order Caudata; family Salamandridae; genus Triturus; species Triturus cristatus. The sequence goes on along the minus strand of NC_140589.1, from coordinate 154,990,556 downwards.
GCAGTCAGAAAGATTCAATCCCATTTGGTGAGTTTCTGAGGGTGCGCAGAAACTGTACCAACATTGGAGACTATAATAGACATGGCGATTTATTAAAGCAACGTTTTATAGACTGGGGGTATCCTTACCGGCTAGTGAAAACTGCTTTTAAAAGAGCCAAATATTACAATCGGGAGGCATTACTAAAAGGCACTACCCGTAAGTCTCAAGACCAAGATCAAGTTGTGTGCGTGATTAATCATTCACAGTTAAATTATAAAATCAAAAATATCTTAAACAAGAACTGGAAGATATTGAATGTACACGACGATGAGGAACATCTGAGACCACCGATAGTAGCCTATAGGAGATATAGAAACCTAAAGGACATACTAGTTCATACAAGGAATCAAGTCCAGACAAGGTCAGATCAGGGAACCATCGGGGTTACCACCTGTGCTGGGCAATCACAAATGTGGCTCTTGCCACGCGTGTGAGACAGCCATGGTAACAGACTCTTGTGTATACAATGGTAAAAGTCTAAGACTCAAAGATTTTACTAATTGTAGAAGCACTAATATCATTTACATGCTATTATGCACATGTGACAATTCATAGGGGAAACAGGCCGTGAATTCCGGGTGAGATACAGCGATCACAAATCTGCTATTCGTACTAGAAAGACGATAGCCCCTATGGTTCAACATTGTCTTGGAAAAAATCACTCGGAGACTCAACTGAAATGGTGTATCCTGGAAAAGGTTAAATCACAGACAGGATCATCAATGGAACTGACCCGCAAAAGAAGGGAAACCTTCTGGATCTTTACTTTTTGATACTGTGAAGAGAGGGCTTACTGAGGAAATAATTTGGAATATCACTCAAAAATAAATATTCCTATCACCGCCCAGCAATGTGGGCTTACGAGACTTAGAACAATAGGGTCCCGGATTTTTTTGATGTATCCCAATTCTTTCAGCACATGGGTTTCACTACCTATCTGTAACATATACTGTTGTTAGGAGATGTGAAATCTTTGGAGGGGTCTTTCAAAGGTTGTGACCCTTGTAGATAAACAACATGGATTTACACATATAGGTCCATTTAGAATCTCTATTGTGTTTGAGGTCTGGTCTCGGTTATTTAATCGCTGAGACCTATAGTTTGTTGTACTAACTGTGATCACCTTCTGATTACTATGCTATTAAATCTAGGAAGCACGATTAGAGTAAGTATTTGCACAATATATAAAAATAATGAGAACATTTCTCTGCGGTCCTCTGATTTTCGAGGGGGATCCACGCTATATATTCTTTATTTGTTTTCAGAGTGTTATCTTTGCTCATGTAAATGTATTTGCTTGGATAACATACTCTCCTAGATGCATAACCATATGGATTACTTAGCACTTGAATATACCAAAATGGCGCCGGTGAAATTTTTGGAGGGAGCTTTTAAGGATTGTGACCCTTGTAGATAAATAACATGGATTTACACATATAGGTCCATTCAGAATCCCTATTGTGTTTGAAGTCCGGTCTCATTTATTTAACCGCTGAGACCTATAGTATGCTGTACCAACTCTGACTACCTTCTGATTACTGTGCGACTAAATCTAGGAAGCGTGATTAAAGTAAGTATTTGCTCGATATTTATAAATAATGAGAACATTTGTTTGCTGTCCTCAGATTTTTAAGGGGGATCTGCGCTATATACTCCTTATTTGTTTTTAGTGTGTTATCTTTGCTCAAGTATATGTAGTTGCTTGGATAACATACTGTCCTGGATGCATAACCGTATAGATTACTTAGCACTTGCACATACCAAAATGGCGCCCATAGTTTCATGCAATATGCCAGTGGGACCGATTGGTACTCACGTCGGCGTCATCAGGTTACATGTGGCGCCCTGTCTTTGAATTTTGTATTTAAATGGCGGCGGAGATGTGTGGCAGCTAGCTGTTGCTGCAGAATTGACGGAGGGATTGCAGAGTTACGAAGAGCGTCAGTAAGTGGCAAAAGACGCTTATTATGGATACGGGGGGGTCTCTTAACCTTTAAGGCCTTGTGGGCTGCCTGATATAGGTCGCCAATGCTGGTTACGCTGCAAACTGTCAGTACCTCCATTTAGTACTATGGCCCGCATGTTGGCCCCTAGACAGAGATCAGGTAATGTTTGGCTTATCGATAAAGTTCTTGATAGTTTTTAAGAGTAGCAGTTACACTCAGGGCTGGGGCACCTTGGTATAAGAAGTCCTGCACTTACGAAACTACACATGAAGGGGTCAGTACACAGGTCTCATGTGATTGTCTCCCACTAGTCTACCACCTAAATATGGTTTGCATATGCAACAAGCATTGAAAATGCAATAGGTCTCGCCTTTGATTAAGTTAAAGATATTTGCTTTGCTAATGGTATTGTATAGCAAAGCAAATGGCTTTAACTTAATGAAAGGCGAGACCTATTGCATTTTTAGTAATACCCATTGTAGGGGCCCACGAGAACACAATTACCAGTAGGGCACATTACTGATGCAGGTGCACAGACCCATGGGCCCTCTTAGGTTGCGCTAACTGGGCCGATCCTGGGATGTCCTTGGGAGCACAGGACCCTTAAAAGGGGTGCACAGTTAAAGACAGCAAGCCTCAATTAAGCCACGTCATGTAATTACGCGCCGTTCGACCTAAAAAAGAGATGCGCAGCTCTGTTGCGCCAACCAAGCACTTCACGACCGAGTCCACGCCTAAGAAGCTACAGCGAGCTTAAGTAGGAGCCCCTAAACAAACACTGAGGGGGCCCGCACTGGGACGCCGATGCTTCTGGGCCGCGCCGCTGCTTCTACCCAGCCCAGATTTTATATCGCTCTTCATACTGGTACTAACGTGTTTTTTTTTTTTGTTTTTTTTTTTTTTTTAAAACCTTTATTTTCAAAAGTGAGGACACAGCTATTCAGCCGACAACCCGGAGGTTCAGCAGCATCGATATATAGAAACAAAGATGCGTCCCCAGTAGCGTGACAGGAGAAGTGCAAAGGTTCAATTTTAAGTAAACACAAAACACACAACAAACCCCAGCAAGGCAAGAACAGTGAAAGCCCATGGTGAAAGCCCCCCAGGGGAGGCCGGACCCCACTCATCTACCAGTTACAGTACAGTGTAAAGAGGAAGAAGGGGGGAGAGCAGAGGCCAAAAAAAGGGTCCATTAACCATACTGAGCTGGAAAGAAGGTCAGGAGGAAAGCTGTTCCTCGGGAGGATCCAGATCCGGGGCAACACATATTCCCCCCCTGTATTGATTCCACCGCCCCCAGATGGCGTGCCACTTCCGGGGGCGGCCTCTAGCGCAATATACCGTCTTCTCCCTTAGCATACTCCAGTCCATATTTTCTTTCCACGCGGTCAATGTGGGGGGCCCCGCGGAGCCCCACAGTCGCGCGATATCTCTCTTAGCGACCATGTTGCCCAGAGTCACCCATTGGGTCTGTGCCGCATCGTGGTCAGTGGGCCCCCAGACATTCAGGAGGCAACACCGCGCTTCCGGCTGCATAGCAACGCCCGTCACCTCCCCCATCACTGCATGGACTCTCCTCCAGAATTCCGTAATGACACCACATTCCCAAATGATATGCAGGAAAGTCCCCACCATACCACATCCCCTCCTACATAGGCCGTCCTCCGAGAATCCCATGTGAATCAGCCTTGGCCCCATCACATACACTCGATGCAGTATTTTAAGCTGCACCAGCCTCAGACGCGACGGGATCGCAACCTCCTTAGGAGAGGAAACAGCAGACTGCCAATCCTCATCGTCCAACTCGAGGCCATCCCTAGTCCACTGGTCCCTCAACCCCAGAAGCATGTCCGCCCGGACGTTGATCAGTTTCTTATAGATGAGCGAGATCGTGCTTTCGGGCATATGGCCATCAAGGACCCGGTCCTCCAAAGGAGAGGACTCAGGCACCTTCTCACCCTCTAGGAGGACTGATCGGAGGGTGTGACGTACCCTTCCAGCCCAGCGAGTCAGTTGCCATCTTCCACACACGCACTGCCACACCAGTGGGCCCCGTGAGGGACGAGTCTAGGGACCTGCGAGTACAACGCCCTGTAGTAGTTACCACCACGCAGCAGCCACCTGTCCATGGCATACCCAGGGCTGAGGGCAGGGCCATACAACCCATGATTAATCGCGCTCAGCTGGGTGGCCCAATAGTACCGTCGGATGTCTGGGAGCGCAATGCCCCCGTCGTACCATGGAAGCGTCAACTTTGCAATAGCTATTCGCGGCCGCCCATCCCACAGCAATGTTCGTTGGAGGCCTTCGACCTCCCGAAAGTATTTGGCCGGTACCCAGTCCAAAGTATTCTGCAGTGCGTAGAGGAAGCGGGGAAGAGACATCATTTTGAACAGGGCCGCACGCCCAACGAGGGAGAGCGGCAGCCTCCGCCAGCCTTCAACATCCCGCCTCAGGCGTGCCAGGGGGGGGAGCAGGTTCTTCTCATATCGCACAGCAGGGTCCATGGAGATAAAGATCCCCAAGTACACGAAGCCCTGCTGAGCGACCTGTATCGAGCATGTTCTAGGGATCGGTGGTACCTCGCCACTAAGAACATACAAATACGATTTACTCCAGTTGATAACGAGACCCGAGTTCCTACCAAATGATGTGAGTACGTCACAGACCACTATAAGTGATTTCTTGGGTGAGGCAAGATACAGCAGGATATCATCAGCATAGAGCGAAATACGGTCCTCGTGTTCAGGCGACCATCTAAGGCCCCGTATATCCGGGTGCCAACGTATCCACGCAGCCAGCGGCTCAAGGGCGAGGGCGAACAACAAAGGCGACAAGGGACAACCCTGCCGAGTACCCCTCCCAAGCTGAAACGGAGTCGACGCCCGACCATTCACCACCACACTCGCAAGAGGCTCCTCATACAGCAACCTCACCCAGCTCACAAAACCGTGGCCAAAGCCGAACTTGGTCAGTACGGCCCACAAATATGCCCATTCGACCGTGTTAAAGGCCATCGTGGCGTCGAGAGACGCCACAATAGCTGGTTCACGCAGCGTGCCCGCCCTGGCGATTACGCCATGGAGGCGCCAAAGATTTAACGCTGTGTTTCGGTGCGGGATGAAGCCGGATTGATCCGGGTGGACCAAGTCACCGAGTACCCTAATCAATCGGGTCGCCAGGATTTTGGCCAGAATTTTCGGCTCTGCGTTAAGGAGTGAGATAGGCCTATATGAGGCGCACTTATCTCGGGGTTTGCCCTCTTTGTGTATAACCACAATCGTCGCCAGTCGCTGGTCCAACGGGAGGGTCCCACTCCCCCGCGCCTCCACAAACATGGCGCGCAGGTGAGGGGCGACCCTATCCGGAAACAGCTTGTACAGATCGACCGGCAAGCCGTTCGGTCCCGAGGCCTTGCCCGAGTATAACGCGCGGATGGCCCCCGCCACCTCGTCAACCGTTATGTCACCATCTAGATCGTCCCTATCTATATCGGAGAGGCAGGGCAACTCGATATCACGGAGGAGGTCACACGAGTCCTCGGGCGGCCTGTCCGACACTGAAGCATAAACCCTACAGAAATAGTCCGAGAAACACTTTACAATCCTCTCAGGTTCCACGATCGCCTCTCCCCTCTCTCCCGTCAACTCTGGCACAACTCTATTGACCCGTTCTTTTCTGTCCAGCCAAGCCAGGAGCTTCCCTGCCTTGTCACCTACATCATACAAACGGCCCTGCTGTTCCCTACTGAGGGTCTTAGCGGCGTTCGTCACCAGGTCCCTATACTCAGTTTGCTTCAAGCAAAGCTCATGCAGTGAGGCCTCTGTAACCTCCTCCTCTAGCGCTCCCTCCAGAGCCGCGATCTCCTCCTCAACCTGCAGAACCTCGCCATCTCTCCGCCGCTTGGCAGCTACTACAAGGGAGAGGGCTTCCCCTCGGAGCACGGTCTTAAGTGCTTCCCACAGCGACACCGCAGAGTCCACGGATCCCTGATTGTCCTTGAAGAAATTATCTACTTTCTTTACTAGCGCGCTGCGCATCTTGGGGTCTCGGAAATACCACGGGTTGATAGGGGCCACCCTTCCTCCTCCCTCCCGACCTAGATCCAGCCGAATCCATACTGGCGAATGGTCCGATATACCACGCGCCATGTGCCTCGCCTCGGAGACCAATGAGGCATGCGCAGCCAGAGTGAGTAGGTAATCAATCCTGGAAAGGCTACCATGTGCCCCGGAGTGGAACGTGTATTGGCTCTGTGTGGGGTGCCGGAGCCTCCAGCAGTCTATCAGGCCAAGCGTGTCTAGGAAGTCTGGAAGCCACTTCTGAGCCCCCCCTGTGTCTCTGGGCGGGTGTCTATCCAGCAAACCGGAGCCAACAGCGTTGAAATCACCTCCCACCACAAGCATACCCCCCGGGAGATCCAGCAAGGCCCTACCCAGATCTGTGAACGTGGAGGCCTGCAGGGCCGGCGGGACATAAACCGAAACCAAAACCAAAGTTCTTCCTTCCCACCGCCCCGCCACCGCCACAAACCTCCCCCTATCATCAACAATGGTGGAGTCCACCTCAAATGGCAGCGAGGCTCTGACTAGAATGCCCACACCCCTGGACCCGGAAGAGAATCCCGAATGTGCTATGAATTTATAACCCTTCCTATTCAGAGCATAGCACGTATTACCTATAAGATGTGTCTCCTGCAGCAGGGCAACATCCGGCATTGACCGTTTCAAGAATTGCAAAACAATCCCACGCTTAATGCGATCCCCCAAACCATTAACATTCCAGCTTATAACACTTAAACCCCTACCCCCCATCCTCAAACGTAAAGAGGCCCACCCCACACCCGAAGAGCCACCATGTAACAGTCCTGGAAATAATCACCATGCCTTGCAGTAATAAACCCCCCAACAACAAACCCAAAATCCCAGAAACCCCCCCCACCCTGCACCCCTGCTGCAGCTTACAAAGCCCCCCCAACTTGCAGTGTGCCTGTCGCCCTACAAAAACCCAAAATCTACAAAAAGTACCCTAAGGGAGGAAAAGAGCACCCCTCGTCCTCCCGCAACCCTCCGCATTTACTGCACTCTATTCAAGTCTTCAAATATAGCCAAATCGAGTCAGACCGGCTCCGAGAAATCAGCCCTGCCCATCCCGGCCACTGTCTGAATCCTCGGCAGTGTCCGCCCCATCCGTCGTCGGGGCAAAGCGTCCAGCCATTCATCGGCCATAACAGGAGAGTCAAAGAAGAATGTCCGATCTTCGTGCACCACACGTAATCTGGCAGGGAAGAGCATGGCATACTTCAGATCCCTCTCCCGGAGCCGCCTCTTCACCCCCAGAAAGCCCTGTCTCTGCCTCTGCACCTGCTGGGTGAAGTCCGGATAGAAATTCACCGACGCGTTCTGGAAGGGGACCGGGCCCGTCACCCTCGATGCTTGCAGGATAGCGTCCCGATCTCGAAAATGAAAGAGCCGGGCGACGATCGGCCTCGGCGGGGCACCCGCCTTGGGCCTCCCACCCGGCACTCTATGGGCCCTTTCAACCGCAAAGAACTTTCCAAGACCCTTAGGCTGCAGATGATTAAGCACCAAGTCCTCGACAAGCAGGTCAACCGAAGCCTCATCCGAGGACTCCGGGACCCCGATGACGCGCACGTTGTTGCGCCTGGCCCGGCTCTCAAAGTCCTCCAGCCGGCGGGCGGCAAGATCACTCTCGGTCCTCAGCTTACGAACCTCGGTCTGCAGTTCCGTGACATCATCGGTGAGGCCCGTGGTCTTGAGGTCCAGGTTCTTAACCCGTTCATTCGTTTTGCCCAAGTCCGCACGGATCAAGTTGACATCCACCAAGATGGCGTCCACCTTATGCGCCAGGGCATCAAACTGTCTCCCAATCGAAGTCTGCATCCCTTCGAGCGCGCCCATGACATCCTGTAGTGAGAGCTCCGGGGCCAAAGGCGAGGTCGCCTTCTGGGTATCCAGCGACTGGCTCGACCCACTCGGTGATCCCTTCTGCAGAGCATAGCGGTCCATGCTATTGACTTGGGTATAGGCTCCCCGCCTAGTAGACTTAGCCTTCAGCCGATCCACCTCTGCTTTGCCCGACATGGTTGACACCAGGCAGGTCGGTTCAGATAAGACGGGTCCCTCTCAACGAAAGGATTCAGGAGTGATCAGTTCTGCAGTGGGCTGCCAGAGTAGCCTGCAGAGCGTCCATAGGGTAATAAAGCCACCAAGAGCTCTCCAGGGGCAGGGCTGACAAAGGGAGAGAAAGCGAAAGTGAAAGGACGGGGACCTCCGTCCGACAGTTCACACCTCGCCTGGCCGTTGTTGTTCAACTAGGAGGCGGGCATCCTGCCAACTCTAGCCCCTGGCATCCCCCGGAGATAGGCCGCAATCTTCCGCCAGGCATAAGTCCGGTTCCCGGTGGGCGATCCGACCGCGGGTAGCATCAATCGCCTCCCTGACAGGTCATCCACACGATGCCATGCATACCGACAGGATTAAAGACAGGATAGTCGACGGAGGGCGCGAGGGTCTCGGGAGCTCTGAGCTCACGCGGCCATCTTGGTCAAGCGCTAGGCTCCTCCCCCCGTACTAACGTGTTTTAAGTGTGCCCTTTACTGGACTGTGAAGTAATTTCCCAGGAATGCCAGGATCACACCGTTTTGATAATAAAGTGGGGGTGTGTGTTTCTGCTTCCATAGTAAACATCCTACCAGCTAGGTAACGCCTGCTCTTGACTGCTGCAAAGGGCATCCGTTCCTTTCGGTGCCCTCCAGGGGTTTTATGTACATCTGGAGTTCACGTGCGTCGCAGAAGTGTGTCTGGAAGGCATTTAACTGCTCGGGAAACAGCACGCGAACTGTGACGAACAAGCGTCGAGGACATCACGTGAGATACACTAACACCTGCCCAACGGAGAACCCCAAAAGGTTTTACAGCCTTCCGGACCACCAAGGCATTCTCACGCGGGGTCAAACTGCTGTATAGCTCAGTGGATGAATGTACCAACTGCAGAGCTCCTGCAATGGCGAATACAATCTTTTATCCGTCTGAAGTCGTTAAGATGTGGGTGGCACAAAGCTGAAAACTGTGTTCGAAAGTGCTAAAACAAACACAGTCTAAGACAAAATTCACTGACTAATAAAGTGCATCTCAAAGTGTCCTCACAACTTACAGTATGCAGATACTGGAGACTACCATACAATAGATATATACAAAATTGGTCGGTTAGAAGCTACATTCTGGGACCTTGGATGATATAGTAGTGCATTTGCCTGCTTGCTCTCCAAGCCACATATAGAATTGAAGAAATCTCGTTAAAAAATGGCTCAGAATCAGTACATATGCACAAAGCCATAACGTCCTTACAGTTTCTTGTCGAGTGAGTAGTCAGGTGACAACTTCACATATACGTCCACATAAAGGAAAATCAGTTCTTGTAGAAATATTTATTTGAAACAATGGAAAAGGGAGAAAACTGCATGGGAGAGGAGTGATGTGTGCCTATGAGCTCCCCTCTCACCTCCTGTTAACGGTTCACAGATCTCCTTAGAAAAGCTTCTGAATCAGACAGGTTTAGCCATAAGCCTGTGCTTCACTGGGGACCTAGGCCTGTCCAGAGCCTGTGACCTCCAAGGCCCGAGTGCTAAGGCTTCTGATTGGGGCAAACACCAGCCTGTGGTGTGTGCTTGAGCACAGGGAACACCAGTCTAGACTGCAAGTGGAAGAGCAAGTTAATTTGTCTTAAGGCAATTCAATGTGCATATTCGCAATATAAGTCTCTTCCACTCAGGCCAATATTTTCTCAGGTGGGCGGAAAAGAGGCACCTGAAGCATTTCCCAAACGTCACACCACATTTGGGGGGCGCTAGGTGGCGCACAATCGGAATGGCCGCCACTGAGTGAGGCACCCGCATTCTGGCGCCGTGATCCTGAATTCATCCTGTCCCGACGCCGAGGTTCGCCCATCTGAGATCGGCATCAAGAGCTGCACAACCTGGAGAGTAAGCATCCTGGGTTGCGAGGGCCTCCCACGCGGATCGCGGCTGAAATCGCTGGAGGAAGGTGAGACCGCGAGGACTCCCGGAGAAGCCCGGAACTCCCGCAGGGTGACGGCGCGCACGCAAGCACCGCGGTTCCCACGAGGTGTACAGGCCGCGGGGCTGAAATGGCGGCAGCTGCTGAACGGTGAGTGCCCTTTTGCATCGGCGCAGCACTGACGAGCACTGAGCCTCCTCAGCGGCCCTACCACGAATTTGTGCTACTGGAGCAGGCATTGGGTGCTGGAGGGTAGTGGATCCCAGCCCCTGTCCACCGTGCGGATGGCGAATCGGCCGTTCGTGGCAGCGGGGCTTTGTGCCCATCTCACGGGGACTGTTGCTTTGGTGTAGAAGCGGGGCGCGTGCGGCCCCGGGGGGCAGAAATTTGATACGCAATACGGACTTGACCGGCTATATGAAGCAGCCACTCAATATTACAGCGCGGACCCGAGCCTAAACTGTTTGGAGGGAGGAACGCTGTGCAACGTACTGCTGGCGACTTACTGGTGTGTGGTGGGGGCCTAGTGGATGGCAGATACCCTACAGAGAATCACTGTGCACCGCTTGGGCGGACGGATCTGCGGGTCGCGCAGGCCCCTGCCATTGGATTTTGTGCTCAGTGTTGTTGTGGAGTGCTGGTTGGTGGTGCAATCCCCCGGTGCTGATTGCGGAGTGCAACGTAGTTAGGTCAACATCCTGTGGAGACCCCCCTCTCCTTGCTACCATCCTCCCTGCAAAGACCCCGCCGCGCCTCCTGCAAAGTCGGGCGGTCTACGATGGGGAAACCAGATGCGAGACAGCCTCGTCTCACTTTTGAGGCGAAGAAGGGAACCCGCCAGACGGCAGCGGACGATGGCGCAGACGGTCTGCCGCAGGACCCACAGGTCACGCAAGGGGACGATATGAGAGTGATCCTCCTAGAAATGAGACAGGGCTTCGCCAGTATAGCGGACAAGGTGGAAACCTGAGCACGCGCATGGACGCGATAGCCCACAAGATTGACGGTCACAAGACCCGTATAAAGGATACTGAAATGCGCATCTCGGAGGCCGAAGACACCACCGCCCGCATTCAAAGCACAGTGACACAGATGGACAAATTGCTTAAGATCATAGCTGCCAAGAATGAGGACATCGAAGCGAGGAGCAGGAGGAATAATGTTCACGTACTGGGAATACCGGAAAGCGCCAATACGGGCAGGATGGAGGACTACATAGAGAAGTTGCTGCTGGCGGTGGTGGGGCCGGAAGCTCTCTCCCCTCACCTTGTCGTCGAAAGAGCACACAGATCCCTCGGGCCGAGACCACCCCCGGCAGTACGCCAAGAACCATCATAGAGCGCCTGTTGAACTACAGGGATAGGGATGCGGCCCTACAGGTGGAAAGAGACAAGAAACAGCTACATTTTGAAGGGGTACCCTTCACCATATACCCTGATTTTACCCCGCATGTACAAGAAGAAAGGAGCAAATTCCTCCCAGTTAAACAAAAACTAAGACAGGCACAAATCGATTATGCTCTTCTCTACCCTATGCGTCTCCAAGCCACCTACCAGGGAAAACAAATGTTTTACACAAAGCCTCAAAAAGTCAAAGATTTCCTAAAGCAACTTCAGAAACGGAAAGCTGCTGCTGCTTCACCGGACGATTCGCCATGATAACGCTTGCTGAACATGGATTGATGGACACCAGGATACGAGGCTGCTGGTAGCTGCTTCAGATGTTGCGCTGCAGCGGCACGGCGGCCACCTGCATTACATGACTCTTTATCCCGGGAATACGTGATGGTAGGGGCGAAACCTACTTACTGCTGGGACACGAAATTCAGAAACAGCCGGACACCCTCGTTGTCTGTTTAGGGACTTGCTCGACAGCATAGACGCCCTGAACGACGATAGGTACCCGTGGGCCACCTAGCAAGATTTCCCCCTAAGGGAGATCCCCCTTGTTGGTTCACTCTGGTTATTGGCTAGAGACGTTCACAGAAATGTTTTGTTTGATGGGTAATGGGGTGGTGGGAGGGTTGAATGCAACTGGCATGATTGGGATGCTTCAGTGGGAGGGGGAGGGGGGTTTTGGGACTAGCGAATGTTTGGATGAATATCACCTACAGCATTACTTTTGGCACAATAACTCACTGTTTGCTCAGTGGTTTTTATGCACAGCTTTGCAATGCGGCAGGTATCACATTATCAGAAGGTATGGGGGACATGGTGGATAGGACCCAATTGAAGGTAATGTCTTAGAACGTCAGGGGACTGGGGGACCCGCTAAAGCGCAGACAAATTTTAGCTTATCTGGATCGTCAGCAGATACAAATAGCTTTGCTTCAAGAAACTCACATTAACCTGCAATCTTCAACCACGTTTGCTAGCAAGTGGGCTGGCAGTAGAATATTCTCCTCTTACTCCTCCTATGCTCGTGGCATGGCTATCATAATCAAAAAGCAGATGCCGTTTGCATTGGCAGGTGAGATCATGGACCCGCAAGGGTGGTTTGCCATAGCATGGGGGCATCTAGGCAGGGATTCGATCACGATAGCAACATGTTCTGGTCCTAATGTCATTTTTCACCACTGTCGGGAAAAATTGTGAATGTAGGATCCACCCACATAATCTGGGCGGAGATTTCAACGTAGCCCTTAACCCGGCTCTGGATAGATCGAACACCGCAGCACATCTCTACAATAACTCTCAGACGATATTACGGGGGATATTGGATGAGGGAGGTCTGATAGACAGTTGGCGCTACCTGCACCCGCAGGTCAAGGAGGGTACACATTTCACAACGTATACTGGGACATGGGCTCGCATAGACTACTGTTTGCTGTCCAGGGGCTTGGGGTCGGTTCTTCGTAGCGTTGCACACCCCGCTCGTACATTTTCAGATCACTGCCCAGTGAAACTCACGCTCACACCCCCGGGATATGACACACCCAGACGTAGCTGGACCTGCTGCCCTGCTAGATGCAGTCTTTCAGAGTGAACTCGGGGAAGAGATTCAGGACTTCTTCAAAAGAAACAAGGGATCGGTGGACAGCGTGGAAACGATATGGGAAGCCTTCATGGTCACTATCAGAGGGTTCTGTATCTCCAAGAGCTTTGGCGTACTAAGGGATAACAAAGGCACGCTCAGGAAACTGGAAGCAGACTTGAAGGCTTTAGAGACACAGATGGGAGAGGGGAGACAGGACAGGTGCAGACTGCGTTTCGGGAGAAATTGACTGAATATGAGGATACTGCGGCACAGGAGGTGAAATTCAGAGAACGGTACTGGGTGGCCCGTAGATATGGTGAAGGGGAACATCCGGGAAAGGCACTGGCTGAAGTCACTAGACGCCCTCGCTTCTCCACTCACATATTAGAGGTCGAGAGACCTGGGGGGGTCGCAGCAGCGGGACACTATTGACATACTGAACACATTTACCTCACATTATAGAGAACTATATACCACGCAGCGCGGTGGGGCCATGGAGCTAGATGGCTTCCTTGAGGATGTGGCGCTCGGGTGGCTGGGTGATACACAGCGGGAATTTCTTTGCCTTCCTTTTGAGATCGACGAACTCAGGGAGGCCATAATGCAGCTAAAAAGTGGGAAGGCACCGGCTCTAGACGGCATCGCCGCTGAATTTTATAAATGCTATATCGATATCATGGCGCCAGTCCTTAAGGAGGTATTCAAGGAATCATTGGAAATGGGCATACTTCCCCCATCGATGAGGGAGGCCCTTGTCATATCCCTTCTGAAGCCCGGTAAAGCTCCTGGGCCCTGTGACTCCTATAGACCGCTGTCGCTTCTAAATTGCGACACGAAAATATTAGCTAAGGTGCGGGCTAACCGATTAACTCTCTTGATGGATAAGCTGATTTTACCTGATCAGTCGGGGTTCGTGCCTGGACGAGCCACCACTCATAAGCTTCGTACCTTGTTCTCCCTGCTGCAGAACGTAGCATCTGAATTCCCTCTAGCCGCAGTTTTTTTAGATGCCACGAAGGCATTTGATTCCGTGGAGTGGGACTATCTCTTCGGGGTACTCCAGCAAATGGGATTCCCCCCCTTGTTCATCTCATGGATCAGATTACTATACCACCAACCCACTGCAAAGGTGCTGATAAACGGACACCTCTCTCCCGCTTTTTCCATCACAAGAGGCACCCGGCAGGGGTGTCCGTTGTCCCCACTTTTATTTGCCATAGCCATCGAACCACTGGCCTCTAAGCTCCGCCAACACCACCAGAATAAAGCTTTTCGCTGTTGCTTGCGCCAAATTTTGATTTCACTCTACGTGGATGATGTGACTCTGTATATCAGGGATCCCCAGCAAAACATTAACCCCTTATTGCGGGAGTTCCTTGTCTTTGGCAGACTATCCGGGATTGGCATTAACTGGGAGAAATCTCAGTTCTTTCCTCTGACCTCCGCGGTCCCTACGTTTGCTGTTGACTTCCCGTTAGAGTGGTGCGCTACTGATCTTCGATATTTGGGCATACGGCTGGCTGGGGAAAGGGACAGCGTCCTGCGGCTCAACTATGGCACAGCTATCACACACCTTTCTGATAATATTCCTCGTTGGATTGCTTAACCTCTCTCTCTTGCGGGCAGGGCTTCTCTGATAAAAATGGTGGTTCTCCCGCGGTTCTTATACCTCTTCATGAATATACAATACCATCCTGGCTCCTATTTTTTAAAAAACTCTTCGCACCGAATTACTTAGATTATTGTGGGGAGGCAAGCAACCGAGGCTCAAGTGGTCCATACTCACAAAGCCCTATGCTCAGGGCGGGTTTGATGTTCCAGATTTTGAAGTTTACTTCCTGTGTGCGCAAGCACATTATGCTTACTATTGGATAAATCCCCCCGCTACATGCCGCAGGTGGCGACGGAGGACTGGCTCGGGGATTCCATACCTCTGGATGGTGTTATATATTCTCCCGCTCGCTCTCGCACGGAACCACCCACCACGATGATGCATGGCACCGACTTACAGAAATTCTTGATTCCTCCTTTCTATATTCGTCGCGGCTTCCGCTGTCTTATCATCCCTGCATGCCACTGTTACAGGAAAAAGGCTTTCATAAACTATGCGAGCGGATTAAGATAACTAAATGGGGTGAGCTTTTTCACAACGGTATATTCCGCTCTTCTGACCAGCTATTTCAGGGGATTCAACCCTCATCACTAGATATTTTCCTTTACATCCGGCTCAGACAGGGAATCCGAACCGTCATTCCAGACTTCCCGCGGGAACCAGCAAACTTTCGCCCACTACACCAAATGCTGGGGTCCATGGATGGAAAGCACCTAGTATCTAGGCTTTATAAAAGCATACGCGCACAACAAAAGGGGGTCATCACTCCAGCCCGCACACACTGGAATACGGAGCTAGGGAGGGAGGTGACTGATGAACAATGGGAATACTGTTGTCTCCAAACTTCACAAATCTCTGCCAGCTGTAGATTGCGAGTAATACATTATAAATACCTGCATCGCCTGTATTACACGCCCGCTAAAAAATATAGGCATAAATTGTTTGATAATGATAACTGTGAGCGGTGTAGACGACCGGGGGCTGGCTTCATACATTTAGCAGGTGCTCGAGAAGATGACGAATACCACATTGGGGAGAGACCCTCTGCTGGCCCTGTTGGGGTATACTGCACAAATACCTAGGTCATATCGTAAATTTCTTGCTGTGTCGTTCTTGTTGGCCAAGCGCAGGGTGGCCTGCAGGTGGGGACGGGGGCGAGCCCCGAAATTCAAAGATTGGCTGGCAGACCTGCTATACTGTCAGGAGCAATAGACTGTATATGCTGAGCTACTCCCAAGGGCTTCCACACCTAAGGATATATGGGGACCACTGCACAGCTATCTCCTCCAGCAAGACTCTGATGGGTCAGACCCTCTACCATCGAGAACTGATCAATGACTGTCGACTGCATCATGCTGTTCCTCACTACTATGTGCAGTACCTTCCATCATTGTTACCTTCTCCTAAGTTGCTGCATGGGGGGTCGGGTAGCAAGTCGGGGCTAGGATATGAGTGACGTGAAGATGACTACTTGCCAAAATGTGCCTTTTTTGATGCTCCAGATGTGGTGTTGTTGTACTCTCCTGGACCCAAACAACCCTGTGATACATATATGCCATTTGGGACTTGTTCACTAAGGGAGTTGCAAAACGATGAGTGAGTATACAATGGCAGAAGACTGTAAGTCACAAGCTTTGTCTCTTATCCTTTTTTGGCCACATGAAGCTGTAACGGTTTATTATACATGAAGTAAATCAATAAATAAAAAAGTCACACCACATTCGCCTTCTCTCATGAGAGGCGCTGGACCAAATACAGTGATTTGCGCAGGATCACACAATTTGGGCATGTACTGAATCTAGGATTTAAATAAAGGGGGTATTTTCATTCTCATATTCAGCTTAGCTACTGGACCTCACATCTCATCTACTTGCTGCGCATCTGTCCAGAGCAGCTCAGAAGCACTGAGAATTTCGTGAATGGAACAGATGACAATAGTTGTCTTATACACATTGTGCTCTCTTGTCCCCAGTCCTCGCGGCCACTACGTCAGTAGTTCTGTATTTCTTAGTTAAAGCTTTATGTGCTTCCCAGGGCCACAGGGTCAATACTGGTTAGGGGGCTCCGCTGGTTTCCGAGGTTGGTAACTGCCCAGTTGAGTTATAATAGCCAGTTGGACTCTTAATGAAACAGATTAAAATAAGACAACGTAACTAAAAGTATTAAAAAGTAACCAGGCACGAGTGGTTCTGTAACAGATTAATCGAAGGAAATAGCCTAGGCCGTGGAAAGCGACCATGCGCTTGTGACCTGTGTATGGACAGACAGTCCACGTATTCACAAGGAGTAGTTGTGAGTGCAGAGTATTTGACCCATCCTCATACTGCAAGCACATGTAGGCACACAGTGCCATGGAAATACACAGATAGATAAATTGAATGTATCACCAATAGGACACACAGAGTCGCACTCACTCACACTCTTGTCTCTCGGCTTTGCAGTTACTCAGACAGGCACACTCATACCCACACACACAGAGGAGCATGCAAAACAACGGAAAGCAGGCACGTGTACGCACTGTGGATGAACAGAATCCGACTAACAAAAATGTGTCTTCTAAACAGCCACATACACACATGCACACATGTAAGCACATATGACGTAAGCACCAATATCGCAGGCAGACATGGACACCTATTAACGTGCGTTCATCACATACATGCACACATGTAAACGTTCACGCTATCGCATGTGCTTGCACACACACACAAACTCCTGTAGACACGTGTAGTCAAGACAGACATTGCACGAAACACACAGGCTCCTGCTAAGCGCCGGGCTCTCTTTGCCCGCAGTACATCTCGACACCGGGAGAGGGGGAGGATACGGCCCCTCCCAGCCCGGATCTGCCTGCTGCACGAACTGCCATGGAGCGGGGCTGCCTGCTGCTGCTCCAGCAGCCTCACTCTGGAGTCTCACCACTCTTACTTTAGACTCCACACACCTCCAACAGCCCCCACCCCAGCACCGCCGCAGTCTCCTGGGCCTGGGAGAGTGAAGCCCATGATCACCTCCTGCGGGGAAAGCAGTTCTGGAACAGCAGGCTGCGAGCCATGTCCGCGAGAGGTGAGTACTACATGCGCCTGGCACCAGCCGGCAGCGCCTACCTCAGCGCCGACAGGCCGGAGCCAGCCTGTGCAGTGAGAGTCTGTGGTCTGAAAGAAGCAGCGGCCTCTCTATGCGCATATGGAGAAGAGGTGTGCGTGCCCAGTGTACCGGACAGATACCACCCCCCCCCCTCCTCCAAAACCAGGTATGCGGGACTCGGCGAGCACTGCCGGGGTCTGTCTCAGACCGGCACTAGTCCAGCCTCTCTCCAAACCCAGAGTGGATCTTTACGATAAAGTAACCCCCAATAAAGCCTGCCTGAAATGTTTTGTGTGTGACCGGAGACACTAACCCTTAACCCAAAGCCATCCCTGCAAGAGGTCACTTTTGCATACTCGTGATACAGACAGGCGCAGAGCCCCAGCGCACAAATATGCATGCAAGAGGTGAGTGCGTACACGGAAAAAACAAGCATACAATGCATTCCACACAGAAACGCATGCAAAAAAAAATAGTGCAGCAAGTTAATAATAAGCCTACTGTGTCACACCGCCGGTAAGAGGTCCATTCCCGCTGGGCTGGGCGTGGCAACCAGGAGGGATTGAAATGCCTCCAGTGCAATCATTGCACTACCTTTTGCATAATTTGTGACGCCAATTGACGCGCACAAATGAAAACTGCAGGCGGAGCTGAGACACGGCTTCGGAATCCGTATTGATTCCAAAAAGCACTTGCATTGTGAGAGCAGTGCATGCGCTGCTTTCGCCAGGTCGAGACCTAATAAAACCAGCACGTACCTCCATATAATTCAGGAATAACAACTATAATATGGGTACACATAGAACATCTGGCGTGTAGGGAAAGAAACTCTTTCGTGTTGATTTCCCTTAGCTTACGCCGATGTTGCTGAAAGATTAAGTAAATCCCATCTTATGGTCTTGAATTAAAGAATTTGAGACTAAACTGACTCAAGCACCATTGTAACCATGGTTGCTACAGGATTATAGACCTGTCTATGACGATTTAGCTGCTGTGAATACCTCCTTTGTGGTTCTGTTCTTTATTTGTCTTTTGTCTTTCGAATAGTATTGGATTTTGCCTCTAAGAGTGAACCGGCATGTCCGAAATAGCGGCCTAATAAAGAATAGGATTATTTACCTCCACATGGTCTCTTAATATAAAGGAACCGTGCCACTCAATAGGTGTGTATATTCTTAATTAGGTCAACAAAATACGATGAGAATTCGCAATAACTGTAATGAACAAAATGATATCAACTTTTTGCAAGACACCACGCCGAATTAATGAGGGTTTAGCCCACTAACTGAATAATGAGCATCCGAGAAGAATAAATAAGGAGAATACTCCATGGTAAGGTAAGTTGATAAATAGATCTAATAAACTGCTCAATACAAACGAGAGGGTTGACCCTAGTTAATAAATACCTTCTGCATTTTTCTTGCTGAATACCAGAATACGCAGGTCCAATAGAATTTCACCCCAGGATGAGTCTTCCTGCACAGATCCAAAAAACCTATTTGTAGCGGCCTAGGTTGTAAGGCGACTATGTAGAAGTCATCTGCTTACGCCCGCAGTAACCTAAGGGCATGCATGGCACTGCGTCGTTTGAAGCATGTGATTGAACTTCGGGGCACTTATTCTTTTGTGTTACACCAAAACCACTTTTTTTCTCTTTCATCTCTTTTATATTCTCGGTGACGTAGTTGTATTTGGAAAAACCTGGTCATGCACCTTCCGTACTCTGAGGATGGAAGGTTGGTGTGTGTCTCTGGTAGCACAGGCACGCTTTTGTTTATATTCTTTTCATAATTCTTTTTCTTGCTCCCTCATTTCTAAAATACTGTGGTGATTGTTTCTCATCTTGTGGGGATGTAATTTTGGTCCAATCAAGTACAAATGATTGTTAGCCGATGGGTTACTTTATACATATTATTTAATTGTTCTAGGTACCCCTACATTCTAGGTACCCCTACAACTAGTTGAAGGTACACTTGTGTTGTGAAGGTCCTGAGGAAGGTGGTGACATATTCCACCAAAACGTGCGTCGACCATACTGTGTGCGCCCAACCCCATGACTTGGTCATGATAATTATAATATCTGTATGCCCTCTTGACCATTATGTTCATGAATTGTTTGTGGGTTGTTTGCTAGTTCGATTGGTGTGAGTGAGTGTGAATTTGCTTTTGGGTTTAGATTGGATATGATTTGTTTGTTATAGAGATTCCAATTATGAAAATTAACTTGATTGTGTACATGACAATATAAAATTGTTGTCTTTCTCTTTTAGAAAAAAATCAAAAAGCAAACATTTTTTGAAAAAAAATGTGAATATAAAATTGTTTGATAAACATGGATGTTTTTTAATGAAAAGACGACATAGTCAATTAAAATGAATAAATACAATTATGGAATGAAGTAATTGTGACTCTCTTTTGGCATTATGTATTAAATGAATATGTAACCCATTTTGATTCATTTCAGAAGACAAAGAAATAGAGGTCCAGTGGGAGGTTTATTATTTTTTGTGTTACTGTATTTCCCCCTTTTCTACCTGACCTGCAGCTTTCTTTAGGGGAGGTCCCTTTTCTAGAAAGCTAATTGGATGAGCAGCCACAACGGAATCATAAATGTCTGCCCATTACCTAAGATTTAATATGGAATTATAGTACCTAGTAGAATAAGGGCCTGATTCACAAAGGTAAACTTACACTGCTGTGTAAGTTTACTTTTTCTTTGGTATTGTATTGTATTGTAATAGCATTTATATAGTGCTTACTACCAATGACGAGGCGTCAAAACGCTTTTTTGGCAAGTAGCACACTACTCCGGAACCCACAAAGGATTAGTGTTGAATTAGTATAGTGAAATATGAAAGTAATTTGAGTGGTGGATAGGTTAGTCAATTATTTGGATTCAGAAGGATAGCGGAGGGATAGAAAAAGGGAAAAAAGGTTTGCATTTATATGGCGCTTGTTACCCCTAATGGGGTGTTGAAGCACTTTCTAGGCGAGTAGCACGCTACTCCAGAACCCATAAGGATTAGTGGTGAATTAGTATAGTGAATATGAAAGTAATTTGAGTGGTGGATATTAATCAGTTCTTTGGATTGAGAAGCATAGAGGAGGGATAGAAGGGGGGAAAAGATTTGCATTTATATAGCGGTTGTTAGCCCTGATGGGGTGTTGAAATGCTTTTTTGGCGAGTAGCACGCTACTCTGGAACCCATAAAGGATTAGTGGTGAATTAGTATAGTGAAATATGGAAGTTGAGAAGTGGACATGTTAGTCTGTTATTTTGATTGAAAAGAATAGTGGAGGGATAGAAGAGTGAAGGATTTAGACTTGTTTTCTTTGGAGGTCATAACAGTAATGGGAGGCTTGGGATGAGTAAAAAGGGATGTGGAGGGGAAGAGTCAGAGGGAAGAGTTTAGAAGGGCTTGTTGTTGTGGATCAGTATAGTAAAAAAGGTGCCAGATGGTGCAAGGAGGGGTAGAGTAGGGGAGAGTCTAGAAAGGGCTATTTTGGGGATTATAGTAGAGGTATGGGGTTTGAGATGAATGAGAGAGTGGATGTAGAGGATATATTGATAGAGGTACAGGGTGAGAAATAGGGTAGTACATTGGAAAGAGTAGTAGAAAGAGGTTTGAGATGAGTCAGAGAGTTGAGGTAGAAGATATATTGAATGAGGTATAGGGTGAGAAATAGGGTAGTGCATTGGATATGCTGAATTAGAAGAAAGTAATAAATATATAGATCCATAAGTACATGGAAAGTTTAAAGATGCATAAAGGAAGTAAGTATATGTACTTTTAAGATACTGATAGAGGTATAGGGTGAGAAATAGGGTAGTGCATTGAATATGCTTCTTTTTTTAGGAAAGTAATAAATATATAGATCTGCGTATATGGAAGGTATATAGATGCATAAAGCAAGTAAGTATAAGTAGATTAAAGATGCATTCGATAAACTCTGGTTTTCAAGTGTTGTACTTAAAAATTATCATTATTATTATTTATTTGTAAACATAATTATTCAACATGTTTATACAAAGCAAAACACATATATAGGTACATATCTATAGTACAAATAAATGCTTATATACAGAGGGATATGCTGTAGATTTCTGATTGCGTATGGTGCTTATGTGGGGAAGAGCCAATTCTTGAGTCGTTTTCTGAAGAGAAGGTGGTTGTCGGTGGTATTCACAAACTACAAGTTTAAATTTACTAATAGTAATTTGAAGGCTGCGGACACTCCACAGTCGGGGCAGAGAACTCTGCACATAAAAAGACAGGACAGGCCTCCACAACTGTGGAGACTCAGGAGTCATAAAATGACTGTTAGTAAAATTAAACTTGTAGTTTGTGAATACCCCTAAAAATAATAAACTTACGAATGGTGTAAGTTTACCTCTGAATGAGGACCTAAGTATGTTTGTCTGATCTTTGGTAGATGCTGTGGTAAAGCAAATAACTGTGTTATCTCACATAAGATATTGTGCTGGGGTGAATGTATTCTTACCACTATGGCAAGGTTACAAATGTGAGAATTTCCTATTCTGATATCTTGTTACAGTATATTGCCCATTCCCAGGTGATAGCCAGCGCAACTGGAATTATGTAATTTTGCCGCTGTAGGGTTTTTCACATAATTATGGATTTTCCGCAGTTGCTATATATCCACGCATCCACTACTTCTACAACCTCCCTAAGATCCATAAAGGCCTAAATCCCCCACCGAGACGCCCGATAGTGTCCAGTATTGAATCACTCCTAGAATCTCGCAGCAAATTTTGTGATTTCTTTCTCCGACCTTTGGTTGTTAAAACCCCAACCTACCTGAGAGACACCATTGAGGTCCTCAATCTCATTCAGAACTTTGAAGACCCCAGCTCGATCAACCTCTTGGTCACCTTGGACGTGGAAGCACAATATACAAACATACCCCAGGACTCCACCATCAGTGTCCTGGAGCGTGCTCTCCACGATCTGGATCCATGGCCCTATGAGACGCCCATCAACTTCATCTGTGACTGCGCAACCATTGCCCTCAAAAGATAACTTCTTCGCCTATGAAAAGAAACTGTACCACCAGATACAGAGCACGAGCATGGGGAGCACGTTCGCACCAAGCCTGGCCTGCTTGTACATGGCGAACTTCGAGTCTGAATACATTCTGAAGACTACCAACCCATACAACATCGACATTCTACTGTGGCGCTGTTATATCGACGTAGTCTTAGTCTTCTGGAAAGGGACAGAAGATGAATGTCGGAATTCTTTCAGATGGGTT